>NW_004955420.1:28439616-28479083 GCF_000276665.1 Chinchilla lanigera | reverse complement strand
GGCTACCCAGACCTTGGTCCCCGGGGAGCCCCTCACTGTAGGAAGACACACCGGCTACCCAGACCTTGGTCCCCGGGGAGCCCCTCACTGTAGGCCTGTATCTCCACAGTCTGTGCTGGACACTTACAAAATGCAGTGGGTCTGTAAGAATTGGAAGTGGGCCCATGGCCCTTTCCTGCTGCAGCCTCTGCCAGCTCTTCTGTGTCTCTGCACCTGGTCCTTGCTCCAGACAGTGCTGCCCTGAGATGATGCCAGGGAGGCCCCGTGCCCCACCCTCTGGGAAGCACTGGCCACAGCGGCTGTATCAGCTTAAATCATGAAAATCGAGTACTATGAGAGTCTACTGCTTGGTCACATTGCCATGTCCCATGTGATTGGCGGCCCCATGGCTGGTGGTTCCCATGTTGGCCTGTGTAGAGCAAGACTAGTCCGTTGTCAATGAGGTCCTGCTGGGAGGCTCAGACTTTCTTTCTCCTTCCCTCAGTGGTCCCTGAGGGAGTCCTGCCCCTTTCCTGCACACACCTGGTCCTCGTGTGGGGAGGTGGCCAGCGGTGCTGGTGGGGCATCTGTCAGGCAACCTGTGTCACAGGACCTCAGTTTGGGGCCTGGCCTTGCCTTCCCTGGCCCACCAAGCTCGCAGCCTTGTTAGAAAGGAAATAAGCGCATTGCTCAGAAAATTAGCAAGGACTTAGGTGTTTGGTGTGTGCTTGGGAAGAAACATAGGCTCCTGTAGTGGGGACACTGCCTTTCTTGGCTGGTGGGAGAGCCTAGGGCAGGACTAAAGCAGGGCCCAGGCACGACAGTACCTGGACTCAGGTCACTCACTGGGTGTAGCCCGTGTGCCAGGGTCCCAGTGAGCGGGGGCTTTGGAGACCCCATCGACCTGGGGTCCAGCAGCATGGTGTGGACTGTGTGGGCTGCGATGTCATGTCTGATGCTTGGTAAGTGCGATGCATCTGGAAACACATCCCATCACTCAGAACTTGCTCCTTTCCCTCTCGAAGTTACCATCCCTTCTTGGGGTCCCCAGGCAGAGCTGGGGTCTGACCAGGGAAGTATGGGGTTTGCTTCCAGCCACGGTTAGGTCCTCACACAGGGCCCGGTGGCTCTGGTCCAGAAGGTGCCTTGGCAACTACCCAGACTGGGCCGCTAGCCATGGAGGATGCTTCTGACCCTGTGTCATGTCAGGGAAGCCTGCTGCTGCTTCAGTCCCTTGTAGAGACAGAGTCTTGAATGTCACTCATAGGCTGTGTCTCTGCTCTTCCCAGGACTCCCTTGCGGCGGAGATCGAGGGCACTATGCGTAAAGAGCTGCAGCTGGAGGAGCCTGAGTCTCCAGACATCGCGTACGCACACGGTTTGGTAGTTCTGAGCTTCCCAGGCAACCGTGAGCCGCATGCTCGAACCCTACCCACATGTAGGCCTCACACTGGAGCGATGACTGGCCTGCAGTCCAGGCTGAGGGGGAGTGAGGGCCACAGTGGCTCTCGTCAGGGCTAGGGGTACATGATAAGCTCTAGGAAGTTGGAGGGGAAGAGTGTGCATCCTGCCTGTCCTAGCACAAGTTCTGTCTTGACACAACTGCATGTTCTTCTCTGTCCTTTCAGTGGGAAGTACTGTTTTTACAGCGTTCAATGTCAGGGAGGAAAGGAAAGGAGGCTGCATAGGGGCCTGGCAAGGTTCTGTCCCACCCAGCGTCCAGAAGGAGCCTTTGGACCAGGTTTCCCTGCGTTTTTTCTGTGCTCAGCTCCACAGGCAGGGCGTCAGTGGGACCTGGCTGTGCCGTGGTCAGAGGATGTTAGCGCATGTGGCTGCAGGAAGCCTTCCTCCTGAGAAGGGAGCCAGTTGCCGTCATGCATGATTGTGTTCTCAGAAGTGGCAGCTTCTAAAGCTAGCCAGAGCTGGTATCATGCTCTCAGCTTAGAAGCTGAAGACTGGCTTTAAGTCTGGCTGTTTCCATATGAGTGGCCAACAAATATTCATTCTACAACACGTATTAAGCCCACCGTGTGCTCAGCAGTGAGCACTGCCCTTGGAGCTGGTGCTCCCTGGAGTGCGTATCGTGAAAGGGAGAGCCTCCAGGGAGACTGGAGTAATAAAATAAGCACTGCACTTGTGGGTCAGGCCCTGGGTCTCGCAGGCGTCACCTGAGCATATGGCAGGCATTGGTGTCTTAGGCTGTGGGCACAGTCTCCTGACTTCGCAGTGTGAAGGAGGCGCCCTTGCCTGTCACCCCAGACAAGGCTCCCTGGGGAATCCTGGGACAGGCACCTGTTTGCCCCTCAGTTGGCCCTTTCTGGAGGGCCTGGCCCCAGCTCCTTCCTGCCTCTGCTTGCACCCCAGGCACCAGAAGCGCGTCTTTGAGACTGTGAGGAATATCAACCAGGTGGTCAAGCAGAGGTCGCTGACCCCCTCACCCATGAACATCCCTGGCTCCAACCAGTCCTCGGCCATGAACTCCCTGCTGTCCAGCTGTGTCAGCACCCCCCGGTCCAGCTTCTACGGCAGCGATGTGGGCAACATCGTCCTGGACAACAAGACCAACAGCATCATCCTGGAAACCGAGGCAGCTGACCTGGGGTACGTGAGTGCCACCTTGCTCTTCCGGGAGAGGAGTGTGGGTTGGATGCAGGCGCAGTGACTGTGTCTCCTGAAGGATGTAGACTATACTTGTCCACATCTGCCTGTAGCCCACTGAGCTCAAGCTTGTCCTCGATGCCTGGCGCCTGCTTTCCATGGACCCCCACTGTCCAGCTGTGGCGCAGACACTTGCTTTGTGCACGCCCTGTGGCTTGGATGCTAAAAAGGCCAGGAGAACCCTGGCACTGCCTGCTTTGCTTCAGAGCAAGCATGTGAGCATCTGTCGCCGGGCGTCCCAGGGGGTGGGCTTCTCCACATTGAAGCCCTGCAGAACCTGCCCATGCTGTCTCTGGTGCAGCCTCTCCTCTGACCGTGAAACTGATTCTTCTGGGCCAGGTGGGTCAGACATCGAGGAATCTCTGTGATCAGAGCTGGTTTTGGTGAGAGTTAAGATCGCAGTGCCCTTAACTCAAGAGGAAAGAAAAGCTGCCCTGGATCCCGGAGCTGCACCCTCAAGAAGGATTCCTTCTTGCAGTCCAGGGTGACCCATGCAGGGCCAAGTCTTGCCCAGTGTTCACGGTTCATGTCAGTCCAGTGCCAGTCCAATCAAGCAACTCAAACCCACAGGGGACAGGGCCCTTTGGGGCAGACATTTACTATTTCCATTCTTTTTTTTTTTCTTTTGGTACTGAGGATTGAACCCAGGACCTTTGCCCTGAACTACATTTCCAGCCCTTTTTATTTTCCAGTTTGCGATAAGGTCTTGCTAAGTTGCCCAGGCTGGGCTGACCCTTTCAACCCTCTGTGTGAGCCTCCCACAGCCCTGGTCTGGCAGCCTTGCACCCTGTGCCCAGCGTTCATCCCCCTTTCTTCTCCAGGCCCGATGAGCTCACGAAGAAGCCAGGTACGCCAGGCACTCCGGGCACCCACGACCTGGAGACAGCGCTGAGGCGGCTGTCCCTGCGCCGCGAGAACTACCTGTCGGAGAGGAGGTTCTTCGAGGAGGAGCAGGAGAGGAAGCTGCGGGAGCTGGCAGAGAAGGGCGAGCTACGAAGTGGCTCCCTCACGCCCACTGAGAGCATCTTGTCCCTGGGCACCCACTCGCGCCTCTCAGAGTTCACCGGCTTCTCGGGCATGTCCTTCAGCAGCCGCTCCTACCTGCCGGAGAAGCTGCAGATTGTGAAGCCACTGGAAGGTGACCGCAAGGGCCCTCGGCCCCTCTCTGCCCTGCTCGGGGACTCGCTGTGGTCCCTGATCCACCTGCAGAAGGCAGGCCACCTGAGCCATGCCTACTCCTTCTTCTTCCGCGACAGCCACCCGCGCTGCTGGTTTGAGTTCCACTAGGCAGCATAGCACCAGCCCAGGTGCCGGATCCCGGGAGACGGAAGATGCGCATGGCTGTCTAGTTCTTTCCCTGCCCTTGGTGCCTTAGAACACACTCTGGAGAGGCAGAGCTGTGGCCGGGAGAATCCATGATTAGTCAGTCTCTGGAGGGTCTGAGAGCCATTGGGCATTAAAGCTCTGGCTCCTCAGAAACCTTGGGGTCTAGAGGTCGTGCCAAGCAGACCCTTTTGTAGGGCTTTGCAGGAGCTCCTGAAAGTGATTCGTGGGCGCCATGTTCTGGTTTGATCTCATGGAGAGTGGGATGCTCCAGGCTGGGCTGCTGGCAGTGCTACAGTTTGGGGTCAGGGTGGAGCTGGGAGCCCATGAGCCTGTGCCCCTGACGCCTGGTCCGGGGCAGCTCACCTTTCAGGTGAGCCTCTCTAGATGACCTCTCTAGATGACCTGACTCCTGGAAAACACACCTTTTCTTCTTTTGGTTTTCTCTTTTTTTGCTTTGGGGGTTATAAAATGTTTCATCTGCCGAGGGCCACTGAGTGTTTGTAGTTTTCCTTTTTATGCCTTGTGTTTGGAAGCTCCTGGGAGTTAAGGACTCTGCACGATGCTGCTGATGCAAAGCCAGATCAGAATCCCTATGAGCCAGTGCAGTGCGTCGTTAGTGTTTTCCCTCCACGCAGTGCCTCAGACACTTTGGCCCAATCATGTGCCCACCCTGAAATTGACACCACAGGTGCATTATTATGCCTTGTGAGTATAACATACATTATACACATAATGCTGCGTGCCTAAGAGGGGAGCACAGGGGTTTGTACCCAGGGAGCACCCTGGTTTGCCTCCCAGGTGTTACATTCTCCCCATCCAGAAGGTGGGTCGTCAGGTGAGGTGGGCTTCTTGGAGACTCCATATTCTAAAGGAAGGAAGAAGATGGGCTGTTTTTCTGTCTTCATGATTATTTTTAATTACATAATTTAGATCCTTCCTAGATTTTGGAAAAGGCATGATTCATTCTTTTTTAATTGTTTATTTAGTTGTAAGTTTGGCAATTGTTTTCTGATCTGTGATTGTGTCTTTTTCTTTCAATAAAATCTCCCATTTCTGATTACTTTCTGCCTTTCCTTTCTTTTTCTTCCTTTGTCTGTCAGTGATCATTGGACTTTATCATCTCTGTCTTGTCTGCTTTCTGTATTTTACTGTGTTTCATGAGGTCATCTGTGAATACAGTTTCATACTCATTTTCCAAGCACATTGCAGGTTGAAGTTCTTGAACTTCATTTTGACCAATTCATCTTTATTTCTTCTCACTTTGTACTTAGCTGGCAGTATTCCTGTGCTGAATTAGTAGAAGCAGAGGGGCTCCCATTCCACTTACAGGATGAATTTGATCTCTAGTACCCTGCTCCCAAGGAAGCTAAATCACTAGCATTAAAAAGTCATGTCTTATCACTGCAGCTTCCGACACATCCTCTCGATATAGATCCTTCTGGCCTCATTTTGTAGTTCTCTGGCATCTTAGCTGTTTAAAACCCGACCAGTATTTTCTTTCTTCCTCCCCTGCGTAGTTGTTTTGTCTCTGCATGTTGAGGGGTTGTGAACACTAGGTTGTCATGGTCACTGCTCTGTGGCATAAGTTACCCACTTGGGGCTGTTCCCTTTATCTGTGAAGTAGGCTCACAGTGTCAGACAAGCTTGTGGTGAGAATGAAATGTGATAGACTTTGTGTGCTCGGCTCCCAGCAGGTGCTTATTGAAACTCACATGCATCAAACTCTGCCCTGGCCTGGCAGCTCAGGTCTAGCTGGCCAAGTTCCCAGTGTTGAGAACCAGACTGTCAATGTGCTGGGCCATGTTCTTACATCGTCCTTTGCCCCTGGCCTGTTGAGACACCCGTGCGACTCCTTTGATCTCCAGCAGCCAGGTAAAGGCACCTGGGCAAGGGCCCTGGAGAACGTTGCTGGGATCACAGCACACAGGCAGTCGATGGCTTCCATCTCCATCTCCTTCTCCCCACGTAATCACCCTGCCATCTGCTTACTGTGTCAGCCAGAACGCTAGCACGCTGCTCTCCCCAGCTTCCCTTACAGGTCTGGGGCAGAAGCGGAACAAACACCACATTCACACTATGGAAATGCCTGTGTCAGGAGACTGAGGCAAGGCTGTTTGTTCTCCTATATTTTGCTGTTTTTTTCTAATTAATTATAACCCAGTTAGGGTTTCCAGTGAATACATTAATGTGTAGCTGGAGAAAGTGTCCGAGTCTGCTTGGTGCATTGCCTTGCAGGCTTTCTCCAGACTGAAGCCCTGGTGCTCCTCTGGCGGAATCTGGAGGAGTGGACTTAGTTTTCTTTTCCTTTGATGGTGTGAACACTTTTAGCTGGAGCAGTGAAGCATGGGGGAGCAAACGGGGTGGGGGAGGAAGGAGATGGTGGCCCAGACTATGCTGTCCCTGTCCCTACATCCATTTCTGCAGAATTGTGTCTGTCCTTCCCACCCCAACCCGTCCCCAGCATGTTCCCGTGCGTGTGTGTGGGGAGGAGCAGGCGGGCTCAGGTGGGGAGGGGTGGCAGGGGAAGCACAGGCTTCTCCTGTGAGGCACTGGAATGGACCAGGAGGCCAGGAGGAACTGGAGAGATGGGGATAGGAGGAGGAGGTGGGCAGGAGGGGTGTTCTGTGCAGAGGCTGGGCTCAGCTGAGCCTGGGGACCCTGGGCTCAGCTAGGGTTAGAGTCTGTGAGCCCCTAAGCCTGGCATAGCCAAGTCACAAGATGGGATTTGAGATGACTCTCACCAAAGCACTTTTTTTTTTCTTTGGTGGCACTGAGGATTGAACCCAGGACCTTCACATTAAGCTACACCCCCAACCTTTTCTGATTTTGAGACAGGGTCTCGTTAAGACACTATCCAGGCGTGATGTCATGTGCCTATAGTCCCAGTAGGTGGGAGCCTGGGGTGGGAGGATCGCTTGAGTCCAGGAGTTCTGGGCTGTACTGCGCTATGTTGATTGGGTGTCCACACTAAGTTCAGCATCATATGGTGACCTCCCAGGAGCAGGAGACCCCCCAGTTGCCTAAGGAGGGGTGAACCAGTCTAGGTAAAAAACAGAGCAGGTCATTAAAACCCTAAATTGCCCAGTCTGGGTTGAAACTTGACCCTCCTGCCTCAGCCTGTCAGTGCTGGGATTATAGGTGTGGCCCCTCCACCCTGCAGAACAGCAGACATCACATGGGGATGAAGAAGCTGTCCAGCGTGTCAGTCCTGATCCCTGAGGCTCACATCTGCTGAGAGGCAGAGCTATGGTTCTGGAACTGGGCACAGCCCCATGACCTCAGAGAAGTCACCTCCCTGTGCCAGTGTCCCACTCTGTGAGTCAGAGACAGAAGGGTTAGTGTGAAAGTCCAGCAGCTGCGTACACGGAACTCTGAGGAGAATGTGGGCGTGGTCAGTGCCTGCGTGGCCGCTGTCCTCCGTGAGGCGGTGTGGTGAGTGCTGCGCGCTCCACGTAGTCATCCCGAAGGTCCGTACCAGATTTTCTTGCTGTGCAGTTCCAGGGAGCACAGCAGGTCCATACTTCTCTGCGCTACAGGGGCTAAGACAGGGTAGCCTGTGGCGCAGATGGGGGCTCTAGCCAGGGCCCGGCCTCCGCATCCTCTTGCAGCTGTTCCTGTTGTGGTTCCTCACCCGCCCGAGCCCTGGCTCCCCTCCCACCCTCCAGGGTACAAGTGATGTGGACATGCTGACCTCCAAGTCCTCAGGGCATAGTGCCAACTGAGCACAGCCATGGCTCCTCAGAGCCTCCTCCCTGGTGCTGTGCAGATGCCAGTAAGCACACAGGGCTTCTGGGGTGGCAGTGACTCCAGCAGGCACATGTGGTTCCCTTCTGGGCCTAGATGCCCACTGGAAAGTGTTGATGTCCTTTGTGCAGCAGGATACAAGACTGTTTAGCACATCCCCAGCCAGGACACATGTCCTACCCTGTCCTTGTCCTGTGCATCTGGAGGGGCACAGTGTCAGATTCCTGCCCAAGCTGGCCTCCCCCAAGCCTGGCTGCGTCCCCGCTAATTAATGGCTCTGGGGAATTTCCCAGCCCCAGGGACCTGCTGTGGAGTGAGGTGATGGCACTTGCACAGGGTATTTTGTGGAAGGAGTTGGTGTGCTGTGGGGAAAGTGTGCAGCGTTTTACAGGCTCCACATAGGCGGTCTTGACACCAGCAGTGGTGCGGTGGACAGGAACCCTGGTGGCACTGTCCCTCATGCTCAGAGGCTTCAGCTCCTCCTCTCCCCCAGCTGTGACAGCTTTGGCGGTTGTTCCCAGGTGGAGCACTTGTCCCCGAACGAGAGCCACTGGGCCAGCTGTCCTTCCAGGTGCAAATCCACTTACATGCCAGTGCCCGTTAGGGTTTGTTTCTATTCAGTAGATCTGGGCAAGGTAGCCAGGCTTTGTATCTCTGTGTACTGAGGACCAGGCAGACCCTGAAGGGGCCTTGACAGACTCTCAGCACAGATCCTCAGCGCGTCATCATTGTCCTTCTAAGTGGATTTGAAACGCCCTTGGAAATCCTCCCCAGACCCCGCTTGAGGCTGTCCTGTGGAGAGTAATCTCAGTGGGGTCCAGGGACAGGCTTCCATCCTCACTTCCTGCATGCTCAGTGCCCTCGTGAGGGCAGGGTGTTGTGTGTGGCTTTGTGTTGGGTGACTCCCAGCCACTGGGCATTGCTGGTGTCACGTAAGGTGTGGCTGAGTGTCCTGGGGGGACAGGGCCTCCTGGCTCCCATGGCCAGAGGAAGCGGGGGACGCCTCAGTGTCCTAGAGGCAGATGCACTCTGAGCCTGGTTCCCAGGTGCGAATGGCCCTAGAACAGCTCCCAGACACTTTGGTGTCCTCAGGGACACGCTCTGGTGTTATGACAGACCACGCACCGTCCTCCGAGTCCTGGGGTCTGGTATCACAGGAGGCTGGTGCCTTGCTCTAGACCACTCTGCGTGTTCTTAGGTTGCACCCGACAGGCAGCACCGGGCTGCTGGCGGGTACAGAGACTGAAGGGAAAGCGGTGACAGTCACACCCGCCACCTTCTGGGCTCTGCTGTCCCTGGCAAGGTTCTGGGTGGGGCTGGCATCGCCTCCTCCCCCACATCTGTCTGTGCTCTGGCATCTGCAGCGCTGGTGCCCACCCTGTGCTTGTTTGGCTGTTTCCCGCTCTGCTATCTATAAAATGATGATGTATTGATTTCTGGGGTTGCTTAAAATGCTTTGTAACCAAACACCTTTGGCATACGCTGTGGTGTTCACGTTACCTAAAAATGGAGCTGTTGGTTCCTCAAGTTGGGCTCTTGGGGAACAGCCAAGAGGAGGGCAGAGCCTGCTAGGGTGGTGACCAGCTTGTCTCGGCCTCTATGCTAACCCACTCCTCTCCCTGTGCCTGCCTCCCGCCAGGTTCTGCCACCCTCCACCACTGGCAGCAACTGGCCCAGCCTCACCTTGGGGGCATCCTGGACCCCCGGCCTGGTGTGGTCACCAAAGGCTTCCGGACGCTGGACGTTGACATGGACGAAGTGTACTGCCTTAACGACTTTGAGGAAGACGACACAGGTGACCACATTCCCCTCCCGGGCCTAGCTACCTCCACGCCAGTGCAGCACCCAGAGACCTCAGGTGAGAGGTTCCAGGCACGTGTGACTGTCCCAGGCAGCAGGAGCTCCCCCGAGGAGATGCAGGAGCCACCCGAGCCCACGGAGGAGGAGGGGTCTGGTGAGGCCGCCGCGATCGGTCCCGCAAACCCGGCCCCGGCCCCACGTTTCTGGGCCGTTCTCACCTCTGTCCCCGGCACGATCCGTAGTGGCTCTCTGTGTGTGGCTTCTGCGCGTCTGTGTGGGTGACGATGAGAGCATCCCTGTTGTGCAGTGCTGTGTGTACCATGGAGCCCAGTGCCCTGTGCAGTGCCTGGGCATAGCCCTGCCCAATTGGCCTGGCCCAGCAGGGCTCTTACAGTGGGAGCAGGAGAGGCTGCTAAAAAGGAGCAGGCGCAGGGCCCCCGCAGCGTCATTGCCCACTTGCTGTTCTGGGGGTTGCCTGGTGTCTGAGGGATGCTGGTGATTACCAGTTGGAGCTCAGCAGGCATGTTAGGAAAGTGATCAGTGCTGGACTGTCCTGAGGGGAATGGGAAGATCTGTCACCTGGATGCTGCCTTCATGTGGAAAGAAGCCCACAGAGTGATCAGGGTTCAGACACCGTGGGCCTTCTGCCTCCAACAAAGACACGGATGCTGTTTTCTAACTTACACATGTGTTCAGGGTGGATTTTGAAAAAGTGATTAGCCAGGTAAGCTGTAAGGGATCATCGCGGAGCTCTTCCAGGAGGACAGAGATGCATCATGGAGCTGGGACACCCTGCCCCAGGCATCAAGGTGTGAATGGGAGCTTGCAGAGTCACTCCCCTTGTGGCCACTGTCTCCCCAGCCAGCACAGTGAGGTCTTACGGGAGAGACAAGAGGACAGACTTAGATGGGTGACTGAGTGGCATCACCTTCATGACATTCCTGTCATCAGGACTTCCGTCTCTGGTCCCTAGTTCTCCTCTGTGAAGGTGCAGCGGCCCAGGAAGGCCAGGCAGGACAGAGCTGAGGGCAGAGTGGTGTCAAGGGTGAGGCCTTCCTGATGGCCCAGTAGGTGGAAGGGGGCCCCGAAGCATAGGGCTCACTCGATGCACTGCAGGGAGCTGTGCATGGGTGAAGCTGGTGGCAGCCAGAGACCCTCTCGCGGAGGATGGAGGGCAAGACAAGTGGCAGTGAGCCCTTGGCCCACGCTTTCCTGGCCACAGCCTAGACCTCTTCTGTCCCCTCCTCGCGGAAACCTGCAGCAAACGCATCCCAGCTGTGGATCTGAGGGGCAGCACACACGCATTCGAAGCTCAGACTACAGGAGGGCGAGGTGTGTACCAGTGTGTGCTGAGAACAGGGTTGCACAGGCTTCTGAACTGGTGGAGGAAAGGCCACACTGCTGACGTGAGAGGCCTTTTGCATGGATCTGGTTTCTTAAGAGCTCCACACGGGGGAGGGGTGCTTAGGATTTGAAAGTGGTGGAACCATCCAGATGCTTGGGCATGAGAAGCGCTTCATTCTCTAAATAAATCACCCAGGTCCCCGAGTGGGGTCCCAGGCAGCCAGGCAGCCTAGGGAGGGCAGGGCATCCTCTGTCTTGGTACTCTGTCCTACTGCTCAGCTCCTGGCTCTGCTCTGTGGCCCACGATCCCAGCAGCTGCTTGGGAAGATTTTGAGGGAGAAACTTTGAAGTGAGGTGATTCACCTATTCTTTTTTAAAACTGGGAGGAAATTGGGAAGGCTGTGTACTTTTGTCTAGAACCTACTGTCCTGTGGGGAACATTTTGAGCACTGAAAAAAATTATCAGTATATTTTATGTATTACTTGAAGCATCATTTGATGATTTTTAAAATCCCATGTTTTAAAAAAGATGATTCCATGTTACTGTATTATAAATAATTTAGACAATTAAAAATGGATTATTTAAAGCAGTTTTTAAATTATAGTTTTACTTTATTTCAGTGACATGTTTCATGTTTTAATTCACATAGAAAGCACATGTTGTCAGACACAGGCCTCTGTTCGTGTGCTGCATGTTAGCTTCCGCGTGCAGCAGAGGCTTGCGGCTTACGGTCCTGCTGGGAAAGCCGTGCTTGGCTGCTCGGACAGACGGCTCAGCTGAATTATTGCGGAGACCTGGAGCCGAGCAGAGGGCAGGAGGAAGCCGCATCCTAGAGTTTAAAGGTCACTGTATTGAGATGCACCTAGCTCCAGCAGATAGGCATCACACCTGGCAGAGACGCCCAGCAGGGACACTGAGACCCTGCTCAGTGGGGAAGGAAGAGTCACATGTGGTCAGATCAGGCCTGAAAATTACCCTGCACGTCCAGCTCCTGGGCTAGTAGAGGCAAAACCGGGAAGAACGAGCTGCTTCTGTTGCATTCTGATTGGATACTTAGACCCACGTTCTGTTGAGAGCAGCTGGGGAGTGTGGGAAAGGTGGGGACACCTGCCACAGACACCACCGCTGCCCCCATCCAAGGAGTAGGTCCGGGGGGCTATGAGTGGGGTTTGGCCTGGGGCCTGCGGGTCCGGGAGCAGGAGGCCGCATGGTGGGTCACAGACCTCTACCGTCCCTGCGCTGATGGGAGTGCTGTCCACCCGGCAGGGCTGGCAGCAGTCAGGGACAGCCAGCTGGTTGTGATCACCCAGGCCTGGCTCCCCTCCATGTCAGGAGGGCCAGGGAAGCCCTATCCTCTTGCATTGACCACATGTAGCCCAGAAGCGGGCTGATGAGGAACAAGAGGACCCTGTCCTCCGAAGCAGTTGGTGTGGGGCAGCCCTGCTGCAGACCTCCACGACCAAACCATTCACGGAGAACCATTTCTCTGTGGTGTCTTCACCTCGGAAAGCCACAGAAGGTCCCTCAGGGAGCTGCACTTGACTCTTCATGTGGGGTCCTCTTGGGAGCACGCAGCTGGCAGCTGAGCTGTAGCCTGTGTGAGACAGGTACTCCCTGAAGTGTCTCTGAGGCACCAGCAGGACAGAGCTCTACAGCCCAGCCAGGCCAGCCCGCCTGTGGGCATGAGCCCCAGAGCATCTGCGCAGGAACAGACGTGGCCCTGCTGTGCTGGCACCCGAGGAGCCTAGAGACTCCTGCATTTCACTGTGAGAGTTTAACAGCACCCTCAGTCTTCCTAGACAGCAGCCTGCGGCGAGCCCCTCTCCGTGCGATGCTGTGAAATCGTTCACCGCTTAAGTCACACACTTTTTAGACAGAACAGAGAGGCAGAGGCTTGGTGCAGGGTGAAGAGGAGGCTTAATTTTGCAAAAGCCAAAAATAAATTGTATAGAAACCAGAGAAAGGTCCTGCGGTGTGGTTCAAAAATCTCCAAGATGGAACCCGGCAGAGTGCTGCCGGCCAGATGTCTGATCACCAGGTCTGGGTCCCCCTCAGAGCCACAAGCGGACCAGGCTGTGTCCAAGAGATGCTAGAGAAGCAGAGGAAGTGTTCCCAGGCCCACGTGTTCCAGGAGTTAGGAGCCTGAAGTGTCATCTTGTACTTCGGTAATTTACGGTAGCTTCCATTACAAAAAGAAGACACCGAGGTGTTCGCCTCACCTTAAACACCAGTGGCCATGTCCTCAGACAGCCATGCCCATCAGAGCCACACTGACCCTCGCCCCCCACCTGCGACTGGTGAGCTTCCAGGGCACATGTGGTGCTTCTCAGATGTGAACAGAACTTTCGCCAGGGAGGCGCATGGGCACCATTACGTAACAGAGTGACAGGAAGGTCTTTAAGCCTTTTTCTGTCCCTGGTATTTCAGTCTCTCAGAAAGGATGCTCAAGTGTTGCTTTTGCCTTTTTTGGGCTCATAGAAAGGGAGCTGTCTCTTCTGTTCCTGACAGGCAGGGAGCCATCCTTCCCCTGCACTTTCATGAGAGAAGCTCTGAAGCCAGGACCGGCTGGGCCCTATAAAAACACATGCTGGCACTCATAGGGCTGCGTCCTTGTCCCTGCCGTGATAGTAAGCTGGCCTGACAGCAGCCTTTGTCACCAGTGGGTTTGGTTTTGCTTGAATAGAGAAGACCGGGCCTTGGGTGTCACTGTTGGTATCGTGGGAGTGAGCAAATGAGGGTTGAGGGGTGTCTATGTGTGTGAGTGTGCATGTGTGTTAATGAGTATGCAGAAAGACAAAGCAAATCCAGTTTCTGCCAGTGCTTCTTGCTACGTGTGTTAGTTAAGAAAAGGAAAATAAATGCTCAGATCATTTCCTTCACTTCATACAAGCCTGCGAAGAGCAAAGAAAACACAGAAAGCCCTCCGTGCACTGCAAAGATAGGTCCCATCTTCCAAGATTTTGGGATGCACTTGAAATAATTTTTGACCTTTTTTAGAAGTTATTTCCGTGAGTTTAAACGGGGTGCGCGGCATGGCGGTATTCTCCATCCCCAGTACATGTACATCTCCACGAGGGGCTCGGTGAGGGCTGGGCTCCTGACGGCTTTCTCACAGGAAGAAAGCCCCTGTCCTCCCACGTTTCCCCTTCTCAGAGGAGGGAGGAATAGGGCTGCACCAGGGAGCAGGATGTGCAAAGCCCGTGGGTCCAGACTACGCCATGTGGCCAGCCCGGGGTGTGAGTCCCACTGTCCTTCAGCTCCCATGGATCCCAGGGCCCCAGGGCGTCCTGGCCAAGCCCCAGCAAGGTCCTGGTTTTTGTAGCACTCCACCCTGACTGGTGGGCTCAGGGCTGTACTGGGCACCTGCTGCTGTTGCCACAGCAGGGTGCCACCTGCCGGTTTTCCCACCAGTGCCAGGTGTCGTGGGCCCAGAGGAGGGCTGGTGGTCAGCACTGCCTGCCACGTGGCCTGCTGTGAGCGGCGTCAGAGAGCTGGGGCAGAGGCACTCTCCCTGGCGTGTGCCCAGCTGCCACCGCTCCAGAGTGTGCATGTGTGGAGTGTGTTCAGAAGAGAGCCCTGCAGGGGCCACCTGGAGCTCACAGACCCCACAGCCCGGACGGAGCCATGAGCTCGTCAGAGTTTGCACCAGTGTCAGAATTAAGCGTACTGAGGATGGGCTTATTCCCAAGGAGATGGTCGGTGCTGCTTTAGCCCATTCCCACCGGCCCATCAGTTGCTTCTTAGCTCTGGCTGCGATCCAGGGTAGTCTGCCGTTGCCCTCATGCAGCCAAGTCTGAGAATAAGGGTTTTGGCAGGGAGTTGGGGCATTGATCCCAGAGGACCTGTCCTTGATGCCTCCCAAAGAGCTGCGTGAGGTGAATACACAGTACCGCCTTCCAGCAAGACCACGCAGTGCAGACAGGCAGGGACTCCCTGCGTGCTGTGGTCCTGGGCACTTCCACGGGAAACGCTCGTCCCGACTTCCTGCCAAGAAGATCCTAGGATGAGCGCGAGGCTCCAGAGACCCCACCCCAGGCCACTCACCTCTCTGTGTTGTGTCCCAAGGAGGGGAGGTGCGGCGGTGGCCCTGCAGCCCGCGGTGACAGGAGTGTTCGAGCAACCAGGTGTCCCATTGGTGTTTTGTGGGCTGGCTGAACCTCTAATGTTGGGGCTATGGGCTCTGATTGATCCTCTTGATCTCCTAAAGCTATCAATTGCTCCTGGGCCCTGGTGGCTTCTGAATTTTTAGCAGCCTTTTCTTATCCCCAAAGCCCCTATGTGTAAGATGGGCTCTGCTTCTGTGGATGCAACTGTGTCTCTAGAACCTTCTTACACGATCGTTGCAATTAGGTGTGAAACCTAATGGGGTGCAGGAGGAGGTGCACGTGCAGGACCTCTTGATTTGATACTCTGGCCATGTGTTGAAATTGGGGTGCACTTTTGATTTCAAATCCAGCCTTGTTTGATTTTTAACACTCTCTCCCTTCCACCTGTTTTGTCTTGGTTATTTGTCTCCTGCTTTCTTCCCAAATAACCCTCCCTCCATGCACTGTCCTTGGGCTACTCCCTGCGGGCCTTCAGCTGCAGAGAGAATTGTGATTGTTTGGCTGTCTCCTCTTCATAGCGTCTTCCAGTTTTGTTTCATTTGCAACAGTTTCTCAGTTACCTGAGTTCTTGGGTCATTACCTTTACCACTGGAGAAACAAACTTAAGAGGCTGATTCTGTTTTTTCTCTCCCTCCTCCCTCACCCAGAGATCCCCGTGGCTGAGCATTTGCTCTGGGGCCATGGTGCCCGCTGCCAGCCCGGGGAGCCTGCGGCAGTCGGAGCACTTCACACACCGCGGTGCCAACACCTCACCTTGCCCAAGTCACCTCGCCATCCTGTGCCTGGCATTGTCCTTCCTGCCTCCAGCTTGTGTGTCTCCAGTGTTGTTTTTGTTTTTTTTCTCATCTGCGTGAATCTGTAGTCCTGTGGCCCCCATCTGTTCCGTTTTTTTGCCTTTTTTCTTTTTTGTCCCAATCCAAGAGAAAATGACCTGTAGGAGCTGTAAGGTTCCAGCTCACAGCCTCGTGGAGGCGCCTGGGCTCTGATTCCCAGTCTGTTTCCCCCGAGGTCTCTGGGGGCTGAGTGGCGGGCGGCGGGGAGGGAAGGTTGCTTGCCCCTCACCGCGCATGCCCTTGGTGCAGCATCTTTTTGTTTTTCCCCTTTTGGTTCTCCATCCTGACCTTGAGTTATGAATGATGGTGACCCCAGCAATCATGATGTCTCCTGTAGATGTAGACTGGCTCCCCACCCGCTTTCTCTCCAGTGGCGCTCACACCCCGCTTTCCTTTGCTGCAGACCCCTCAGCCAGCTGAGCAACAACAGCTCGGCAGAGCCTTAGAAGAAATGGTGGGGCCAACCTCTGCTGTCACCAGAGCCCAGGCTTTGTGGAGACGCACCAAGTGGGGGTGGGGTCTTGGGGAGGGGCCGGTGCTGTTCACTATGTATGCCCAGACCATTCTGAGCTCGGCCTAAGGCTGCTGGTCTTGGTCCCTGGAGCTCTTGCCGTGCTGTTGTTCAGGCAGCTAAGGTCACTGCATCCCACTGCAGCAGTCACGGGACAGCAGTGGAGCCAGGTCCAAGAGCCCCACCTTGCTGCCAGGCACCACGTGGCCTTCCGTGTCCTGGGCAGAGTTTGGCACCTGTCTGTCCATGAAAAGACACACAGAGTCACAAAAGGAGAAAGCAGATTTCTGAGCTATGAGGAGGAAAACCGGATTCACCCCTCATGGCCCATCTGCCCAGAACTGGATCCACTGCTGGCTCCGGACCTGACAAGGGACCCTGTGTAGCTGGGTGGAGGCAGGGAGGTGCTGCCTTGCAGGCTAGGGGCCGCCTTTCCCCAAGCGTCTGCGTGCCTGTCCTCCAGCCCCAGCTTGCAGGCTGCCCCACACCTTGCATCTGCTCAGGGCCACTGGTTCCATGTGCACCGTGCATACCCAGGTGCAAGGACTGTGTTTTGTTCCCTGATGCAGCGAATCACCCCGGGAAGTGCATGTCCCAGACCAACTCCACCTTCACCTTCACTACCTGCCGCATCCTGCACCCCTCCGACGAGCTCACGCGGGTCACGCCAAGGTAAGGGAGTTGGTCTCAGGTGGGCAGCTGTGGGTAAGGATGGGACACCCCCTTCCTGCGAGGCCCCGTGGTGAGGACCGCCACATGAGAGGCTCCTGCAAAGCCAGCTCCAGAGCTGGGCGTAGGTGTGCATACCTGTGATCCCAGCACACAGGAAGCTGAGGCAGGAGGATTGCTGCAAGGTCCAGGCCCGCCTAGGCAATGTAAGTTCAAGACCAGCCTGAACTACAAAGTGAGACTCAGTCGCAAAAATAAATGAGTAAGAGCCAGCTCTAGCCAGCTTGAGAACGAACAGCACAAGTGTTTGTCATCACCTGTTCTGGGCCCCTCTTTGGAACCATAACTCCTATTGACTCAGCCCCTGCTCAGACAGAGAGAGCCAGCCCATCTTCCTTGCCCACGGCTTGGCTGTGGGCTGGATCGGAAGCCCGTCTTTAGCAGCTCTCCCAGAGGCCCCTGAGCACCCCAGAGAAAACCTGCATTTCCTGCCAGGAGAGGCCTGGGCTCCAGGAAGTCCTTGTGCCTGGAGCTGGGTCATTGCTGTCCGACTGCCATGCACAGCCCCAGGGAGCAGCCCCAGGCACAAGGACTTCAGGGCCCCGCCCGGTGCCTGGAGCCTCACGCGTACCCTCCAGAGAGGCCCATGTGGCACCAACAGTCGTGGCTGCTTCCTGCCCCTCCCAGTGTAGGGGAGACTGGTGCCCCCAACACGGCCATTTCCTCTGCCGTGCAGTTGAGCAAGCTCCTGGGGTCCACGGAGGGAGACGCAGGAGGGGGGAGCAGGGGCAGCTCCCAAGGGTGCACCTCAACTGCGAACACTTCTCCGCAGGTCGTGGGAGGAGGACGACGGAGCCGTCCTGTGCCCGGTTGGGCGAGAGGCGGTGTAGGGCAGAGCCGAGCCCGTGGGCAGGGCGGGGTGAGCGTGCAGGGCTGCCCACCAGGCCCCTGCGAGGATCTGTGTGCACGTGTGGCCGCCACTAACGGGCCTGGCTTCCGCGTGTCTCTGTGTGGCGCTGGCTGACTCGGCCTGGCCACCACACCCTAACCCATCTAAATCCCCGGGCCAGCCAGGCGCCGGCACTAACCACGGCCTAACCAAGGTCGCTGTCTTCCTGTTGGGGAGCCGGCTTCCCATCCTGTTTGGAAGCTGCGTTTTAAGGTCCGTTGTGAGAGGCAGCACATGTTAGGTGGCTGCAGCTGCAGCTGCGGGGCCAGGGCCACATGCAGTGGGGCTTCACCCGGAGGCTGCTGGCTTCGTCCCAAGCTGGAGGAGCCTGCTAGCCTGTGTTGTAAGGAAGGAAATGCAGGTGGGGCAAAACCGAGCCTCTCCCTAGGGACGCCCCCCAAGCCAGACCTGAGGCTAGAAGTTTGGGCCTTCTGTAATGCCTGCAGACTTCACTTACGCCCTTTGCAAAGTCTGTCTTCTCCTTGGATTCTGCCATGATGTCTAACCCTGTGTCTCCCGAGTGCTCTGGCACCCTCCTGCCCTTGTATGAGCTGCCCTGTGTCGTGCAGAGGCCCCTGAGTCCCCAAGGCCTGCACTTGCTGTTGGGCAGTCTCTATCCAAAGGGGCCCTTTGGTCAGCCCAGGGACGTGGCTGAGGTGGGTCCTCCTTGACCCTTCCACATTGGTCCTCTGAGGCTGGGCTTGGGGAGAGGGCTCTGTCCCCAGCTCTTGGGCTACTCAGCTGGCCTGTTACTAGGACCTGGCATTCCATCAGTGGGCTTGGAGGCCAGGCAGACCCAAGCCCCACAGCAGTTCTGCAGCCATGGCAGGGCCTCTCCCTGAGCCTGTGGCCTCCCAGCTGGACCCTGCTGGCAGGCCTCATGGGGCCTCAGGCAGCAGGACAGAGAGGAGGGGTAGGGATGTCGCTCAGTCCCCTGTGGGCCTTGGCCTAGGCAGCTCCATGCGTGGGGCCCGGCACTGCAGTGTCGTCCTCTGGTCTGAGCTGCATGCACCAGGATAAGTTTGGACAGCGTGTGAAGGGGCCAGGGGACAGGAGGCAGTGGGGAGGGGCGGTCTGGGCCTCAGGACCAAGGGGCAGGCGTGACGTGCACACTGCCATGGCGCAACCCTGCATCCTTGGCTCTTCCTGAGCTGAGCCCCGTGCCCCACAGTCCTGGCTGGGCCTCACGGCCTGAGGAAGCCGCTGGGCCCTGAGCAAATGGGGAGGAGCCTCTGCCATGGGCCTCCTCCACATCCTCGAGTGCTTGGGCCCACCTGAGCTGCCCTCTTCCTGGCTGGTGTGATGCTGGGCCTGAGGCAGGTTCTTCCTCCGTGCAGGATCAGTCACGCCCCTCACTCCACAGGGGGCCGGGAATTCAAAGCAGCTTCTGCTAACTCAGGCTGTAGCCCGTGTGAGAGACTCCATGGACAAAGCTCTTGGGCATTGCCTTGCACATCCCCAGCCTGCCCTGCCACCCCACAGGACAGGGCCACTGGCCCTGCTGTGGCACCGGGGTGTCCCTGAGGAGTAACCTGCCACTTTCCCTTCCAGCCTTAACTCAGCCCCGACTCCAGCTTGTGGCAGCACTGGCCACCTGAAGTCCATGTCGGTGGCCACACCGTGCACTCCACGGAGGCTGAGTCTGGCCGAGTCCTTCACCAACACCCGCGACTCCACGACCACCATGAGCACGTCGCTGGGGCTCGTGTGGCTGCTGAAGGAGCGCGGTATCTCGGCCGCTGTGTACGACCCCCAGAGCTGGGACCGCGCGGCACGGGGCTCCCTCCTGCACACCTATGCCCCCCGGATGACAGTGATCCCCTCCACCCCACCCAACTCGCCTCTGCAGACGCCCACCAGCTCCCCACCCACCTTTGAGTTCAAGTGCACCAGCCCACCCTATGACACCTTCCTGGCGTCCAAGCCGGCCAGCTCCATCTTGCGGGAGGTGCGGGAGAAGAAGGGCGTGCGCAGCAGCGGGAGCCAGACCGACGTGTCTGTCGGCAACCTCAACCTCGTGGACAAGGTCCGGCGCTTCGGTGTGGCCAGGGCAGTGAGCTCGGGGTGGGCCCATGGCCCCGTCTTGACTGAGGAGCAGGGCCCGCTGCTCTGCATGCCCCCCGGGGTGCCTGGAGGCCTGGTCTCTGAAGGCCTGCCACTGGGCTGCCCGGCCCCCACCGGCGCCAGCGCCGTGGGCATCCGCAGGAACCGAAGCTTGCCCGCCATGGTGGGCTCCAGCATGCAGATGAAGGCGCCTGCGACGCTCACGCCGGGCGTCTTGATGGGTGCTAAGCTCCCTGCGCAGACTGGCTTGAGGTGAGGGGCACAGCAGCGTGTCCCACCAGGCACTGCCCCTTCCTGTCCTCTCTGCCCGGCCTCAGGGATGGCATGTGGCACATGGAGACCGGGTGCACCCTGCCCGTCCTGCAGCCCCCAGGAAGTGCCCTGCACTACTGTCCCTTCTGGGGACGTCACCTGTGCTAACTGGGGACCATGGGTCCCTCCTTCCTCTTTCCTGTCCAGAAGCACTGAGACTCCTAAGGTGTTCTTATCCTATGGATAGGAGCCTGTCAATTCCGTGCCCTCTGCTCGTGTCGCACCACGAGCTGTCAGGGCCAGGTCTCCCTGACACTGCGCCCTCCTGTGAGAGTGTGAAGAGCCTCTGGCCTCTCCAGGTGGATGGGGAGCTTTTCTGTCTTTGGTGAGCGGCCTGGCGCCTGCAAGGCCCTCCTCTGCCTTGAAGGAAGGTCTCTTCTTTCCGTGCTGGGGTTTTGCTCTCCATGCCTTGAACTTGAAGCCTGTCTATGCTGCGTGCTCAGCTGTCAGGCCGATGTCCGGCCCAAGAGAGAATGTGTGTCCCCTCTGCAGACCCGCTCCGCAGCCCTCTTCCATGTGACGTTTCTGTTCCTACATACAAGGAAGCTGTGGTACTAGCAGCTCTGTCTCTCTGGGCTTATGGGACATCCAGCCCTCGAGTCACTAGGGAGACAGCAGCTTGTTCCTAAGGCCCGCGTGGCAGCAGGACCTTTGAGACCAGACCCGGGCAGCATTAGTGGCAGGTGGCAGGAAAGCCTGTCTAGACACTCGTCAGCAGGGCAGCAAAGGGCAAGAACCACACCCAGATAGTAGTGTGCCAGGCCAGGGCCTTGCGGCAAGTGCCCGCCCCCGCTCTGAAGCGGCTGCCCTGGGTGCTCACAGCCCTGTGCGGCCATTCTGTGTTCCGCCTCTTGTTCCCGGGCGAGCCTGTTCTCCCCAGGCTCCGCCCCCTGCCACTTCCTGTTCTTGGGAAGAGTGAGAGGTGCTGTGGAAAGAACCGTGAGCCAACAAGGAGCCCGGTCTCTGGCTGTCGCGCTTTTATTTATTCTTTGTGTGCCGCATTTTTAGCCCCACCTGTGTGTCTGCAGTTCCTGCCCGCAGGTTATTTATTTCTTCCCACTGCTGCTGTGCCTCGGGCCACTCTGCTTTGGGTGGTTTGGGAAGGACCAGTCATAGACCCATAAAATTGTCATTTTGTGCCCCCCCCCCGCCAGCAGAGATGTGTCCTTCAGCTACATGAGGGACACACATCCACTAAGGGAACTGCGAGAGCTCACCCCAGGGCCAGCGCTGGCCCCCAGTTTCAGACTATTTCTACTCTGCCCGTGCGAGTGTCGGCGGGTTCTGACTCCCTGCCCACATACGTGTGCCCCACTGCAAGTAACTTATCTCTTCGGATTTGAATGTATCTTAAAGCAGTAGGTAGAGTAACAGGAACATGGAGACCATGGCCTGAATGGACCACTTTACATATCAGAGAGGAACCGCCCATCATCACCAGAAATACCACTGTAAAAACCGACAGTGCAGAGGTTGCAGTATTTAGTGTAGTAAGTGCATAAATGATCAACATTGTGCAGCACCACCGAGAGTGCTGAAATACATCGAAAAGCAACAATAAAATTTTATTCGCTAATGAATATCAATAAAACAAGCCCAAATGATGGGAACGCTGGTGTCCTGATACGTATCTTTCTATCTTTTCATCAAAGGCATGGATCTCTTTATATAAAATTTGAAAGTATCTGGCCTTTTGGGGTAAGTGAACACAAGGCATACGGTTTTATACTGCTGCTGTCTCCCATTCTCTCAGCATAATACCGCACCTTAGACAACTTTCCATCCAGAACCTGACTCACTTTCGAGGGCTGCACGCTGTTCCGATGCATCTTGTCACTGCACACCTGCTCCCTGGGCACTGTCCCCACAGAGAGTCGTGGAGTTAATTCTCCCCTGTGCTGTCACAGCGCTGGGGTGAGACACCGTGCATGTCCCCGGGATGCCTTCCCAGTTGCCTTCTGTGGAGCTGTGTAAGAGACTGAAGAACCGAGAACAGTGGAGCTACCAGTGGGGAAGGTGAGACCAAGAGGACCTCACGGTGACAACGGTGTGGGCAGCACGGCAGTGGGAGATGTCACTGAAGAGCTGACGCCAGTGCCAGCTGGCAGGGCTGTGACCAGGCGAGCCACCGCCCTTGGTCTGCTTCCATTTTTAGATCTGTGAAGTGGGGTGATGTGCCCTGATGCAGTGGAATAATCACACTGTGTGCATCCTTCGTGTGCTGGGAGCTGGGACGTGAGGGGTCTGCCCTGCGCTCCGGAGGGGACGGTCATCGTGCAGTGTGGGCCTGAGCAGGACCACAGAGCTGGGCAGCGGATCAGAGCTGAGCGTGCACAGAGTGGGCAGTGGCTGCTCCAGATCAGCCTCGGAGCAGGACTCGAGAATGCCCAAGGGGGAGAGTGCCACTGTCGGAGGAGCAGAGAGGCCCACGGGGACGAGGGGGAGCACAGGGAAATGGGGTGCACACTCGTGGTCTCTGCAGAGCAGGCCCAGTGCTCCCTGGTCCCCCAGGGCTATCCCCTGAAGCTACACAAGGAAGTTGGGGACTCTTGTGACCTGGGCCTCCAGACAGCAGGCCACACCTCCCCACCTTCTGGAGGTGGTGGTGCACAAACACGGCCTTCCCGTGATTCTCTTCACAGCAATCTTTGAGAACTGTACTGGGCCAGCTAGAGCAGGGGTATCTGCTGTGGGCAGGCTGCCCAGCCCAGCCCAGCCCAGCCCAGCCCTGCCCACCTCTCCCCCTCTGGGAGTCCAGACAGTACCACCCACCTCGCTGGAGTGGAAGACTGGAAAAGTGGGTGCATTTGCCCAGTAGGGGCAGGGCAAGCTTTGAGGCCCGGTGCCCTGGGTCTGGGCTTGGAGGATGGGCAGGATTTGCCAAGCAGGGGCATTCCACATGGAGGGCGATGGTGCAGAGGAGCTCTCCAAAGGCATGCCAGGTGCTTCCTAACAGTAGAGCAAGAAGGCCGTGGCATCCAGAAAGGCCCAGCGTCGGGCAGCCACATTACCCAGCTCAGCTCACAGTGGGTACAGAACCACAGGTGAGAGCCTGATAGGCAGCAGAACACTCACCAACTCAGAAGAGGGGAGGCGCTTGGGCGGACAGACTGGTGCGTACTCTGAACACATGACGCACACCTTTCCCCAAGCGGGACAAGCTGACTCAAGCACCTCTGCATGGGTGCTGCGCCGAGAGGCACACACATCACTTCAGCACTATTCCTGCCATGAATGCAAAACCTGAGTCATAAGTGTAGCAAAGGGAGACACTAGAAAACGTTGTACTTACCCTGTAGAAAATGTCAGTGTCAGAAAAGACAGTTTAGGGTACTGTTCCCGATGAAAGGATGGCACAGGCACAACTAACACAATTCATGATCTGAATTGGAAACCAAGCTGGAAAAGTTGCTATAAAAGACCACCTGGGACAAGCAGAAGAGTCTGAGTATGAGCGTGGGTGTCAGGTACCGCAGAAGTGCCCGTAGCCTTTGATGGTGTAGGGCCTTTTTCATGTGACCCCAGTTTTTCAAAAACAGAGCGGTGGAGCAGGGTGACCACTGCGCAAGATCCTCTGGTGACCTCTCCCTCCAAAGTTTCCCAAGCAGACCCACAGGGCTCTACCGGAGAGGAGCGAACCACGCCGAGTGAGGTGACTAAAGAAACAAACTCAGCAAGGGCCATGTGGGCCAAACCCAGAAGACAGTGGAGCTGTCAGACGAGAAACCAGTAAAAACGAAAGAGCTGACCAAAGCCTTCAAAACGTGAGCAGCAGAGTCACTGAGAAATAAAACACACAGAACAGAAATGCCAGCGATTAGGAAAATCTATTGA
This sequence comes from Chinchilla lanigera, assembly GCF_000276665.1. Taxonomy (NCBI): domain Eukaryota; kingdom Metazoa; phylum Chordata; class Mammalia; order Rodentia; family Chinchillidae; genus Chinchilla; species Chinchilla lanigera. Next base: position 28,454,954 of record NW_004955420.1, on the reverse strand, counting down.
ATTCGTAAACAGCAGAATTGAGTGACATGAAGATAGGATTTCAAGAGTCAAGGACAAAAAGAAAACATTATAATTTACACAAAGAAGCCTGGAATGAGAAGAGACACAGAAAGTTTCATCCAACAGCTATGAAATGACAAAAAGAAGATTAACTAAAGCTATCTGGAGTTAGAAACTAGAGGACACACACATGGAGTTTAAAAAATCTGTTCACAGATATAGCAGAAAACAACTACGGGACAATGATTGAGTGTACAGCTAAGTGCAGCTTACAGAATGCCAGATATCTACCATGAAAAGCTTCTCAGCACATCACAGTCAACATCCTTGAGGCTGAACACAATGACAGAATTTTAAAAGCTGTCAGAAGAAACAATCACTTATAAATGTAACCCTAGTAGGACGATAGCAGACCTTTCAACACAAATTTTAAAGGCCAGGAGAACTTGAAGTACTTCATCCCTGACTAATATACCCTGCAAAACTATCTTTCAAATAGTTGAGAGTGCATATTCTTATATATTTAGCATATGAATATATGCTCATATCCAGACACGCACACATCCAGATATAAACACACACACACACACACACACACACACACACACACACATTCTCACCATATTTGACAGATAGGTCGGTAAGGACACTTCACAATGACACATTAAGAGATACTTGAACTGGGGGCTGGGGATTTAGCTCAGCGGCAAAGCGCCTGCTTGGCAAGCACAAGGTCATGAGTTCGATTCCTGGTACCAGAAGAAAAAACAAACAGAGATACATGAACATCAGATGAGCACTCTAAAAAATACTCAAGAATATCTTAGAGACAACAAAGCCAACAAACCTAAAAAGTCAGGTAGAATGAATATATCAAGCAAACTGAGTAGTTAAACAAAAAGGGAAAGATAAAGGAGTTGACCACAGAAAATGCAGGGACAGAAATAAGTCCATACCTTTCAGTAGAAGCTCTCGATGTAAATGGTCTCAATTTCCCAGTTACAAGATACAGATCAGCAGACTGGGTCAGAAACTTAGTAACAGCCCTTTGCATTCAAGAGCCACATTGAATCCAGAAAGAAACCCATAGACCAAAAATCAAAGGACAGAAAACAGCAGGACTCTGGAAGCAAGCAGAGATAGCAATTTTAATCTCAGACAAAATAAACTTCAAGCTAAATTGATCGGACAGGCAAAGGAGGTCACTAGGTGTTGGTTGAGGCAACAGTCCAGCAGGAAGACGTAACAGTTGTAGGTATCTATGCACCAATGCCAGGGCATCCTCCCCATAGCAGGCACTGAAGGGCGTAGAAGGTCCAATGCACACCACGCAATTGTAGAGGGAACTTCGGTGCCCCACTTCCATAAATAAACTGAATAAAAACTTAAGAGCAAAATACCAGCTGAACCACACCTTCAAACAAAAGAACTTTGTAAATATCTAGAGTAGAGTGTACCCTACTATGAAAGGATACACCTTCTCAGCCACATGGAACTTTCTCCAAAATAGACCTCTCCGAGTCCATAAAGCCTGGTGAATAAATACACGATTATCAAAATTATCCCGTGTACTAGTGTAGGGAAGTTGGGGGACAGGTGGGCAAAGACGAGGGCCTTAGTGAGGTTTCTGGCAAACCCTGACTAAAAGAGGTAAACCCTGCTGGGGGGAGCAGTTAGAAGGCAGGGGCGCTGATAGCACCTGGCTCACTTTGGGGGTCCGTGCCCCAATTCCTCCCCTCTGCCTCCAGTTAAGTAAGGGAGAGGGAGCGGAGAGGGGCCATGTTACATAAAATGCACTTAGCCTATGAATGCATGCTCACACGCAGACACTCACACACCTAGAAATAAACACACACATTCTCTTACCATATTACTGCCCTAAAATGTATATGTATCCCTTTACTAACGGCTAGCAGTTTTTTGTTTTGTTTTGTTTTTGTACCAGAAATCAAACTCAGGACTTTGAGCTTGCCAGGCAGGTGCTATGCTGCTGAGTTATTCTCCCGACCTTTACTAATTGCTAACTTGGCCTTGAATACAAGGCTGTGCTGTAAATCTCAAAGATATCACCTTGCCAAAACAAAGAAGACCAAAAAAAGCTTACCCAAGAATTTGCACATAGGCAGTGGAAAGTGACAGTGGCTGAATCCAGGTTCTCAAAGCCTAAAATAGCCGAGGAAGCTATAATGACCCTCAAGGGGGAGGTCCCTCCTCGCCCTGTAACAACAGGGGCTAAGCACAGATACTTGGAGCACTGGCTCCAGGCTCCCTATCTTATTCTGACAAGGTAGCTGCTGTTTCATTTTCCTCCTCTTTCCAATAAAGTGATTTCTGTTTCTCCTTTTTCTTTTTGTACCAGGAATCAAACTCTCAACCTGGCACTTGCCAGGCAGGCGCTTGCACCACTGAGCTATATCCCCGACCCTGTTTCTCCTATTAAACTTGTATTTCTGATTCTTTACTGGTATAAATTACGAACCCCTGATAGATAAAATCTACCCTTACCCAACATGACACTGTCAGGTTGTAGTGTACTGAAAGTGGACGTTAATCACGAAAGAAACCACAGAAATTTTACAAACATCTTGACATTTGGTAACACACTCTGAACATTCAGTGGGTCACAGAAGAAATCCAGAAGGAAAAACAACCCCTAGAATCAAACAATAATGCTGGTCCCACACACCAGAACCTATGGGACGCAGTGAAAGCAGTCTTAGGAGGGAAATTTATTGTGCCCAATGCTCACATTATAAAAACCGATCGAGTCAAATACAGAACCTAATGCACCTCAAGACACTGGAAAAACGAATAGTCCAAACTCAAACCTAGTACAAGGAGGAGGGAAATGATAAAAGTCAAAGTAGAAATTAAAGACATTGAGACCCAAAATAATACAGAGTCAATGAATTGAGAACTGGTTCTTGGAAAGTGTCTTAGGTACTTTTCTGGTTGCTGAGACAAAATACCCAACACCCCAAGTTAAGGGAGGAAAAGTTTATTTAGCTCATAGTTTGTGGAGGTTTCAGTCCACAGTCAGCTGGCTGGCGGCAGAGCAAGGGGCGACCACAGCTCTTCCTAACCCTTACACTTTATCCAGGCCGCTCAGGGCAGGCAGCACTCACACCCTTAGTCCTAGTGCCCTGGAGCCCAGCACTGCACTGTGAGTCACTCACACTCTGGATCCAGCCCGCTCTGAAAAAGCCCCACCCCTGCCCACAGGAGGCTTTGGGGGACAGCCAGACACAGCCACGTCGGACAGCTTCTGTGTTTGCTGCCACTCAGCCACCCTGGGCTGCCTGGTCCTGGTGTCACCCCTTCGGGAGGGTGTCTTCGTTCCCAGTCTGGGTTTCTGAGTCCTTGCTCAGGGAGAGACGGGGAAGTGAAGGTGAGGTGGGGAGAGCTGATTTTCTGTCCCAAGCTCTTCCAGTTTTTATGTCAAAATACAACATTGTGCGCATGCAGGGAGCTTGACAATTTTACTTACTTGGACTTGTTTTCTCTTTCCGTTTTCCTTCATTCTAACCAGGAAAGCGTAAAGTACTCACTAATTAGGGGTAACCATAGTTACCAAGTTGCCTTCAAGATGTCTCCAAGAGTTCTATTTTCCTCTTGGTTTTCATTCTGCCAAAAGCACTTTATTTGTCAGCTCCCCTGTTCTGTCACTTTGATTCGGTGATTTCTCCAAACTCAAGAGTCTTTTGGTAGTCTATTAAAAATTCAAAAATAAAGTAATAAATCACTCATTTCTAGCAAGTAGTTCTATGGCCTGAATTATGTTTTTAAAATTTCAGTGAATGGGGGGCAGCCCCAAGAAGGGAGTCTGGACCCTTCCGCAGCCCTCTCCGAGGCTGGCGCCAAGGCGTGTTCTCTAAGTGTCCACAGGAGGCCGCTGTTGTCCGCCGCAGGAGAGGAAGCCAGGCACGTTCTCGGTGAGGAGCGAGGCTCCCGGGAGTGGGGCGTCTCTGACACTGGGTCCTCGGTGCCGCAGGGGGATTAAAGTCCCTCTAGAGACTGCATGTCCAGGTGGCAGCGGCCCGGGGAGCTCCGCTGCCTGCCCTCTCCCAAGTCCGCTCCCTTGCTGTCCTCTGTCCTTGCCCAGCAGCACATGCCTGGCACACAGGTGCCCAGTGGTACATTTCAGTTCAAGCAGCATCCAGAATCTCATAATGCCACCCCAAGTTCTTCAGGATAAATTCAAACTAACTGAGCATATGAAGAGCTGTGGAAATTCCCATTTTCCTTGGAAAAGACTGTCAACAGATGCCAGTGATGAGATTCTGTGTATGTCAGTTATCAATCACTTTCAGGCAGGGACAAATGGGCTTAAATGAGCAATTGCGACCATTCTTGAAACACATGTTGAAGTAGGAAACATCAGCAAAGAAACATAAGATATAAATGGAAATTTGAGAATTTAGAAATACAAAAACCAAGCAAAGAAACTCACTGGATGGACTCATTAGCAGAATTGAAATGATAGAGGAATGAATCAGTGAATTTGAAGATAAGTAGAAATTATACAATATAAACCATGGGAGAAGAAATAGAACTTAAAACATGAATACACCCTCCTGATGTGGGGTAACAAGAAAAGATCTAACATCTGTATCACCAGGATCCCAGAAAAAGAAATGCTGAAAAAATACTTGAAATAGTGGCTGAAAACTTCCCAAGTTTGATAAAAGGTAAATTTATACATTCAAGATTTGAACAAGCCCCAGATGAGAATACACAAAGAAATATATACCCAGATACACCATAACTAAGCTGCTGAAAGCTAAAAAAGAGGAAAAATCTCAGAAGTGTGTTGTAGTGTGGGGTTTTGCAAGGAGAAACAATAATACAGGACACATATTTTAAAAGAGTATGTATAATAGTCGCCCGAAGAGTCATATACAAGAGAGTGCAGGAAATCTGTCCACACACTAAGACCAAAGAATCCAGCTGAGGGCCTGGATCCTACGATTATGTCCTGCATGAGTCCAGCTGAAGACCGAGAGCCCATAACAGTGCTTCCCATGAATTCAACTAGAGGCCCAGAGCCCATAACAATATTTCATGCAGGCCTGTTTCATGGATCTGTGCTGAGAAGGCCCAAAAGTCAGTGGTGGGAGCTAGAAAGTCTGTGCCAGCAGGATGAAGGATCGGTACCAGCAGGCTGAGGGATCTACACTGGAGCCAGGAAGCGATGCTCAAAGTAAGAACCAGAGCTCCCCTGAAAGTATCACAGCCATCCTCAGCAACAGTGAGGTTCCGAGCTCCTCCAATGATGAGGAAAGTCAAGTTCCCATCAGGAAACCAGTGGGACAAGCTTCTCCAGGAGGCTGAGCAGTGCACCATCTTCCCCTCCAGAGCGAGGAAGCAATGCTCAAAGTGAGGGCCAGAGCTCCTGCAAAGTGAACCGAAGCCATTCTCAGTGACAGCAAGGTCCCGAGCTCCTTGGATGTTGAGATCGGCTGAGTTCATCAGGAAAGCCAGCATGAGAAGCTCCTCCAGGAGGAGAACAAATAGCTCCTTACAGCTTCTAACAGCTCCTAACAGCTCCAACAGCTTCTCTCAGCACCCAACAGCCTCTTTAGTTCCCGAAAGCCTCCTTCTCCTTCTCCAGTTCTGCCTCTCATGCTGCTGGCAACACTCCTCAGGTGGGCCTTCCACACCCAGCACCATGCTGGTTCAGTTCAGCTGGGGGTTAAAAGTTGTCAATCCACCACAAAGTGACCAGGGAAAAACAACTCATTACTTATAAGGGGACAATGGCCTGCTTAACTGCAGATTTCTCATCAGAAACCATAGAGGCCATAGGAAGTACGACTGTATTTTTAAAATAAAGGGCTGAAAAAATGTTACTCTAGAATTCTAGATCCAGGAAAAACATTAAGAGCAAAGATATAACAGACATTTGCAAATGAAGGAAAACAAAAAGAATTCATGAAAGAGAACGCGTTCTGAAATGTCTGATGTTCTCCGGACAGAAAGGTCTGCCGGGGTGCACCCCACAGCGGACCTGCTGAGCCTCTGTAGCACCCCTGCCTTGCTGAGCCTAATGGTAGCCACCCCCGACAGAGAACATACCACTCATGTGTCTGCAACTAGTGTTTCCATTAACAAGGTAGGGCAAGACTTCAGGAGTGCAAAGTGACCTTCAGAGGCCAATTCTAGAAGCATGCCAGTGGGAGGACTAAGGAGTGGCCACACGGCCCCTTGGCTGGGGTGGGGGATCTTGGACAATAGCTGCTGATTGGAGGGCTCCCCATGTGCATTAGTCAGGGTTCCCATCCCTGAGACACAATACTCAACGCCTGCAGCTCTACAGGGGGAGCAGTTTAGTTTAGCCCGAGGAGTCAAGGGAGTCCATGGTCATCAGGCTTCAAGACAGGAACATCACGGCAGACGCACAAGGCAGAGCAGAGGTGTTTGGTTCACGGTGGCCAGGAAACACAGGGGCAGTGCCAGGGAAGAGTGGGTGAGGGACCAGATGTGGTAGTCCAGGTTACGCCTCCATGAGCCACCAAGGCATATGCAGCTGTGGGCTTTACTAACCCACTAGGTGCTTCTTAATCCAGTGAAGTGGACGTATCAGGTTAGCAGTCACACTACGGCACCTAGGCCCTGCATGGTGCTGGAGGGCCATGACGACAAATCAGTAGCAGCATGGCCCCAGCTCCCACACTGAGAACAGAGGGCACTGAGGACTGTAGACACTGGCCACCCGGGGTGGCCACAGTGGCTGGCACAGCCAAGGTGATAGAGGGAAACGTGATGAACACTGTGGGTGGCCACGTAGATGACAAACCTCAGTGATCCTGTTAGTTACTTTTCTCTTGTTGCTGGGACAAAATACCCAATGCCCCAAATTAAGGGAGGACAGGTTTATTTATCTCAGTTTGGGAAGTTTCAGTCCATACCAGCTAGCTCCAAGGCAGGGTGGCCTGGCTGAGGGGCAACTGTTCAGGGCAGCAGAAGGCAGCAAAAGCAACAAGACAAAAGGGAAGGAGCAAGGCTCTTTTCCTCCCTTATATTGTATGCAGGCTCTCCATCCTAGGGTGGGTCCTTTATACCCACACCATTTCCATACCCTCCTCTTGCACAGGCTGGGGATATTCACAAAGTGAGGACCTTGGCCCCTGCTGAGTCACTTAGTTAAATGTCTAAACTTCTCAAGTTGACACAATGAACAACATCCTAGGGCATAAGGGCATGTCCTCTACACCCCAGGATGTAGAACTGCTGTTACTTAGTTCAGCTTCTAGATGTCTCAGATTGACAGCGTATCAACCGTTACAGTGATTCTGAGAACCACCTGGGGAATAAGAGCTCAGCTGTCATGAGGGTGCTCTACAAATACTACAAGAATTGGGAGAAAAGTCATAGGACCCTATGACCTAGCATGAGTGTTGTGTGCTCACATCACCCTGTGAAGGGGTAAATAGACTTAATGTGACTGCAGGTCACTTGCACTGCTCACAGCTGTCCCGGAACAGCCTGGCCCCTGTGTGTGCAGCCAGCCCCCAGACGCTGTGGAAGGAAAGAGCGGCAGACTGATCTAAGACTGCGCAGAGTGCAGCCTCCTGGGGGACTTTCAGGTGGACGCATAGTCCTGGACCCCAGCAGGGCCAGCTACATCCCAGCAATTCAGGTCAGAAGGGTGGCATTTGTGTGGACGTCACGCAAGCCAGAACGTACCTGCTTTGTCTCCTGCTAATATCAAAGACGTCAGACACATTTGTGGCACGGCCAGCAGCAGGGTCCAGTTGTAAAGCCCCGCCTACCACCACCTGGCTTTGTCTGCTTGTAGCACCCGGGGTGATGACCCGTCCTGGCGGTGAGGACTCATGGTGCCGCTGCTGTCCAGCTGAATCCATGCCGTGGTCTCTGTCGTTTCCCATTTTGCTGCACTGTCCTCCTCGGCGTCACGTAACAGCAGCTCATTGTCTACCAACGGGATGGGCCTTCACATCCTCCACAGTCCCTCGCCTGGAGTGCGCCGCGGGTTTCCACTTGTCTCAGAAGCAGAGTGAGTGCAGTGACAGTCATCAGTGCTCCTCTTTTCCCTTCTTTGATGATACACTCTAGACTTTTAATTATATCAAAAGAAATAGGGCTGCACACAGATGTGTGTGTGCACGCGTGCGTGTGTGTGCGTGCACATGCCTGCGTGCATCTGTGACGAGGTGCACAGTGCAGCACCTGTCACCCTTCCCGTGTGCCCGCATGCACGCTGCCAGCCCACGGCTGTACGGGTGGTCTGCTCCGACTTCACGTGCTCCACTGCTCTTGGAGGACAGGTGTCCTGTGCCTGTTCCCCAGGAGCAAGGGCCCTGGGAGGTTTCTCCCTTGACGGTTAATTCATTAGTCACACGTTTACTATTTATGGCGGGCCAGGGACTATACCGTGTACTAAAATACAGCAGTCAACCAAACCCACACGATCTCTGCCCTGTGTGCTGACACCCTAGAGCAAAAGACCTGGCGCCAGCGTGTCACTAGGCGGAGCCAGTCCTGTGCGGTGAGCGGGCGGAAGGAAAGGGCCGGGGAGGACAGCGGGGCTGCTGGAGAGAAGGGCTGGGCAGCTGGGCTTTCCGGGAGGGGAGCCGTGCTCCTCGGGCACCTCAGAGCGGGCGAGGGACACAGACAGTGAGGGACGGCCTCTGAACCGCGGCCCGGAGCACTCCGGGAGGTTCTGGTCTCGCTCTCTGCTTGACCCTGGCTTGAGGTACCTTCGGGAACACAGTCCTTCGAGGAAAGGCATTCGAGGTACAGGAAATGTAGCATGCAATTGGGATTCTTATCCTTGGGACTCCGACCCCAGCAAGAACAGACGGTTGTGATTTTTATTGTTGTTTGTTAAAAGCGTAAAGAGAGCACGTCCCTCCCACCTGGCTTTCTTTCTCCCTGACCTCACAGCCAGGAACCATTCAGGTCCCCAGCTTAGGGGCCTAGGAGGCAAAGATCTCCTCACTTGACAGAGGTGCGGCCCAGCCCGAGCTGCAGAGACTCATCCTGGGAGAGAGGCCCTGGCCACTGGCCACGCTGGCCATGTTGGGAGCAGAGCAACCATAGGCCCAGAGGTCACAGCAGTGCCCAGGCCACCGGGTGGCTCCCCGTGTCTCAGCCTGGCAAAGGGGACGCCCGGGGCAGGTGTTCCATCATGAGTCCGTCACATGGCCCTGGGCAGGTTTCTCCCCTGTAACGTGGGAGGGGGCTGGGCTCCGGCGGGTGGGGGTGGAATGACGGGCCACTGCTCCTTCCAGCCTTTACATTCCAGTGGACCTGCTCGAAGGAGCTTTGCAGCCCTCGCTACCAGGACCAAGTCCGAAGAGCAGGCGCAGCTGTCTGGGCCCAGCCTAAGGTGGGGAGCCCCGCTTTGGGGCAGCTCCTGTGGGTCGGAGATGGGGCAGGGAGGGAGTGTGTGGAGGGGAGAGGGGCAGACGGGAAGGGCAGAGGTCTCGGGCACCCTCCTCCCGCGTGTGGCTCTGGGCAGGTCCCCAGCCTCTGGAGGCCCTGGACCCCACTGCAAGCAGCTGCTCAGGTCTTGACACTTGAGGCCGTGTGTGTCCCCAAGTCCTTGTGGAGCAGCACAGTCACGATGACTCCTGAGCTGATCCCAACCAGGGTCTCTTACAAGGCCCTGCGCCCACAGAGGGGGGCGCCTCGGAGGGGGCAAGGCTGTGATGGGGACCCAGGCACACGCTGTGCTACCGTCATTGCTGGTGCCACTCAACCCTGCAAGCTCTGGAGAGCTGACAGGAACGCAGGTATTTCTAGCATCGGGAAGCACTGGAGAAAACTGTCCCTAACGGTGCACCGATTTCGTGCTGGGTAACAGACTCCCCAGACATTGCTCTTCCCCCACCCAGAATCACACGCAGTCCCCTCAGCACCTGACCGCCCCATGTGTCAGTCCCTGGCTGGCCCTTGAAGTGGCTGTAACACCGTACCAGTTACTAATGGCCAAGTGAGTGCTGTCTGACACGTTGATTGTGTGTTCGTGAGAGCTGACTTTACCTTTGGAAACCGCACACCCTCCTCCCTGACTATCCACACGTGGCTCATTCAGACCAGACCTTCACCCACCGCCCTCCGCAGTGGGCTGCTTTCCCACTCAAGTCCAGGCCCCTCCTCTCCCGACCCCTCCGCCAACACACAAGCAATACACGCCTGGTGTGCACACATACAGGTGAGTGCAGGCGCACGCACGCGGGCACACACACACACACACACACACACACACACACGGGCACGTGCTCAGCTGCATACTCACCCATGAGCAGCCTTTGCTGGGGGTGGGTGGCGCCGTGCTAACGCTACAGGCCTCAGGGTCTTGACTGAACCGGGTGGGACGCTAACACCGGAGGCTGCTGTGCAGAGCACGGGGTTCGATCCAAGCGAGGCAGCAGCCAAGGGGCACATCACCCACGCGGCAGCGTTTTGGTCTCACACTAAACCCTGACCGCAGCTCAGTGAGGGACAGCTCTGACCCAGTCTCCCCGGTGCCCTCCCACCCCAGGAAGAGGCCCAGGGTCTGCAGCTGTGGTGGGGCTGGGGCCTCCGAGGTCCTCTGTGGACCTGCCGGTGTTGGTGTCTTTTCCCATGTCTTCCCTCTGGGCTGCACGCTGGATGGACGTGGGCCTGAAGTTCTGGGCGCACCCTGTGGGGGCAGTAGCTGGCCTCTGGGTGTCCTCGGCTGTACCCCTTCCTGATCTCAGCAGGTGGGCAAAGAATGACCCCCACCCTCCCCACCTTCCCCACCCTCCCCACCCCTACCCCGGGAACACAGGCCTCACAGCCTCAGGGCTCCAGGGAAGCCACAAGCTCTTCCCACGGCAGCCCCAGGATAGCCAGGACAGCCACACGCAGGTCACTGGGGCTCAGCCAGCCTCAGCCGGACCTCAGCGGGGACACACAGCCGGACAGGAGCCCCAGGGGCTCGAGAAGTGCTAGCGCTCCGAGGCCCCGCCAGGCCGGGTGCTGAACTGTTACCCTCACTGCTCATCCCCACCCCCGCTGCCACCTCCCGGCCTGCACCGTCAGCAGAGGAAGGGTGGTGGCCCCACCACAGGCTGCGGAGTGACCAGATGCGCAGAAAGCACCTGCTGTGGGGGCACGAGCTCCAAATCCCAGCACTCTGGGAGGCTAAGGCAGGAGAGTCACAAGTTCCAGCCCAACTGGGGCAACTCAGTGAGACCTGGTCTCAAAAAATTTAAGAAGGGCTAGGGTGTAGCTCAGTGCAAAGGCCCTGGGTTCCATCCCCAGTACTGCAAGGGAAAAAAGCCTGGAATGATGCTGCCCTATGAAACTTAAAGGCTGAGAGAACCCCAAATCAGCGCTGGGCAGTGGGGCTGGCAGAAGAGGTGGGTCAGGGTGCCCAGTGGCTGTGGAGCTGGCTGCAGAAGGCACCTTGCCTGGCCCCTTGTGATGCTCATGTCCCCAGCCCTGTGGGGGCCACAGACTGCGGGTTCCCCAGACGCGCTCCCCAGCACACACACGGAAGGAGGCGTGGACTGAGATCACTTTAATAGCATAGCAACGTCTTAGGGCCGGGAGCCACGGGCCGAGGAAACACAGGGCATGGTGGCACTGCACAACCGCAGCAGACAGATCATTCCCGAGGAAGACAGAGACATCGAGTGAGGCGGGACTGTGCCCCTGCCCAGCCTCCTCCGCGCGGGGCGGGGCAGGCCGGGCCTCTATGCCGGGTACTCATACTCCTCCCCCTCTGCGCTGCGCCGGCCGAAGTCCATCCAGCCCACGTAGTCCCGGTCGCTTATCCTGTGGTTGGGGTCCAGGCCCTGCAGGCTCTTGACCATGGCCATGCGGCCCGAAGGCGCTGCGAGGCAGAGAGGACAAGGACGTTCACTGAGGGTATGACCGCTCGGTGTGCGGACGGCAGAAACGGCCAGAAACACACAGAGACCCCACAGGTACCAGAGAGCCACCAGGACGCCCAGATACAGGGAGGAGGGAGCCCGGAGGCCGGCTGCCCAGGCAGTGCTCCCCAGGGACAGGCGGGGTCCGTTGCGCCTGCCTGGAGCAGACTCAGGGCTGGCCGCAGTTAACCTTGTCTCCAACCTCTAACTCGTGCCCGTGTCTGTGGCCCTCCGCAGACACTGACCGCCGCTCTCCCTGCTGCCACCCAGCCCTAAATCTCACCGGCAGCACCCGTGAGCACGCCAGCTCTCCAGAGAGCTTCAGGCTGGGCTAGTTACAGCGTCCCAGTGGAGGGGTTAAAAACAAACATGAAAAACTAAAACCAAAACAGAAGGGGGATCAAGTCCCATTGCTATGTAAATTCTGTTTTAAAATTATTAATTTGAAAACATTCTTCACAATCCAGAAAAACGCACACTGGCAGGTTGAGACCGCAGCTTCTCAGTAAACACCTTCCAAAGACTCATAGGCCAGAGATCACGAAGATGTCATTTAAATTAGCGTCTGTCCGAACATGACAGCAGAGCCTGAAGTGGGCAGGTCTCAGGGGCGAGGCCAGCAGTGCTCGGGTGGAACCCAGGCCGAGCTAGGGCACAGGAGTGTGTGACGCTGTCCTCGCCCCAGAGCACAGACGGTGGCCTCCCTCAGGGGCAGGAAATCAGTGCGGTGCTGAGCAAACCCTCAGGGTCCTGGCCTCCCAAGCACAAGGCGCAAAGGCCTCTTGGTGTCCTCCACTCCTGGAGAAAGGGCTGCCCCTGACCCAGGCAGGGGCAAGCCAAGCAGCTCACTTGCTGGTAAGGACCCTGCAGGGGCGGCAACCTGTCTCGCTGCTAGTGAACTCAGCCAGCTAATGAAGCCAGGAGCAAGCACACAGAACAACATCCCCGCCCCCACAGCCCCACCCTTCCCAGGTGGGGATTAAGTGTCACCTCAACCCCCCCCCACATCTTGGACACCTGCTGTGCAGGACGAAGGCAGCACGGCTGGGAGCTGGTCCACAGGTGCAGCAAACCTGCAGACCTGGCACCTGGGGAGAGTCACATGGAAGTGATCTACCCCGCTGTCTCTCTGATGACGATGCCGCTCCAGGGCTGCCCCACCCAGGTCTCCATGTAAAGCACTGCTCTGTGGCCAGCCCTGCACCCCTCCACTCCCCCATTCTTCAAGCTGCCTGCACCTGCCGTGACCCCAGGGCTGATGCGGGGATGGGGGGACACTGACAACTGATCTCTGGAATTGGAGTGACAGCCTGACCCCTGTAAACCCAGGAAAGCAGTGCCAGTGGGCTGCCAGGGATGTCAGGACCTGGGCCCTCAGCCCTGCTGCCGCCTAGAGGAGTGGCAACGTGGTGTCACTCACCCTCTGGGGCTGTGGCCTCCACAGGACACAGCAGGTGTGAAGTGCCTCGAGGGTGCTCACAAGGTTGGACAGAGGCCAGGCAGATGCGGCTCTGCAGGTCCGGGCAAGTGTGGCTACGTGCCACTGGGCCACTAGAGGCCTCTCCTCACCTCCTCTCCGGACCGTATCACCCGGCCACAGAGCACTGAGGGCCACTGCTACTGGGCGGCTCACAAAGGCAGGGCCTCGGCTGGACCCAGGGGCACAACAGGCTCAGAGCCCAGTGAAAGCCCGCTGTGCTCTCAGAGTGTGCGAACACCCCAGGGCCCCATACGTCTGTGTGTGAACACCGCCTGCCCCTCCTTCCGCTGTCAGCCAGAGGAGCAGCCCGCGTCTCAGCTGGTGCTGACCGGCACGGAGCAGCAAATCCCTACTTGAGGGCTGCTCCCACCTGGGCTGGGCTGGCGGTGCCGAAGGGAGGGGAAAGGGGCTGAGAAGATGGCTTGGGAGAACCTCCCAGCCCCTCGAGGGGCAGGTCTAGGAGCTAGTTTGGTGATTCGCTTTCTAGATTGTTCGGGGTCTTTCCTAAAGCTGGGGAGAGTTCCTCATCTCCGGCTCAGTGACGGCTTAGGCCGTTTCAGATGCGTCTGGCTGATCTTCAGACCACATTGGAGGCAGAAACTAAATTACTTTCAGATCAGCCGTGAGAAGCAACCCCAAAGCGTCAGGCTTTCCCCGTCACCCGGCCACCGAGACTGTTCGGGCTCTTTCTCAGTGTTGCTGTCTCTCAGAGCAGCACACGCAGCAAGCAGCACGGGACAGCTGGGGTGATTTCCCTGCAGGGGGAAGAGGTGTGACAAGTGGCTCTGCCCTTTCCCTCTGAAGTCCACTAGACAAAGAGCCCCGTCCCATCGCCGTGTGAAACCTCAGGAGGCGGGAGAGCCCGCCCTTCCTCTTCTCCTCTCTGGCCAAGCCAGGGGCTGAGGAAGAGCCCCGTGGAAAGGGGCCTCCCTCACCCCGCCCTGTGGATCCCGTGTGGCGCTCTGCCCTGCGGCCAGTGTCACCTGCGTCACCCCAGATAAAGCCGGGAGGAAACCTGTTCCCCGTCATGATTCCTGCAGATGCCGGAGATGCCTGATCCTCTTCAATCAGAGAGACCGGGAAGGGCTCGGGGATCAGGGATCCCCAGCCTCATCTCCTTGCCGTGGGAAGCCAGGCCGGAAAGGGGCTCTCCGCTGACCCGCTGCTAAGTCACCCCTTTCCCGGGAAGAGACTGATGCTGAGAAAACGGCCTCTCTCCAGCAGCAGAATGAAAGCAAGAGCGTCTCTCTGTAACCATGTCAGCCTGCCCACCGCCAAGGAAAACTCCAAGCTGCGGCCGGCTCTCCTCCTGTCCCCCTCCTGGCCTCCCGTTACCGCTCTGGTGAAAACGGACACCTGCGTCACCTCTCCTCGTCGGGTCCCACGCCTTCTCAGGGCTGGGCACCTGGGGGCAGAGGTTTCCGGGCGGTAGCTCCCGGGACCACAGCGTTGGCAAAGGAGGATCTCTGGTGCCCCCGGGAACCCTGGTGCGGACGCAGTCACTATCTTTAAATGTGCTCGTAAAATGGTGTTGCGCTTCATCAGCAACACGCGCCCCGAATCGGCTCAAATGAAGGGTTGAAGGAGGTTCGCCTGCAGTCCCGCACATCCCCTTTCAACGTGCTCCACAGGACGCCGGGACGGGAAGGCGGTCATCTCCTTGCGGGCACGGGGGAAGGGCAGCCTGGGCACGGGGCCGCGGAGGGTGGGGAGGGGAGCGCCCTACCTTTCCGGGCCTGTTGGATGTACCGAGCGAGCAGCGCGCCCAGGCGCGCCCGGGGCTCGGCGCCCGTCCTCGTGCGAAGCTGCCTCCGGGGCGCGTCCTCTGCGCCCAGGGTCGCGGGGCCCAGGGGTCCCGCGGGGGACAGCGGCTGCGTCCAGGCGCCGGTCGCCAGAACCGCCATCAGCACGCACAGGCACAGGCCGCCGTTCATGGCTGTGGGGAGCGCGGAGGGGTGAGCGCCGCGGGAGCCGAGCCGGGGCCTCCG
>NW_004955420.1:28403743-28439204 GCF_000276665.1 Chinchilla lanigera | reverse complement strand
GGTCCGCGGCACCTACCTCTGGGCGAAGCGCGGAGACTCCCGCAGGCGCCCGGCGCCGCCCCTTAAGTAGCCCGGGTCGCCGTCCCTGCCGTGACGCAGCCCCGCCGCACGTGCGCACGGCCGTGGCGACGGTTGGGGGCGGGGGGCCCGGGAGACCCGGTCGCTCCGCTTGGGGACCGTGCGGTCCTGGGGGAGCCTGAGGGGGGCCGGGACGCGGCGTCAGCCCCTCCGCGCCCTCGGGCGCCCCGGGCTCCACCTGTAGGGCTCTGGGAGGAAGGACGGGCGGCGCCCTCGGCCCCTGGAAAGCCTTCGGAGCTTCCCGCCCCCCGGCCCGGTTACGCCGTCCCGGCCGCAGCGCGCGGCTTACCAGAGGGGTCCCCCGCGCGCCCGCCCCGCGCGCTCACGCACTCCTTCCTGGCGGCGAAGCCTCGCGCGCTCCAGCCCGCCAAGTTCCGCCTGGACTCGCCGGAACCCTAATCCTAACCCTCTCGGCCTGGGGCGGAGGCATCGCCCCTTTCCCGCGAGCGAAAAGGACGCCGAGCAAGCGGTGCACCCTCCCTCGGAGCGGAGCCGGGAGAGCGGGCGTCCACGCCCTGAGCCAAGTGGATTGGGCTCCGCGCTGGGCCCTTTGCATCCGCTGTCCCCAGCAGGCCCGGTCCCTCCTGGTCCACACCTGCGCCCGGAGACCCCCGCCGCGACCTGGGGTCCCTGCCACCCGCCCCTGCCCCCCGCCAGCTCCCAGGCCAGGTGGCCCATTTGGAGACTAGTTCCCGCAGGGACCCTGTGGTGGGGAGCGGTGGGCAGCAGGAGGAGGGCCCGGGCCCCTGGTTGGGTCCCTGCTCCTTGCTGCAGCCTGGAGAGCCAGCAGCGGGCAAGTGCTGTTCCGCGGGAGACCAGGGTACTCGGTGCCAGGTCACAGCTGGAAACGCACACCCGACAGCAGAATCGCCTGAAGGTTCTCAGACACCCCCAGGGTTCTGACTCCCACCGCAGAGGTGGCCCTGAGCCTCCATTTCTAAGCAATCCTGGGCCGGCTTGGAGAGCCCTGTGTGGGACCTTGTCCCTGGAGCTGGCTACCTCACTCCCTGCCCCCGTTTAATTCCTATTTATTTGAACACTTCTGGTGCAGCCCCAGGGCTGCTGATGAACCATGGGTGAGGAAAACCTGCCCGCTGGTGACCGGGAGGCTCCCGGGCCGCGGGCGTGGGAGGGGATCCTTCCAGACAGCCCCTGCCAGGCAGGAGAAGGCTGGGCTTTGGGTTCAGGAGCCTCGTGGTCACCAGAAGGTGCCTCAGGCAGAGAGGAGGCCTGAGGGAGTCACGGGGATCTGGGAGAAGTGGGGAATCCAGGGTCTCCGTCTAGGACCACAGCGTCTGAACCGACAGGAAGGCGCAGACCGGAAGTGAAAGTAAGTCAAGGAGTCCAGCCTCGGTGACCACCGACCACCTTGAGGTTCCGGCTGGGAGGCAAGGGTGGAGGGATGCTGGGTGGGGGAAGCTGCCAGAGAGGGGCAGGGGGAGGAGCTGGCTGGGGCTGACCGGTGAAAGACCAGGTTGCGCAGGGTTGCTTTTCCTTGTGTGCGTGGACTGCCTGGAGGAGCTGGGACCCTGGGTGAGGCCCGTGTGACAAGTGGGTGTGCTGCAGACGGTGTCAGGAGGGACAGGGAGTGGGAGGTAGGTGACAGGGACTCCTAGAGGCTGCAAGGTGGGCTCCTCATTGATTGTCCAGTGTAGAGGCCCGCAGCCCCAGAAGGGGACCCCTGAGCAGGCGTGTGCTACAGGAAAGGAAATGTCAAAGGAGGCAGAGCTCCTCCGCCCCTGTAGGGGTTTTCAGCCTCTGTGGGCCAGGCCGCTGTCCTCGAGCAAGGTGGCTGGGGCTGCATTTGTCCTGTACTGTACCTACGGCCCGAGATAGAGGAGGAGCCCTTCAGAGCGTGTCTGCACATCCTTAGTGGCTTCTGGGGAGATGGGTTGGATGCCTTCCACCCTCCTCTCCTGAGGTGGTCAGCGGGCTGGTTGGGGCATCCAAGAAGGTCCCCACCATAGCTTGCAAAGCCCCCTTCCCTCCTTTCCCTGGAGGTGTGGCCTGGCCCTGAAGAGGGGGTCACCTCTCCAGAGGAACCCAGGGCGGGATGAAAGCTGTCTCGCCTTCCCTGAAGGGGCTGTTCTAGAAGCTTCTGGAAACTCCTCCAAGCAGCACCAAGCAGATAATGTCTTTAGCCTGCTACTTCCCTTTCTGGCCTCACTGTTCTGAGGTCACTCCCCCAGGCAACCCCCCGCCTCCCCGTCCATCTGAGTCCAGTAGAATCCTCTGGAAGATGGCGGGTGTCCACCAGGCCCACCAGGGTGCGACAGGAGCAAAAGGCACGAGATGCTTATGCACGGGGAGCTTTCCCTGCAGCAGGGGCCAGGGAGGCAGGCACAGGCTGTGGCCCTGGGGCCAGGGAGGCTGGCAGTGGGCTTGGACCAAGCAGGAACTGCTGCCCTCCCGGCTGAGGCACTCGTCACGCTCTGGCCTGTAGACCCACTGGGCGCATTCACCCGGGAGAAATGGCCTCTGCTTTTTGGTCCAATAACAAAAGGAAGCAAGTTTCTCCCTTGTTTCCAGATTGCTTTGTCTCGTCTCATGCGTCTTGAGAGGGGATGAAAGAACCAGTGGCCTTCCTACTGTCCCCTGTCCTCTGTCCTCTGCTCTCTCAGCACTTTCAGAGGCTCCTCTGCCAGGGGCTGGGTCCCTGCGTCGGGAGGGGGGGGACGTGGAGCACAGAGCAGAGTCCAGAGGGAACCGTGGTAAGGAGACAGCTTATAGCTGGCTGATCTGGAATGGGGGATTTCCATCGGATTTTGGTGCAAAGGATTAGGATGAGCTTCCCCAAAGGACAGTCTTGAGAAAGATGTGGCATCTTCCATGTCATCCTGGGAAGTATCTGTCTCAAAGACACACGTCCGCGTGGGTTGTAAGAAATTGTGAATTTCCAGGGCCACGTGGGAGCCTCCTAAGTTATTACTCATCCCATGGAATTGTTACGAGAAACCACCTTCAGCAGAGGCTGGGAGGCTGCCGGCTGCGATCAGAAGACACTGGTTTGACACTTCTACTTGGAGTCTTGAGCTTTTCCTTCTGAGTACCCGTTACAAGCGCTACTCTCCGTCCTGGGATGTTTGAAGGCCCGTGTGACCTCCGTCCCAGTCTTTGTCTGCAGTGATTTGATAGAAGGAGGCCATAGCCGTGGCTGCTGTGAGCAGCAAAGTCTCCTCAGAACCCCTTGTCTTGGTTCGATCTCTGCCAGAGAGAGCCTGAGACGAGGATGGGGTGCAGGGAATTGGTTTTGAAGTTAGGGCTCCCCTGGAAGCCGGAGTGGGAGGAGGGGAGAGAGAAGACCCCAGAGTGTGCGTGAGGAGTGAGTCACCACTGCGGACATTTGTGCTGGGCTGTGTTTGCATGTATAAAACCTGCATTCATCAGGGCCAGTTGGGTCGAGCAGAGGTCAGCTCCCAGCCAGTCACGTCCATGCTGAGTCCTCCTCAAAGACCCTTTTCCAGCCAGTGCCTGGAGCCCGGAGCAGCAGAGCTGGCGGGAAACCAGCAGTGGGTGGGCTCAGGCCTGGTCCTTCGCTGTGGGATCACAGAAACCTTCAGCTGCACTTGGGGCAGTGAGCAAGCTGAGACTCTGGTTATTTGAAGGAACCTGGAGTCTCTGTGGTCCTGAGGACTCAGCTTCCCCCAGAAGCAGAGGGTAAGTCTGTGACCCCAAAGTGACCCTGGCTTCCACCAGAAACCCCACCTACCGGCCGGTGGTGAGCTTATGGGGGAGTTTGACAAGCCGAGCTTGGAGTTGGGGAGCCAGGGTGCTAGGCGAGTGGCCCCTGATCTACTCACGGTTCTGCCCGTGGTGCTGGGGCCAAGGGCGGGCCAGGTGTGCAGCTGTGCTGTCTTAGGCAATGGCTTGGAAATGTGCAAGGATTCGGGGCATGAGTGTAAAAACAGGGACGGCTCCTGGCATGTGGTGGCAGAGCCGCAGCAAGGGTGCGACAGCGAGTGACCGGCTGGATGTGCACACAGCTGAGAGCCTGCTTGTTCTCATGCACGCTGGAAGCCGCCTCACAGAACTCGCATAGGCCACGTGGTGTCTGTTGATTTAACATGACTGAACTCTCCCAGGACGCGAGGGCCGCACAGCTAGAGGACGGTGGCTGCAGAAAGAGCACTGCAGAGTTCTTCCTCGCTTCGAGCTGCTTGCTGGCCTGGGTCTGACCGCACCACCCAATCTGCATCGCTGCACTGGGTGAGCCCGAGACCCAGGCTGGAGAGGCAGGTCTGCATCCCCGCAGGAGGCCCAGGGTTTTAGGAAGTCGAGCTCGAGGTCCTGTGCTGTGCTGAGCAATGTGTGGTTAGGGTGGCGGTGATGGAAGCCAAAGAAAAGAGGAAAAGCGTTTCACGCTGAAGAGCTGTGCTGTTTGGGTGCAGGAATTTGTGGTTTTTTTTTGGTTTTTTTTTTTTTTGGTTTTTCTCCAGTACCAGGAACCGAACTCAAGACCTTGCGCTTGCCAGGCAAGCGCTTTGCCGCTGAGCTAAATCCCCAGCCCCTGGGTGCAGGAATTTGACCAAGTGTGTCCGTTAAGGAGGAGCCCGGCCATGCGGGCAGCCTTGTGTGACAGTGCTAGGGGCAGGCAGGAAGGGAGGGCTCCAGCACGGGCTTCCCAGCACCTGGATGGTGGGCGAGTTGACAGCTTTGCAGGCTGCCTGAGACAGCAGCAGCAGACAGCTGCGGACAGCGGGGATGGCTGGGTGCCGTGCCCAGGGCTCTGGAGAATGCGGCGTGTGTGTGTGTGGGTGTGTGTGTGTGTGTGTGTGAGATCTGCCAGACTGCGTTTCTTATGTAAGCTTCTGGAGCCGGGAGTTGGGAGGAAAAGAGACTCCACCCTCAAGAACCCTGCTTTATATTTGGGGCTCTAGTCTTGGTTTGTGTACCCTAGGAACAGACCCCAAGACAGACCTGGGTGCAGGAGGCCCGTTGAGGACTGCATTCCTGAGAGCTTTCCTGAGGAAGCGGCAGAGAGAAACGAGGAGAGAAGCCAGTGAGTGTGGCCCTGCCGGGAGCCCTGGATTCAGCCTTGGGCCTCTCTGAGAAACCCTGTACAATGGGCCCACAGAGGCATCGAGCTCTTGTCACTGGGCCAGACAGGCTGGCGGCGACAAGATGCGTTGCAGGGTCAGCCAGAGGAAAGACGCGGAGGTACATTGCGGGAAGCCGCCAGCCTGTGCCGGAACTGTCCCACAGCTGCGGGCGGACAGCATGCCGAGGGCACACGGGTGGAGTCAGCAGCATCTGCTGCAGGCCTGAGCACAGCCCCAGGAAGGCCCAGCTACATCCGTGCGTGGCAGAGGTGCATGGGTCTCCCTCTTCTACTCTCCCTCTTTGTGGAACACGGCACCCGGAGGCACAAATAGTGCCCCAGGGGCACAGCCAACAAACCCGTTCTTCTCGTGTGGACACTGTTTTTTCCTTGCTGCCTGGCTTGTCAGTGGAAGTGACGGCAGATTGGAGGCCCAGGTCTCCCCCTGCTGCCTGTGTGGCCCCGTGTTGTTTTCCACCCTGGATTTGCACGATCGTCATGCAAGGTAGACGGGCTGTGTCCTAGGACAGGAGAGGTCTTAATGGGATAAACCTTAGGCTACAAGGGGCTGCCTGAGGGAAGAAAACATGTGTTTGCAGTCCTTTCCACAGGCTAAGTATGATGGTTTGTGTCCTAAAGGCCCCTTCCCTGAAAGCTTCGTGCACTCAGAGGCGGGGCTTGTGCAGGGTGAAGGAGGGGGGTGCGACAGCTGTGTGCGATGCTAGGAAGTAGGGCCTGCTTGCAAGAGGCAGGTCCCTGGGGTGAGACCTGCTTGGGCATGTCTTGCTCCCACTGGTCCCTCTGCTCTCTTCTTCCTGGCCCCCAGGACATGAGCAGCTGTCCTCCGCGAGGCCCTTCCACTGTGCTTCCTGCTTTGGAGCTGGCGGACCATGGACTGAGTCTTCTAGAGCCGAGAGCCAAAATAAGCCTCTCCTCCTTTTTTTACGAGTTTTGTCCCAGTGATGAGAAAATGACTAAGACACTAAGCTTCTTAAGACAAAGCCTGGTGTCAGCATGAGACCCAGACGGCGGAGTCACTCACGCTCTTCCGAGGATGTCGCTGCACCAAGGTGGAAGCAGGGGCTGCGACACAAAGCTCAAATCCGCTAAGGCCGTTGAGTCTCAGAGTTTATTCTGGGCTCCCTGTGAACTGCCCCTTGCATAACAAGATGCTAATTTTAAAGAGGATGGATGCAGCGGGCAGGAGGAAGGCGTAGCTCCATCTTGGCAACCCTGATTGCCGCAGGAGGTGCCAGGCTGCTAAAGGCACGCGCATGTGCTGCGCCCCAGCCGAGAAAATCCAAAGCCAGCCTGGAACTTCCCACGCCATCTGCCTTCCTTGGAAGACGCAGACGGGCCCAGAGGAGGCGTCTGGAGAGTTTGCTGTGGGCTCATGGAGGCAGCTGCTGCTTCTCCTCTGCCCACGGCTGCTTGCTTCCTTGCTGCCGCGGGAAGAGCCCAGCTTCATGAGCAGGTGGTGAGCATGCGCGCCTGTGTTTGGGAGACGCACGCTGGTGCCCTGCACACCTCCGCTCCACAGATCGGCGACTGCCCTGGCCCGAGACTCTTGCTCACTGGCGGGCTGGAAGACGTGGGTTTCCAGGCTGGAGTCCCGGATCCGCTGTCTCCCAGTGATGCATGCAGACCGGGGCCGACACCTTGCCTGCTCTCCCCGGGGTCACTCTGAAGCCACAGGTGCCCTGATGCGTGGCGTCCTCAGCACAGTTCGGCCCCACGGGCCTGTGGTGGGCGCAGGCTCAGCCTGCACCCTTGCCGGGCCTCCAGCCCTGTTTCTTGTCCTTCTTTCCATACCCAGGTTTCCCGGGGTGTGGCCCAGATAAGCCACTTGCACTCAGAGCCTTCACCCGAGGCCGCTCTTGGGAAAACCCAAACCATGAGGGTTGAATTTTCAGCATCCGTCAACATCCCCGGCCTTTGTACTGAGCTGCATCCCCAGACATTTGTGTTTTTTGAGACAGGGTCTCACTAAATCACTAAGCTCCCTGCGTTGGGTTTGAACTTGTGATCCTCCTGCCTCAGCCTCCTGGAGCGCTGCAATTACAGGTGTGCACCACCATGCCTAGAAGCACTACTCACTCTCGATGTGCTGTCTACCAGTTCCCAACTTCAGAATCATCAGGGGGAGCTGGGCTTCACCTGAGACTGCCTCAGGATCTCTGGAGGTGGCAGTTCTATCTGCCAGGCAGAGAGGAATCAAGAGGTGGCTGGAGGTACCCAGGAAAGCAGGAGGGGGGGCACGCAGGGAGGGGAAGTCCAGGAGGGGCGTGGCCCAGACCAAGCCCATGAGGCTGCCCCATCCTGAGGCTGCAGGGCCTTGCAGCAAGGGGCCTGGGTTCCCCACCCCTGCGCCTGCCCATGCCTGTGAGGGCTGCATGGCAGCTCAGCTCGCCAGCCTTCGGGTCTCGTAGATCTGACCAGAGACTCGCAGGGCCTCAGCACAGCCCCCGACAGCCACAAGCAGAAGCCATCGGAAGACGGGTGAATACACCTGTGGTGGCTCTTTTACAGACATGCTCACACACACGCATTGAAAGCCAGCCTTGTTACCTTTCGTGTTGGGAGATTCTGTCCCATACCTGATAGGGATCTGATAGGGATTCTGTCCATCGCAGGCAAGTGGGAAGCTGAATCAGGGTGAGGAGGCAAATGGTGGGTGCGTTAGGAGAGGGCACCTGAAAACCCAAGTCGTGTTGAGCACTCATCCCTTCACCTTTACCCACCTTCTCGTCCTTTCTATCTTTTTTTTTCAATACTGGGGATTGAACCCAGAGCTTTTGCCCTGTGCTTCTTCCCCAGTTCTTTTTCATTTTTTTACTTTGAGATAGAATCTTGCTAAGTTGCCCAGGCTGGCCTTGAACTTGAGGTCCTCCTGCCTCAGCTTCCCGTGCTGCTGGGATTACAGGTGTGCACCACCACAGCAGGCCTGGCTCGCCCATGTTTTATTGGTATCCTGCAGTAGGGTGGCCACCTCTCAGACTCTCTGCTGAAGGCTAACCAGTGAGATCCAGAATCCGTTGTGGGGAGAACCCGACCAGCAGGACAGTGACCTCAGCCATGTGGAACAGAGCAAAGGCTCAGACTGGCCCTTCCTGGGGCAGCTACCAAACGCCCTGCAGTTCAGTGTCCTGCTCGGAAGGTTTTGACAACGACGGGAATCCTGACTGCTGCCTGCTTTCATGCAGGTCGGGCTGTGAGCCTTCCCACCTGGTCAAAGGTGGATTCGTTTTTCTAGGTTCCTGTGGTCCAGGTCCCTGTGGTGCCCGAGGGGCTCTTTCTGTCGCCTCTGTGCCCTGCTGGGCCTCACCCCAAGGTCCTGCCTGCCCCTGTCCTCTTTTGCCTGAGATCTGGGGCCCTGACCAGAGTTTGAGTGTCTGAGGGGACATTTCTGTGACCTGGTCAGTGGGGGGGCCTCAGTGGAGTGGCTTCTGGGTTCTTTGTACCCTGCACAAAGAACTGAGCAGGGCACGCAGGAGGAGATGCACAGGCAGGACGTATCAACGTGAAGAAGTGACAGTACACTCCCCGGGTTCGGACGAGGGGGAGGGGCTCTCAGGGAGGGACCCCTTTCAGTTAAAGAGGATGGGCCTGGTGTCCCGAAGCTCAGGTTTAAATTCCTGATTTCCACTGGGTGTGGTGGCGCAGGCCTGTAATCCCTGCCCTCGGGAGCCTGAGGCAGGAAGGTCCCCGTGAGTTGGAGGCCAGGCTGGGCTACGTAAGTGAATTCAAGGCCAGCCTGCACGCCATAGCCAGACCCTGTCAAAACAACGAAATAAACAAAAATTCCTGCTTTCCCCTGCCTGTGTGGCACTGCCTCTCTGGCCCTCAACTCCCTCAACTTCCGCCTGCAGAGGAGCTGCGTGGCCCCTGCCCTGTAGCTGGAGGCCGAGGTTGGCACACAGAGCGTCACGCAGAGCCGCACACCACACGGTCCACTGCTACCGTTTGCTGATGACACAGACACGCTTCTCGCTCACTGGGCCTTCTGTCTTCTGAGCACATTCCCTGGAAACCTGGAAAGTCCAAAACCAAGAACAAAAGATGTTACTCGTAGGGTGATTTCAAGGAAACGACTTTAGAAAAATTAACCTGAAAGCTGGTGCTAAGGCACCTGGCTGGATGACCCACGTGTTTCCAGGGCTGGGGGAGCTCGGCACTGCAGTTCTGGGCTGCGCCTCTGCCCCAGGGCCCGGCGTGGAGCCCGGAAGGTGTCTCGGTCTTGCTTCCCAGAGTTCGAGGGCGGCATCTTCCCTGCATGCCTGGGCTCGGGCAAGTGAACCCAGCTCAGCCTCGCTGCGCAGGACAGGCAGCTCCTGTGTTTGTCCTCTCCCACGGGAGAGTGTGGAGGAGGAAGTGCTGTCCTTCAGGGTGCCCGCACCGGCATTATTTTCATTTTATGAGAAGTATGCTTAACAGGAGTCCAGCTTATCAAACTAGGCCAACCCCGGGTCAATAGCGCTGCGGCGTTGAAGTGTGCTTGAGGTTGTCAGGATGGAAACAACAATTAGAAGATCTTTTGTGACCAACTTGTTTCCTCTGGGTATGGTTTTGTGTCGCCTACGTGTGTGTCTGTACATACTTTATATGTATGAGATTTCGTGATTCTGAGATGTACATTTTTCTCACGTTTCAGCATTGCCGAAACCAGGGCGTGTCACAATTCACAGCACTCACCACTGTGGGAGCCATCTCCCGGGAATGCACAGGTTCCGCGTCGGTTATTCCTGTCAGTACCAGTCCCACCGAGTGACATCTCGGATGCTCACAGCCGCTGTCCTGTCAACGCCGTCCGCGACCGGCATCGTGCATGTTAACTTTAAATCCTACCTAATGCATTCCCAGGAAGGTTACGCTACAGTGTGGTGTTGAAGTGACGTGAAAAGTTACATGTCAGCTTGGCCCTGTGTACACAGAAAGACAGGAGCAGCAGCAAAACCTGGAGACCTCGTCGGTGAAGTAATATTCTTCACTGGAGAAACGATTGTGATTCCATATTGCTCAGCCAACAATAACCAAGTGCTTTAGATGAGAGAAATTTCAGAGCAGCAGGCGCAGTGTGTGACATTCTCGCATAACGCTGAATGATTACGAAGGCGGTGTGGCGTGGTTTTCCCCAGGAATCGTGTGCCATCTTTCCTCCCGCGCATCGTACAGCCGAAGGGGGCCTCTGTGTCTGAGAAAGGCGGTGTACTGAGAATGACACAGGACTGGTTTGTCAGCAGCAAATGCTGGCATTACCTGGAAGATTGGTGTAGCGTGATGTTTAGCATGCAATAGGTCCCCCACCCTCCAAAAAGCCCAAATGCCATACATCCCTTGCCTGTGGCCTTTCTTGTAAAAATTGCTTATAATTTAAAAATAAACAAAACACATGAGGCAAGTGTTTTCGGCACAGGGGCAGCAGGCAGTGCAGCTCACCGGCCCTCGAGAGCAGAGACTCAGGCGGCCCCTGCCCCCGTGATGAGAGCGCCTTCCAGACAGGCGGGAGGCTGAGGCTCTAGCAGAACACCGCACGCTGACCATTATTCAGCGCAGGTGTGTGAACTGTCTAGAGGAGCGATTGCTGTAGCCCGTTGGAGATCGGAGACCATCTTTGGAATGGGTTCCTTTGCCCAGGGAGCGAGGGGAGGAAAAGGCAAGAACGATGATGACAAAGCCAGCCCGGCTTCCGGAGTCCGGCTTCACCCTGGGCCCTGCCTGCGCCTCAGGGGAGATGCAGGCTCCCCAGATCCTCCCAGGGCTGGCGTCCTGGGCACCAAGCAGAAGGCTCTGTGGCAACCGCAGCACATCAGGGAGGGCAGAGAGGCCCATTCGCAGAGCCTGTGCCCACCCCTGATGGGCAGCAGGGAAGAGTTGTTCGGGCTCTGGGGTCAGGAGGTGGACAGGGCCTCCCGAGCCCAGCGCTCGCTCGCTGTCCCAGAGCTTGGGTTCATGGAGAGATCCAACCACGCACACCCTTTCCACAGCGGTCTCTCCTGTGCGTCGTTCTCACACACATTCTCTTCCCACGCCGATCCCTACGGGCAACAGCGGCCAGCATGGGCCCACACCTGTGACCCCAGCTCCTCGGAAGGCTGAGGCAGGGGTGGCTCGGGGCTGCAGTGTGCTGGGCTAAGAGGGCGTCCATGCCGAGTGCTGGCTGCCTGCCACAGCCAGGCCACATGGCGACACCTTTCCCCTCCAGATGTGAGCGCAGGGCTGGAGACCAGGTTTGGGAAGGCGTGTGTGTCCAGCCAGGTGCGTGGATGCTGCCGAGATCGTGTGTCTCTGTCTCGTAGGTCTCACCCTAGGTCATTTCTGCCACCCTGCAGGGGACAGAGCTGGCACACACGCACGGCATTTAAACCTGGTCCTCGCCACTCGCCAGAAGCCGGCACTGCGGGAGGAGGTTCCCGAGGGACCGGCCGCCACAGCTTCTCCAGGAAGGTGGAGGGCACTGAGCCAGGCGCAGGCACAGCTAGCGGAGTGGGTGAGGCTGTGCCCTGCTCCGCCTGGGAAATGAGGTAGCTCCTACCTGCCTCAGCTTCCCTCTTCCTCAGAATCACCCCGCAGATAATCCTCCTCACCCCGTCCTTGTCCTGGCGTCGGCTTGGGGTGACGCCTCCCTGAGACAGGGATGCTGGCGTCTGTCAACCCAGCGTGTGGTGTGGTCGTCTCCTGAGAGGAAGGAATGGGCTGGTTTGGGTCTGAATAACAGCAGGGGCTCAAGGGACATGACAGGGACGTGTGGGGTTGGGAGGAGACCGGACGGGGACCCCACAGGGACCAGGGGTGGCTGAGGAGGAGAAGACGCACTACAGGAAGGACACCTGGACCAGCCGCAGCGACTTCATGGGAGTCCTGACCGCAGCACCCTCCCGGGCCCCGCCTGGCCGCCTCCCCTGCCCTGTCTGCTCTGCGGCACCGGCTTCTGCCTCTGTTTCCAGCTGGGCCCATGATTCCTGGCTCCTGTCCCGGCTGCCACTTCCACTGCAGGCGGCTTCCCGCCCACCCTGCGTGTTCAGACCCACACAGCGCTGGCCCCAGCAGAGCAGGGGTGGCAGTGGGCCGCACAGGGGACCAGAGCGAAGGCTGAAAGGCCAGAGCCAAGGGGCGGCCTCTCTCCAGAAAGAGAATCCGAGGACGAGGCTGCAGGACATTTACCAGTCCAGTCGTGCAAGAGCAGAGGTGCAGGCAAGACAGGAGAGTGGTAGTGTGAGCGGCGCCCCCGTTGGCCCACAGGCAAAGTCCTCTTAGCTGCTCAGCCACACGGAGCCAGCCGGCTTCTCCACACCCCGGCCGCACTCAGGAATGAGGATCAGTCCCCCGAGGCTGCAGGCTTCTGTGGCTGCACGTCCTTTAATATCATGACTGGTTCTCAGTCGATGCTGAGCGTGTGTGTGTGTGTGTGTGTGTGTGTGTGTGTGTGTGTGTGTGTGTGTAGCACTGGGGACTGAACCCTGGTTTTTACACTGAGTTACATCTCTAGCTTTTAAAAATACATTTTAAATTTTGAGCAAAAATCTTGTTAAGTCACTAAATTGCCCAGGCTGGGCTCAAACTTGCTATCCTCCTGCCTCAGCCTCCCAGAGTGCTCGGATTACAAGTGTGTGCCCTCTTACTTGCATGTGGAATCCCAGTATTCCTGAGGAAGTACATTTAAGGTTACTTATGGGTCTAACTTTCTGGAAGCGTGGATCTGGGGGAGCTACCAGGAATCACGCGTCATTCATGTGGCATCAGTTAGTATTGTTACAATAATGCAGCAGTTTACAATGACAATGTGAATCTCACACACCTACAGAGATGTTGTGATAACTCTGCTTCAGGCTGTGGATTAATTTTTTTTTAATTGTGAGAACTTTTAACTTGAGATCTGCCCTTTTAATAGATTTTAAGTGTACAGTAGAGTAAGGTCATCTGTAAGGAGCACGTCACCCACCAGCCTCTGGAAATTACTCATTTGGAGTAACTCAGATTTTAGACTTACTGGCTGCCCAAGCACCTGGAAGCCACAACTATTCTTTGCCACCCTGACTGTGGCTGTTTGAGCCTCCGCCCTGGGAGAGGACCTGTGGTGCTACCCTAGGGGTCCGGGTTGTTTCAGGCAGCACGGCCTCTTCGGGTTCGTCCCTGTTGTCGCAGAGTATGCAATTTTCCGAGCCGCGTGCATTCACACCTCCTTTGTCCACTGCGCTCGTCACCGGTGGCCACGAAGGCTGTTTGCACGCCTCGTCCCTGTGAACGTTGCTGCCACAAACACGGGACACTAACTCCTCTTCACGACCCTGGGTTCAGTGTTTAAAAATCAGTGCCAAGCAGTGCGACTGGCAGACCATGTGATAGTTCTGGTTTTAATTTCTGAGGCACCGCCACAGGGTCTCCATGGTGGCCACACGGGTCCTCATTCCCGTGGGCAGTGTGCTGGGATTCTGGTCTCCCCACCGCCCCAGCTCTCCGTGTCCCCGTTTGTTTGCCGTAGCTGCCCTCCACCTCTCCGTGGTTTTGACTTGCGTTTTTCTGACAGCGAGTGGTATTGGGCATCTTGTCCTACACTTGCGGCCACTCACAGGCCTCCTTGGGAGAGACGTATATCCAGGTCTTTGGTCCATCATCCCTGGGTGATGATGGGCTTTTCTGGGTGTCCCTTGTATGTGTGGGAAGCTAGCCTCTTGTCAGGGATACAGTTTGCCAATGTGTGTGCCAGGTTTCATTTCCTCCAGACGCCATTTGTTCTGAGATGGAAGCTGAATGCCTGGCGGCTCCCAGGGTGCCCAGCTCCCGTAGTGGCAGAGGCGGAGCCCCGCCACGTGAGCACCCTGGGAGCCCCTCCGAGTCACCAGTCCAAGCCGAAGGCCGGGGGAGTGAGGTGCCACACAGCTACAGTGCACCCTGGCCAGGACGGCACGGGCGACAGAGGGCGTGCAGCTGGCTCCTCCCTGGGGCTCCTCTGGACTCTGGGACACACGTGCGGCCTCCCAGTGAGGACAGCAGCCACTGTCCAGCCCGGGAATGAGGCAGAAGTGAACTCCTGGCGTGGTCCTTGACTGTGTTCTCACACCCCGCACCTGCTCCAGGCCTCAGCCGTCTCTTTTTCTCAGCTGGACAACCAGAATGCAGGGGAGGGCCAGGCGTGGTGCCGGCTTGTGAGCCCAGCACTGGGGAGACTGAGGCAGGGGGGAGACAAGTTCTAGCTCCGTCTGGGCAACTTAGTGAGACCCTGTCTCAAAATAAAAAAAAAAATTAATAAAGAATTGGGAATGTAGCTCCGTGTGAAGACCCAGGGTTCAGCTGGGGGGATGGACATAGACCAGGGCAGAGGGAAAGATACCAGAATTTGGGGATTCTCTTTTCCTGCTCCTCGCGGAGTGGATTAACTTTGCAGGAGGACAGGCTCCCCACCGCCAGCTGTGAGGCCGGGAGTGGCCGACGCCGCTCACACCGTGGATCCACTTCCAGGGCCCTCACGGGAGGGAGCGCAGGCAGGACAGCCATCTCACTGGATCAGCCGTGTGCACGTGAGGTGACAGACACACACGTTACACACACACACACACGCACACGCATGTGTTCTCCTTTTCGCTCACTCTCGTCCTAGCGTTGTGGGTGAGGCCGCAGACTGGCGCTGCCTCAGAGCCGGGGAGATGGATTACACTGTGCTTGGATTGAGGAGCAGCACAGTGTGGGGGGCATAAAGGGCTCTAAAGTCACCTGTCAGGAGGCCTCGGTGTGAACGTAACTGGCTCCTAGCAAGTGTTCACAAGGCCGGCAAAGCCTACTAAAACCAACGTCCTAAAAACCTGTCTTGGGTTCTGGGGAGGCAGAGGACCTTTGGGGACATGTTCTCGGTGTCTCCCTACTAAGAAGGGCTGGTCATTTCCCTTGCTCTTGAGAGAATGGACTCGGAGAGGGCCACACACCTGGCCAGGGCCGCTCGGTCGGTGAAGGACAGCGCAGGGACGAAGAAGCAAAGGCTCTGGCCAAGCCTCTCCTGCTGTGGCCTCACAGGGCCCCTCGGCTGCCAGAGGGCAGAGGAGGGAAGCTCAGGCTCGGCCTTCCTGAGAGCAGAGGCCTCAGACCCATGACGAAAGCCGTGCGGTGCCCTCCTCCGCCTTGAACCTCTGTCCCGGAGGCGAGACTTCCCCGGTCAGCGTGAGGAGGATGATATTGCATTCAGCAGCCGGAGCGCTCCCTTTCACTGCAGCTCGCATTTCCCTGCACTCTGAATAAATTAGCGACTGCTCTGTGGGCACCCGGGCTGTCTCCTGGCCTTCCCTCCCGCTGCGGGAGGGAGAGAGCTCTGCAGAGGCAGAGGCAGGGCCCTAGCAGGCCTGCGGGGCTGGAGCAGCTCCGATTCCCCAGGTGATGAGAACCGCGGTGGTTCAGGGCAGAGCAGAAATCTCGGCGACCGTCCAGGTGGCTGCAGGTGGGACAGAGCGTCTTTCCGACCAGAGTCTTCCTGCGGGGCGGGGCAGCCCTTCCTCGTCCTCCTTCCGGCGGCCTGGGACTCCTGCCCAGCACACAGCCCGACCTGTACTCTGGGAAATCTAGCCCTAAGGGCCCCCGACCTTGCTGTTCCTCCAGTCCTTTCCCCAGCAGTGGCAGGGGCCCGGGTGTGGGCACCCAGAGGTGGGAGACCCATTCTCCAGAGGCGGGGGAGACACGTAGCCCGAGCGGACCTAAGCCGACCTCAGTGAGATCGGACAGGTCATCCTAGCGGGAACTGCCTGTCTGACCCTTAAACACAGCAGGCCCACAGGGACACTCATAACTGTCTCTCCAATAACAGGCGAGCGCTGGTCTGAGAATGCATCCAGGGCAGAAGACAGGGGTGGGAGAGGAAGGAGACCGAGGCTGGACAGCATCCTCTGGCACCTAGATCCATCTGTGCCTGAAGGAGGCCCACAGCTGGATCTCCTGGCCATGGTGGTCAGTGAATTCTCATGTGTGCAAGCCTGTTTGAGCCAGGCGGTCACCTGTCAACTCCCTCCTGCTTTGTTGACCCGGGTGGGTGGAGGAGGAAGCTGTATGTTTTGTGTCGGGAAGCCACAATCTCTCTTCTGGCCAGGTGGATGGAAGGAGAGGGCTGACAGAGTTGATGTGGAGCACAGCGTCTAAATTCCTTCTCCTGAAAGCACAGCTGGAATTCTGCAAGGGAGAGGGCACTCTGCAAACCCCACACACTGCGGGCGAGGCTCAGCACACGTGAAACCTCGTCCTGGCCTGCGTGGCGGGGGACAGGCAACACCTGCCCTGTTAGAGCTCCCAGCTGTGAGTGAACAGGGCTGCTCCCCCCGGTGCAGGGCCCCACACAGCTGGCCTGTGAGCCCGGTGCTCTCAGACAGGGATGACCACAAGAAGAGCATTTCTCTGAGCAATGTGGCAGCTAAGGGGCTCTGGGATCACAGGAACTGAGCGCTTTGCACCACCGGGGCCAAGGCTGGCACCACTGGACCAGGTCTGACCGAAGTTGAATTGAGAGTGAAAAAGAATTTTAAAGTCAACTTCCCTGAGGCATAATTAAGGTGCCATAAACTGCGCACACAGCACGCACGGTTTGATCTGTGTGCACACACCTTGAAGCCATCACCACAGCTGACATGAAGATTTCCATCTCTTCCCAAGGTTTTCTGGTGCTTTCCCCCGGCAATCAGGGCTCTCTGTCTCCAAGGATCCGTTTCCACTTCCTGGGGCTGCTGAGGATACCACAGTGGGTTAAAGGCGTGCAGTGCTGCCTCTTACAAGCGGGTGCGACAAGCTCCGGGGACACATTGAGGTGGGAGCTGAGGCCGTCTGATCCCAGCTCTAAATCTGCAGAGGTTTCCCTGCCACACTCCCGAGAGGAGCAAGCTAGGCCCAGCCTGGTGGCGGGGGACTTGGCGACTCAGACAGAAGCAGCCAGCTGGGAAGAGCCCGGTGTGGGAGGTGTGGTACGGGGCACTGGGACCGTGCTGGGCACGTTTCCACAGAAGCCCGAGGAGATGGAAGACTGGAGAGGTTTCCAAACAGTTAGTGGATCAGCAGCAGAAATGGTGACTTGCCCCCCCGCCTCGCCTTAGCTTTTTTAAGAAGAGAAAGTCTTCTCTTTCTATGTTGAAGCAGCCACAGCGTGGACTGAACACAGGGGAACAGACTGCAGACGTCTGTGCTCTCATCCAGGTCTGACTCGATCCGAAAGACGGATCTAAGCCAGGCTCCATGGCACATGCCCGTCGTCCCAGCACTCGGGGCTGAGGCAGGAGGAAGACAAGTTGAAGCCCGTCCAGACAAGTTAGGGACCTGGCGAGGTGCTGTCTTCAACTGCAAACAATGAAAAGGGCTGGAACTGTAGCTCCGCTTGCAGGCCCTGCGTTCAAGCCCAGTCCTGCACAGAGAGGAACTTTAAAGCGTTTTATGTGAGACTCCTTTGAAGAGCAGCTCCTCGAGGGAATATGAGAGCACCTGAGGCCAGGCGTGGGTTGCACCTGTAATCCCAGCACTCGGGAGGCTGAGGCAGGAGGATCACCGTGAGTTCAAGGCCCGCCTGGGCTACAAAGTGAGTTCAAAGCCAGCCTGAACTGCATAGGGAGACCCTGTCTCAAAAAGGCAAAAATTAAATAAATAAATAAATAAATAAATAAATAAATAAATAAATAAAAGCTCCTGAAGCTAACTCAACAGGCTCTGCCTTTGCTGAGATTTCAGGTGGTAAAAATTTGTGTGGAGCAGGACCAGCAGCATGGACACAGGTCTGTCCCCCACTTACCCCCACCCTGCACACCTGGTTCTGGGCACCAGCTCCTCTGGGACCGGCAGTGGCACAAGCGCAACCCCTCATTGACCCCAAGCAAATCGCCGCTAGGACGTAAGTTTAGGCTCAGTGATAGCACGAGGCCTCGTTAATACTGGTGTTATTTACACTTACAAATAAACCCTGCTCGATTTCCCCTGCACGTCCCCTCCCAGGCAATAAAACTTGATGGCTCCGATTCTCCCGCTGAATAAACACCATCTTCCCTATCTTGGATCCCTTCAGCATTTCGGGGCTGCAGCTGGTCAATACACGCTGCCTGGAAAGCCTGTGTTTACCTTTTAGAAGGCCACGGAGCAGCTCTGTCAAGAACTAATGGCCCCCAGGCTGGAAAGCGATTCCGGAGCTGGCCCTGTGGGAGGTGGGGGGTCAGCACTGAACTCAGAGGCCATGGAAAGTCCCCCTGCTGTGACTGTCCCTCAGTGACAGGAAAGAAGGGATGAGCCAGAGTGACCACTGCTCATTCCAAGGGTCTCCAACTTTTCCTAAAACATAAAAGTGCCTAAGATCTCCGTGAGTAGGAGGTTTCTCCCTTAAGGTATAATTCCATGGCTTAGATTTTAGAGTAAAGATATTAATATCTGTTTATCTTTTGTGTGTACTTTTATTGCTTTTTAAAGCAATTTAAAATCAGCTTACAATTTTAACATCAGCTGGATTTAGAGCAAGCCTCCCATGTCGGAGCATGGGGTGCCCGATTGGCATCCCATGTCATGAAAGAATATGAAGGGGAACAGGGGGACTTTGGGTAAAAAGAGATTTAGAATGCATAAAATAAAAGCCACATGGGGACTTAATTGGGTGGGCTTTTTTCAAACAAATGAACTAAGAACTTTTTTAGGAGACAACTGGAAAATGTAAATATAGAAAGTATGTTAGATAATATAGAGGAGTTATTATTAATTTTGTTAAGTGTGATCATAATATTTTGATTGTGTGAAAATGTTCTAACTTTTTGGAGATGCATAGTGAAGAATTTAGGGGTGAAATGGCACATGTCTCACTTTCCTCAGTTCTGAGACAAAATACCCAACCCCCAAAGCTAAAGGAAGAAAGGTTTATTGGGCTCACGGTGTGTAGAGGTTCAGTCCATAGTCCGCTGGCTCCAAGGCAGGTTGACATCGCAGAGGAGAATAGTTCATGGCAGGCAGGCAGGCAGATGAGAGCACTTTAGCCCTCTTTCTGTTCCTGATGTTTTATGCAGGCTACCTGTCCTAGGGTGGGTGTAGCACTCCACCCTTAATGCTAGCCAGAACTATGCCACACCAATCAATGGACTGACTTACTAATCACCCACTCCTGATCCCAGCATCACACACCTAGATCCAGCCACCTCTGAAAAGCCTCACTTATGACCACAGGAGGCTTAGGGGAACATCTAGACATAAGCCATAACAGCATGTTTCTATAATTTTCCTTAAAATATTTAAGCAAGAAAATATGGCAAAATACTAATGAATATTACATATAGATGGTGAATATAAGGGCGTTGGCTATAGTATTCTCTGTATTTTTTTGCTATGTGTCATGGTTTGGGGCTTACTGCAAGGGAACAATATAATACAGGACACATATTTTATAAGAGTATAATAGTCACCCAAAGAATCATATACAAAAAGAGAGCATAGGAATTCTGTCCATACACTAAAGACCAAAGAATCCAGCTGAGTGCCTGAATCCCATGGCAATGTCCTGCATGAATACAGCTGATAGAGCCCCTAACAATGCCTCCCACGAGTCCAACTGGAGGCCCAGAGCCTACAATGTCTCATGCAGGCCTGTTTCATGAATCTGTGCTAGGAAGGTCCAAAGGTCAGTGGTGGAAGCTAGAAAGTCTGTGCCAGTGAGATGAAGGATCTGTGCTAGCAGGCTAAGGGATCTACACTGGAGCCAGGAAGCAATGCTCAAAGTAAGAACCAGAGCTCCCCTGAAAATTATCACAGCCATCCTCAGCGACAGTGAGGTCCCAAGCTCCTCCAATGATCAGGACAGCCGAGTTCCCATCAGGAAAGCCAACGCAGCAAACTTCTCCAGGAGACTGAGCAGTGCATCATCTTCCCCTCCAGAGCCAGGAAGTGATGCACAAGTGAGGACCAGAGCTCCCCCAAAGTGAACTGAAGCCATTTTCAGTGCCAACAAGGTCCCGAGCTCCTTGGAGGATGAAAACAGCCGAGTTCATCCGGAAAGCCAGCATGACGAGCTCCTCCAACAGAACCAACAGCTCCTTACAGCTTCTACCAGCTCCCAACAGCCTTCTTTGGTTCCCAACAGCCTTACATCTTCTTCTCCAGCTCTGCCTCTTATGCTGCTGGCAACAGTCCCCAGGTGGGCCTCCCACACCCGGCACCACGCTTACTCAGTTCAGCTGGGGGTTATGAGGTGCCCACCAGTTGTCAGGCCACTACAGCTGGGAATTGTTAATTCTTGCTCAGAAGCCCTGTGCCCAACTACAACGTGGCATTCCTGTCTAAGGGGAGACATGAGGCTGAGCATCAGTGGTCATGACCTTCTCTGCTGCAGCTCACCTCTGTGGCCGTGGAGCACCCCACACATGGAGCACACCCACCCCTTCGTAAGGGTGACAGCCCTCCGGGAGCCTGCCGCCCGCACCTCGCCTGCTTCAGCTTCCTGCTGCTGTAAGGAGGCTCTGGTGGCGTCTGCTTGCAGGAGGAAGCGGGTCCTGGCTCACAGCTGTGGGGCTCATTGCACGGCTCCTGACCCCCGCTCTGGGCCCAGGCAGCTCGGGACATCGCGACAGGGGCACAAGGGGAAAAGCCCGTGGGCCTCACAGCTGGGAAAGCACAAGGAAGGAGTGGGCAGGGGCCATCCCCTGTGTGGGACACCCCAGGGGCCCCAGACCTCCAGCTGGCCCCACTTCTTAGGCCCCGGGACCCAGCCTTTCACATGAGGGCCCCGCACTGGAGAATCTCAGAGGCAGCATCTCCTGAGCCACTGAAACACAGCTCGCAAGCACCCAGCTCTCCTTTTCCCGGCCCCGTCCAGATGCGGTCGGCCTGGACCAATCTCTGTCCCTAGCAGACGCGCTCCACCCAGCAGCCAGTCGCTCTCCGAGCCTCAGTGATCGGACCCTTCCAGCTCAGGCCCAGTGCTGGGTGCCTCCCTGCATCGTGCTTTGGCTGCCAGGGGACTCTTCAAAACTCAGGCCAGCTGGCAAATGGGAAGAGAAGCCACAGACTGGGAGGAAACATTTGCAAAAGCCCTATCTGGAGAAGGGGTGCTACCCAAAATATACAGGGAGCTCTTAAAATTCAAATAAGCTGACAGGCCACCAGACTAAAACCCAGTGGGGAGCTGAGCAAAGGCTCCCCTGGAAAGACACACCGAAAGGGGCACACGGAAGGCCACTCCTCCCCCGTGTCCCACAGAAATGCAAAGGACCGTCCTAAACGAGGAGACTGCACTGCAGCACTACCAGAATGGCCCAAACCAAGGAGACAGAAGTCGCTGGGTGTGGACCCGGACATGAAGCTATGGAGACTCGTGTTGCCCTGGCGGCCATGCAAAATGGCACAGCCATTTTGGAGACCGCGTGGCAGCTTCCCACAAAACCAAACCTGCTCTCCCAGCGCGATCCAGCAAGTGCAGCCTTCAGAAAAGGCGACGCATGGAGAGAGACAGGATCAGTGCCTGGGCTGGGGAAGAGCAGGGCGGAGGGCGGTGAGGGGCTGGGGTGCCCCGTGGGACCATGCAGCCTGCCTGACACGTGGTATTATTCGTGAAGCCCACAGAGCTCTCAGCACGCGTGAACCCTGACACAAGCCACAGACTCTGGGAGCCCAGCGGTGGTGACGCGGGCTCACCGACCGGAACAAATCCGTGTCTCCCTGGTTCCGGCTTCAGTACGGGGGAGGCTGTGTGTGTAGAAGGGTGAAGAGAAGGAATGACCATGTCCTCAGCACCACAGTGGCTCCTACGTGTGGTCACCGCTCTGCCATCTGTCTGCCTCGGCGGGGGCAGCGCTGGTTTGGCTTTCCCCACAACTCCCCAGGACCCCGCCCTGCGGCTCCCTGACTCCTGGGCCAAAAGTGGCTTTCAGGGTGAGGGAGAAAGCGGGCCCTTTCATTAGCAGTCTTAGAACCACTGCCTAAGAGAAGAGCAAATGCAGAACTGAGTGTGCACCTCATTCCTTACACCAAAAGCATCACAGATGGCTCAGACATTTAAATGCAAAGAGTTAAAGCATAAAATATTGATTCTTCAGTTTAGAATAAAGACAAGCTCTTTTAGGGAGAAGCTATAACATAGACACCATAAAGAAAGTTCATGGGTTTGACTCTGTTACAGGTGGCCTCATGTCCTCCAAAAAGATGTGGAATTCCTAATCCCGGGCCCTGTGAGGGTGACTGTCTGGGACATGGAGTCTTCGTAGATAAAACTGGAATAAGACCGGCTCACCCGCTGGACCTAATCCAACAGAACTGGTGTCCCGAGAGGAGGAGGAGCAGAGGCATAGACAGGCGTATGGTGGGCGGACGCCTGAGGACCCAGGACTGGAGATCCTGGACCACCCAGCAGCAGAGATGGCCAGAGCCACCGCAAGCCGCGGGCTGCCGGCGCACTTGAGGCTATGGGGAGGATGGGTAAGCACCCTCCCCGTCCTGTCTCGGAAGGCCCTGCCTACCCTTGACTTCCCAACCGTGAGAAAACACACGTCAGCTGCTTCCAGTCACCCAGTTCGTGGTGACTTCCTATGACAGCCTTAGAAAACGTGTGCAGACTATGAAAATGGAAAGGTTGGCTCAGAGCAAATAATGAACTCCAGTACAAATTAAGTGATTGAGTTTCAGCAATGACAAGGTTCAAAAGTCAGCAAATCTTCTCCCCCAGACAACTGTAAACTGGCCAAAAATATTTAAAAGGTAATAATGCCAGGGTTTTGGAATAGATAGAGGAAAACAACAAAACGAGGACAATTTATTTATTAAAAATGACTGATAGAGAGAGCCCTGCCTGGTCCTCATCTCAGCCCCGGAAGTTTATATTTGGAATTCCGTGGAAAAGTTACTGACATTATAGCGAGTTAATGCCAATCTACCACTCCCAGTGTAGCCCATGGCAAGGATAAAGACACCAAGGCACATTTGTAGTTGTAGGGAGCCAAGGAGTCCTAAGTCCCGCTACGATGATGGCCATCTGAAACAAAGGCCTCGACCCAGGGCTGAACTCAGGTTTTATTAATTCATGAAGCAGGGAGTGGCGTGAGGATGAGTGACTGTGAGACTTGTGGGAAGTATGTGAGCGCCATGAGCTGGGCCAGGTGGGAGGCCTGAGATCGCCTCTGCCATGTGCCGAGAGGAGGATGTGCAGAAGGAGTAATCTGCATGACACAACTGAGGTCGTATGTGATGCTTTGAGTGGGTTCTTCAGCTGCTGTGTGACCTTCTGTGCCCTGGGAAGCCATAGCTCTTATCTTGAGGCTCTATTCCAGCTGACAGTGTGGAGTGTGGCTCTCCCTCCTGCCCGGATCACACATGTTTTTTGGCAGCTGTGGGGTGGGGCAGCACTGCTGTGTTGCCTTGCTTCAAAGACCACATCAGCTCCTCGGCTGGACTGATTTGCATTGCGTAAAGCCGACTGAAGGGGTAAGGAAAAGTCCTAGCCAGCTCTTCGCACATCAATACATGGAAATAGGGCCAGGTTTGGGCAAGATGGAGGCCATTGCTCCCCGTTCAGGGAGAGCCGCCCGGGTGGTCCTCCACCGGCGGAAGCTTGGGTAAGAATAGTAGGAGTCTGGTTTTGTGTAAAACATAGTTTCACAGGGTAATAAGGAGCAGAGAGTGAACGCCTCGTCAGGCAGCTCTTACCGTGCTACGAGCTCTCGTTCTGTATACGGGCTCAACAGGCAAGGTGCTGCTGTCTGGATCCTGGGTGTCCCGGCGCCCTGCGTTAAAGGCTGCGTCTCCAGCGCAGCGGCTGTGGGAGAGGGTGTGAGCACTTTTGTTCCTCCCCGCGCCCGCCTCGCCCTGCTGCCCTCACAGCCCAAAGCAGGGGAGCCGCCCACAGATGGGCACAGCTCCCAGAGCTGAGCCGAAGAAACCCTTCCTCTTTGTAAACCGATTATCTCGGGAATTTCATCTCAGTGATGGAGAGCCAGCTAGCACCCAGATAATACGTGAATGCATTCTCGTGGCTAAAGAGTAAACCAGTACCAGCAAATGAAGCTTCACACTGATTCTCCTCCCCTCTGATCTCATCCCTCTCCTTTGACATTAACGCAGCTGAAGAGGCACAAACAACCTGGTTTGAATTTGTCTCAATAGTAGATAAATTATGCCATAGTACTATTTTTTTCCAGTTAACCACATGTGGCGGGGGGGAACTTCCCACGTGTTAAGCATACATTTTCCTCATCTTTATTCAATGGCTGAATGGAATCCCATCAAAACTCGATGCATTTTTCCCTACCAACAGGCAGCCAGGCTCCTTGTGCAGGTGTGCGAGTGGCTGTCAACATCTGTCGAGGTGTGCATGAGCGTTCATTAGACACGCACAAGCTGAGTGTGTCCCGGAGAGCTCCTCCACCTTGGCCGGCATCAGAGACCGCTAATATTTGGAGACTTTTTGTTGTTTTGTTTTGTTGCCAGTTGGCTGGGAAACATATTTTCATTTACATGCTTTCATTTGTTTTACTTTTTGTGAGAAGGTGTTTATTTCAAAGGAAAATATTAAAAACTAAAGACAAGGAGAAGAAACCTTTCAAAGTCTTCTGCCACTGCCACAACAGGGCTGGCCCTTCCCCTTCGCTGTCTAAGTGTAAGGTTCGAATTGGGCCTGACTCCCCCAGCCCCCAGCTTGCCTCCCAGCAGAAGTACTACTCTCTGCAGGGAACTCAGCTCAGCGCCGAAGCTGTCATGGGCAAGCAAGGAAGAAAGATAAAATAGGACAAAGAAAGTTGCAGGTCCCTGGACATCTGGGGACGTCTGGGGACGCCTGAAAATTTACCCTCAACACTTCAAGGACACTGCCCACTGAGGTGCAAGACAGCCGGAGAACTCTGACCACGGGTGCTTATTAAAATCTTCCCGCCTAACGTGCCCTGCCTTCTCTCCATCCCTATAAACAGGACGCACTTCTCTTTGTTCTGGGCAGATGGTCTTACTGTGCTCTCTGCCTGTCTGAACCCAGCAGGGTAATTTCCACGCCATGTTGCCTTCACATGAGGCTGGTGGTCGCTGCTGCCCCACCTCCCCCTATACATTGCACTAAGGAATCCTTCTAGCCCCGCCTCCCACCACATCTGGCCTGGGAGGGAAAATCTCCTGTCCCCAACTGCTCCTCTCCTGCAGGTCAAAGCTGTTCTAGTGAGTGCCGTGACCCAGTTTCTGGGGAGGAAGTCCAGGCCTCTCTGCTCCTCTAGAGGCTGGATTTGAAAGTAAAGAGAAGCCTGAGATGCAGGTGTAACTGTGCCCCAGCTTTATTTTGTGTTGAATTTTTCACCTCATTGCACAGCTAAAGTGATCACTCCTCCCCTGCCTCTGGGCAGTCACCACCATTACCCCTCTGCCCTTGGATCCCAGCTCCTCCTTCAGGTTGGCTCCCCAGGACTGCAAGGAACCCCACCTGCCTGGCCAGCCACATGCTTCCCCACACTTGCTTCCCAACAGTCAGAGCCCAGCGCCCTGGGTGCGCTCTCCCCAAAATCAACATGCGACCTTGGCCCGTGTCCTCTCTCCCAGGACCGTGGATGCAGCTAGTGAGGGAGGGAGGAGGGGCCTTGCCCCACTCCCCATCGATTCCTTCCCTCTCCCCTGATTCGCAGCTTCCCCTATCAGGTTAATAATATCCTTCAGTTATTGCAGGCTGATCAGGCCCACAATCTCCCAAACAAGTGTATGGCAAAGGCTAAATAAAAAGAGGTGAATGGAATGATTTCAGGGCCCCAAGAGGATTGAAGCCCTCTTATAGAATTCGAGATTCTCTCAGGGCTAAGACCAAGACCTTCTCTGGGTGGCCCATATTTGTTTAGTTATCAGAAGAAGGGAGGGAAGAAGGGTAGAATCACATAAGGACTTCTCCAAGTAAGGTATTAAGTTAATCCATCCAGGAGTGAGATGCCTGAGGCTACAGTCTTTATCTAGTTGAGGTTGGATCCAGGTGTCCTTGGCTGTGCTCTTGTCTTATCCTTTGAGGTTTTCTGGCTTCATCACCACTACAGGTTCTAGTGGGGATTAGTGACTCACAGAGGTTCACTTACCATGAGTCCACCATTTCCAGACAAGGAGCCTAGGCCTTGGACAGATGCACAAGTGAACATGAAAAGCCACTTGGTTAATTTAACTCTTGCTCAGCGCTGCTTCATAGTGGCCTCTGTCAATTCCTCCTTTTTGTTTTTGTAACTGCGGCAGTTGAAACATGACTAGTATTGTCATGGGGTTGGTGTTCCCGTAGCAGACTAAGAACAGAAGTGCAAGGTGCAAACATGTTCATGTAATCAGTCCTTTACAGTCCATGACGGGTCTGCTGGCAGCACACTTCACCACCGGTTTGAAGATCTCATCCCTCTATGGCCACATGTTCCAGGATGGCACCCATAGTGATGATTTATGACAAGTTAGGAACTCTCTTTATGAGGTGGACCTGGTGGACGCTGGTAGAAGGAATCTAGCATATTTATTATTGGTTTCGTCTGTATGGTTACTTGGAGTTTGGTAATCTCTAGGCAAGAAGAACCAATTTTTCTGGATAGTTCAGTATTACTATAGCATTGTTTTATACATCTTGTGGTTATACTTTTCTGCTGGATGCTTAAGACCAAGTTAAAGTGAGACCTGCATTAATTAAAATTAACTTCTTGCTATCTATCAAGGTCATCTATCAAGGTCAGCTAAATCTCCTCAGGATTTACCTTGGAACCATGTACAGTGCCCCTCAGATCTTCTGTCAGTGTCAGCCATCTGGATGATGTCAGCATTGCTTGACCAAGTTGCTTTCTTTGAAAGCTTGGGAGATTTTCCTCTCCTGGTGACTCTCCGTAGACACACTATACATCATGGAATCAC
Source organism: Chinchilla lanigera (assembly GCF_000276665.1). Classification (NCBI taxonomy): domain Eukaryota; kingdom Metazoa; phylum Chordata; class Mammalia; order Rodentia; family Chinchillidae; genus Chinchilla; species Chinchilla lanigera. The sequence goes on along the minus strand of NW_004955420.1, from coordinate 28,412,281 downwards.
TTTCCTCTGTTGTCCCACAATCTCCTCAAACTCAACAGAGTTATAGGATGTTGAAGCAAATGTTCTCTTATGTCCTAGGTCCTCATTAACCTTGGAGAGCTAGAGCCAAAATATTGGCTATCCACTTAGCCTATCTATCTCTCTAATTTTTCATCTCCAAACCTCAGTTGTTGAACATCCAGAAGAGAAGGTTAATGACATTACCTTATAGTGGGAGCACCCTGAAATATAAAGTATAGCCAGAGAACCATTGTTTTTTACCAACCAAGGATGTTCTAGTGGTTGAATCCCTATAGAATGTTAATGGACAACAGTTATATAGTTTTGCAGAGAAAATTTGAGATCAAAACCCACACATAGTAGTGTAGCATAACAGGTATGATGACAGTTTTGAAATACATTTAAATCTCCATCTTGGAATAGTATAACCTTTTTAGTCAAACATCCCTACCTAATACATAAGGATATTTTACCTAATTTGTTCTCCTTTAATAGGATGTCATTGAAGAAGTTTGTAACACTGTTGGGGCTATTCAATATCTAAGCATCTCTAAATGTAGTGGCACATACAGAGCATACATATCACGTAGGTTTTTGCTAAAAATTATCATTTGACTGATGCCCTCATGTTGGCTTGACATGAACCTCTTATTACAAATATCTGGGGCACAAGAGAAAGGCAGATGTCTATCACTACAAATAATCCCAGTTTTACATTTTAGAATAATATATATTTGGAAGGCATGAATACATTTAATATACCACAAAATCAGCAATAACAAATTATCATTATTTTGTTTCCTAATTTAGTTTTGTACCAAGAACATCTTTTAATCAGAAAACCTTATTGTCTTATTTTTTGAAAACTTAACCTTTTGATGATGACCAGTGTAAATGTATCACAATAATATATTTTGAACAGTATTTATTGGGGTGTCTCCCATAAAGCTATGGGGATTATTGGGGCTTCCCATTAATGAACATGGACTGGAAGAGTGTTTCCAGGCAGCTGCTTCCTTATTCATCAATTGGAGTCCTGTCCAACTGTTTCTCCTTTCCCTAAGGGATTTTTGTTTAATCATCTTGATAAATTTTTAATAACCTGTGAAATCACAATCTCAATACATAACACATTAAATTTGAACAATGAGAGACTCTCAAATCATAATACATAAACAACAATACACATGACATTTATAAAACCAATTCTGATATCATTTTGACCAGTAGGTAACCTTGATGGAAGCATATCCTTAATTTTAGATGACATTTATCTATCTATAAGACAAATTAAATTATAGGCAAATGCTTCTAAAATCCAAAAATGCAAAAAGAAGGAAAATTTGTTGAGCTCAAATGAAACAGTTGGTTTACAGATTGGACAGACAGACAAGCAGAGACACACAAGACAATTTGCTTATAGAATCAGAGTGCAGTCAAATATAATTTTGGCCAAATTGAATTATAATAATTATTATAATTTTTTAAGTTTGTAATTATAAAAATAATTTTTAATAGGTCAATCAGTAGAGATCTCTTATAAGAATTTGAACAACACTTCGACTGAGATTTTTTAGAGTCTGAATTTCAAAAGGTAAATGAAAAACAATCTCATTATGATCATTTTGCTGAGTTCCAACTGGGAAGCAAGTGGGGGTGCCAGTGATTTCTCATTTTGTGGCTGCTTATTCCTTTAAAATTTATATGTTTCTAGATAGAGCCCTATGGGATGTTCTTTTGAAAGGCCCTTGCTCCTGCCTAAGTGTCTCTGCTGGGAGCTCTTTTGTTTCCTCCAATCCTGAGTCAGAGGCTTTTGGCTGTAAGCTCTGCGATGGACTTAAAACTGAATGAACTAGGTTCGAAGTTGAGAATGTCTCAGGGGAAATGACTTCTCCTGTTCTGTGTGCCTTGTTAAGATTTTTCCCAACTCTTTCCTAATCATTAATATCTACAGTTCCTGTCTGAGGAAACCATGAATTATATTTGGTTACCTCTTGTAACGTTTTTGTTAGGTCTTTTTTTTGTCACCTGAGCCCCTGAGCATTTAAGCAAACCTTGGAGAGGCTTTATGTGTATTTGATCTTCAGTTGAACATTTTTGGCCCACTTTACTCCTGGATAAAAATGGTTTGTTCACAGTAGGAAGACTCACCCATATTCCTTGTGGAATGCTTCTCTTCCTTCCTTTCTCCAGGTGTCCCTGGCAAAGTTTTTGTCCAGTGAAGGCCTTCTCCATTTCCCACACTTTCCACACTAGGTATACTTACTCATTCAGGCTAAAAATTTTCAGTCCAAGGACTATATGTCCCTGTTCCATGGTACCAGTTGTCAGATTAGTATTATCCCTCAGTTATTGAGGGCTGATCAGGTCCACAATCTCCCAAACGAGTGTATGGTGAAAGCTAAATAAAAAGAGGCAAATGGAATGATTTCAGGGCTCCAGGAGGATCAAAGCGCTCTCACAGGATTCGAGATTCTCTTATGGCCCAGACCAAGACCTTCTCTGGGTGACCCATATGTATTTGGTTATGGGAAGAAGGGTAGAGGGATTTCTCCACGTAAAGTATTAAATTAATCCTTATAAGGATTAAGTTAATCCACTCAGGCATGAGATGCCTGAGGCTACAGTCTTTAGTTGAGTTTGGATCCAGGTGTCATTCGCTGTGACCTTGTCTCTCCCTTGAGGCTTTCCAGCTTCATCTGCCATTACAGGCCTCAGCAGGGACCAGTGACTCACAGAGGTTCACTTACTATGAGTCCACTGCCCATCTCCAGACAAGGAGCCTAGGCCTTGGACAGACTCACAAGCAAGCATGAAAAGCCAACTGGTTAATTTAAGTCCTGCCCAGGGCTGCTTCGTAGTGGTCTCCATCATTCCCCTCCCTGCAGTATTCCAAAGTCCCAGAGCATCTGCGAGGCAGAGAGAGCTTGGAGAACTTCTTATCTATGTCACTCTCCTGGCTGGCAGATTTCCTCAGGACTTACCCATGACCTATCCTTCCCTCACAGGACACACTGAGCCTCAGCCTTTGTGCGTTTAGCCTTCTCTCAGTTTACCCACCTTCTCCTCTCTTCTTTGGTTCTCCCTCCAATGCCTTCCTCCATCAGCATCATCCACCCACTTGGACCCAGCCCCTGTCTCGCACTCTGCCCTGCTCTTCCCTCAGACAGCAACCACCTCGCTGTGGCTGCAGGCCCCCTGTGTCCGGACTGACCCGGATTTGCATTCCCTTCTCCTGGGCTCTAGACTCACGCCCCTACAGCTGTCTGGACATGTCATTCTCTGGGAGCATGTCCCACAGACACTCCGTTCTGCTGGCTTTCAATTCTGTGGCCTTTCCAAATAAATACAGCTTCCTCCCCTGCATGGGACACTGGACTTGAGCACCTATCGGATCGCTTTTGTCCTCCTGCCTTCTCAGGTCAACCCTAAAAAATGGGATCAGATTTCCAGAAAGGTTGACAAGGAGCCAGGTGCCACCACTTAGGGGGGCAGCAGATGCCTCTCTGGGGGTGGGTTTCGACTGTGAAATGGGCGGGGGAGGGCCTGGAGCACAAGTGTTCCCCGGTCTCTCCTTTCTGCCCCTCCCAGCAGCGCTCCTGCCTGCAACCCGTCACACACGCGGGCTGCACATCCCATCGCACGACTCTGCACTGTTTGTTCCTCCTAACACAGAGCCACAGGCACGGCTGCACACCGATTACTCCCTTAGGAGCCGCAGTGAGCCGGGGAGTGCGACAGAGGGGGAGGGGACCCATGCTGAGAGGCGTGGCTCAGCTGCCATCTCTGTGGCAGTGCCAGGGCTCAGTGCTGCAGGGTGGGCTAAGGAACCCGGGAAGTGCACCCCAGCGCCGTCCCCTGGGCTGTGAACAAGGCATCCTGGTGCGTCAGCATCCCCACCCCCGGTGCACATTAACTCCTGGGTGCATCCAGGTCGTGCTGAGTGGGTCCCAGCCAGGTCTCCCGGCCTCTGTCATGGTCTCCTCGGCCTCTCCCATCATCCAGCTGCTGGCATCAGTGTATCTCCGGGCAGGAGCTGCGAGCCCAGAGCAACACTCCCAGGTTGCTGGGGTTCGAGTCTAAAATATCGCCCGCTGAAGCACTGGAGTAAGAAGAGGGGCTGCAAAGCTTGGCAGTGGTCACAGAGGCGTCAGTGATGGCCCCACTCTGCCCCTCTGTGGCCTCACATGAGGCAGAGTCAGAGCAGCGGAGCTCCCCCTCGCTCAGCACTGTAGACCCCCGACACACACACTGCCTCCCCACTCCCTTACGCGGGGCTTGCATCTCACAGATGAGGTGCTCTCCACCTGAGTCCTTATCTCGTCCCTGGTTCCTAAAGGGCCCATTGGAAGGCAATGTCCTAGGAGGCTAGGACAGAAGCTTCGCGTAGTTGCTAGGGAAATAATATTAATTAAAATGGATGAGGACTAGTCTGGCTATTTATGGCAACACTAGAGACTTATGAAAAGAAATGACAGCTCAGGGAAGTTAACTTCCAAGATACTTTTAAAGCCAGAAAGTCCTTAAAGATGCTTCTATTTTTCTTATTTCAAAATTTCTTTACAAATAAAATTTCCACTGAAGAGGAATCTGCAGAAAAGTACATACATCAGAACCGTAGATGATGGTGAATTTCATAATGAATACAGCCATCAGACCAGTCCCAGATTGAAAAATACAAAATCACCCGCACTGAAGCAGCCCTTCACATACCCTCTTCCAATCACTGCTTCCTTTTTCTGGTGGGAACTGCTACCTGGACTCCCAACGCTTCTGTGGCAGTCTGTCTGCTGCGGTCGCAAGCCAGAGTGTGCTGAAAATCAGACCCAGGATCTGTGTATTAGGCAGCACTCCAGAAAAGAATCAATGACCCGGCTAATGGTGAAAGAGAGACTATGAGACCCGGTTTGGGAATTTTTGGTAGCTAAATCCAAAAGTCGTGAACTCCCCAATTCTGCTAAACTCTTCTGGTTGGTGAAAACAGCCCCCGGCAGGAGAACTGCTTGTCCTTGCCCACACTCCACCATGACCTCACTTGAGTTGGGGCCCCTCGAAGGTATGAATGTTCTTCAAGCTTGCTCCCACCATGCCTCATGGCACCCAGTCACTAACCAGAATCGGATCCTGGCACACCTCCGTGGTAAGCAGTTGCCTGCACACCAAGGGGATTTCTGGGATTTCCTGTGACCTTTCGGCACGGCCTGGGGGAGCATGTGCAGGAGCAGCATGTATGTGGGTCCATCGTGAATGGGGGTCATGCCCTCGGCCACGAGGGATGGAGTGAGGAGGGGCAGTGTGCACCGGGAGACGGAGGCCCCTCACCAGAACTAGACCAGGCTGGTGTGTGCTCTAAGGCCTTCCACTCCAGAACTGTTAGGAATCAATTTCCCTTGCCTGTAAACCACCCAGCCTATAGGAAATTGCCAGCATCTCAAATGGACTAAAATGCTGCCCAGACTATCACAGACTGGTGGCTCCAACAGTGTTGGGTTATTACATCACAGTTCCGGGGGCCAGAGGCCCACACTGAGGTTGCAGCAGCACTGGGCTCTTGTGGAGATGGAGGAGGTCGCTGATCACAGCTTCTGGGGCTGCAGCAGCTCCTGGTGTTCTGAGTGGCAGATGCACCACTCAGATCTCTGCTTCCATCTCTGCATTACCTCTTCTCTGTGTGTCTGTCTCCTCCTGTGCTGTCGCTTACAAGGACAGTTGGTCACTGGGTTTAGCCCCCCTGCCCATGTCCAGGATGAACTCATATTGAAACCCTAAACTTGCTTACATCTGCAAAGGCACTGCTTCCAAATGAGGCCATATCTACTGCTGTGAGGGGAGGACATGGACAAATCTTTTGGGGATCACTGCAATATTCAGCCCACTGTGTGGGTCTTTAGAGAGAGGGGATGTGGCTCGGGAAGTTCACAGAACGGCACAAGGCAGAGTCCTTGGGCTGGCTGCATGCTCTGATTCTTGATCGATGAGTGGCCTGGCCAGGGCAGTGTGAGTCCTGCCGTCTGTGCAATGGGCCTCAGCCAGCTAACCACAGACCTGCAGCAGGGACCAGAGTCAACCGCAGCCGCATCAGGTGACCCTACAGCAGCACAGCCACAGGGCCACTCTGGCCTCCACTGCTGGGCCAGAAGCACTCAGCCAAGCCCGCCCTGCTCAGATGAGCCTCCGCTGACCGCAGATGCGCAAACGATGATCAATGGCTGTTGTTTCCCCACCGGATCTGAAGGGGTTTTGTTTTACAACCATAGTTAATCAATACAGAGATTAACTCACCTTTGACAGATATCAGTAGGCAAATAAAAAGTAAGACTTTGGGATCTGAATAACACAATGATTAAGCCTGCTATAACAGCCATCTAAGGAACACAGCATAAAAGAGGCATTCTTTTAAATAACCGTGGAGCTCTCTGTCTGTCTCTGTCTCTGTCTCTCTCTCTGTCTCTCTCTCTCACATACACACACCCACACCCACACACACACACACACACACACACAAATGGCAGCTCATTTTAGGGCTAAAAGCAAATCTTAACATTTTCTGAAAAAAATCTACAGGAAATTTTAGTAACCAATAAATGATGGCAAAAAGGAAACTGAATTTAAGCCCCTCAAAAACTATTCATTCCGTTGGGATAGAAATAATCTTCCCAAAATACTTGAATTACAGAGAAAAAAAATCAAACTGAACTTATGGACTAATTAGAAATGAAGGACAGGAGGCCCTATATATAAAAGTCTGTGGGATGCACCCAATGTCATACTGAAAGAATTACAACCCTAGTACATTTATTTAAAAATATGATATTTTAAAAATATCTTGAATCGAGATTTCAAGATGTTAAACAAGCGTCCACATAATCCCCAAAGTAGATAAATAATAAACATAAAAGAAGCCAAGCAAATGGAGCACTAGTATTTCTTTTTCCTTTTCCTTTCCTTTTTTCTTCCTCTCTCTCTCTCTCTTACTTTCCTCCCTTTCTCTTCCTGAGAGTGAAGAAATGGTACAAGTTCAATCAAGATACAGTAAGAGAAGATATTGAACAGCATGGGGATGATGACTGTGTGGAGTCTTATAAAATTGAAGGCATGTCATAGAAAATTAAAGTAAATTTGAACATCAGAGGGAAAAGCACTTGACCTGTTAGGAATCAAAAAATCAAATTAACAGATAATTGAGAAATTTAAGAGAGCAATAAACACAGGATAAATGGGTCAGGTGTTCTAATGTCTGTACCAAAATGTCACCAAACCCACACAGTTCTGGAAAATTCTCCAGATTTTTAAGGACTTAAAAATTCCCATATTACTTAAAATTTCTATTTTACTTAATCAAGTAAAAATATGGAAACCACCCCAATATATTCTGCAACAGCAGCACAGTCTTGCTCTCAAACTAAAGAAAAGGAGAACAAAAGGAGAACAAAAGAAAAAAGCTAGAAACCTAACTCACTCCATACCGATGATAATTTGGGGCGACAAATTAAATCAAGTAACATATTAAAAATAGGACTCATCCCAGCTAAGCAAACATGATTCAGTGTCAAGAAAATTTTAATGTAAGCTACTTCATGAACACATTAAAGAGAAAAAAACCACATGCATTTTAAAGAGTGAATGAAACTTTTTATTAAAAATCAACTCTTTCCAGAAAGAAAGGTGAAAATAGTCAAACTAGAAACAGAATGAGCTTTTGCTAGAACCAGGAAACACCCCACAGCTGCTGCTCCACCAAGTCCCAGGCTGGATCCCGGGGTTTCTCCCCGGAGCACCCTTCTTGGGGGACAGGGCTGCAGCAGGCATCTACTCTGAATTTGATCTCATTTTACGACATCCTGAAGATGCTCCCGAATGTTCCTGCATGGGGCTGTAGCCTCTTTCAGCTTTTGGAGTTTTGATCACTCTACTTGAAATTTAGCAAAGGAAAGCCTTATTTTGAAGAACATGTTTAAAAGAGTAGTTCTCAAAATGTGGTAAAAGCTAGAATCATCTATGAGTCTTTTTGAAATGTAGAGTTCTAGCCCAGGAAATTTTTCGATATATAATTTTTTCCCAGTGCTAATGATGCATAACCATCGTAGAAACTTTGAAAACAAAAGTATAGATCAAACAGTATTGTGGACATAAGATGACAGACTTAAAATACTTTAAGATATGATTTGGAGGGAGTTTCCACACCGCATAGAAGTAGATGACAATTTTACCTCATTATTTATATATGTATAACACAAGATTATCCCTGCTTTTTTAATGATACTGAGGATTGAACTAGGGCCGCTCTACCTGCAAGCTATATCCTTAGCTCTTTTTATTTTAAGATGGGATCTCACTAAGTTGCCCAGGCTGGCCTCAAACTTGCCATCTTCCTGCCTCAGCCTCTGGAGTAGCTGAGATTATAGGTGTGTGCAACCATGCCTCCCTTTATCAGAAATTGTTTTGAGGGGCTGGGGATTTAGCTCAGCGGCAAAAGCGCCTGCCTGGCAAGTGCAAGGTCGTGAGTTCGGTTCCCGGTACCGGAGAAAAACCAAAAAA
>NW_004955420.1:28330632-28401948 GCF_000276665.1 Chinchilla lanigera | reverse complement strand
TAAACATCCACACAGAGCTCAAGTTTTGTGATATTTGCCAATTTATTTAAAACGTGTTTGCTTCTGTTTTGAAGCTGAGCTCTTGGTCTGCGGGAGGCAGCATGCTGGGTCAGACATCACTGTGGCTGGACACCAGGTGGGACCCAGCATCGGAGCCAGGAGAGCCCCGGCCGCGGTCTCGGGGGGCGGGGGATGGAGAACACACGAGAGGGGCAAGCTTGGCTCTGGAGATCCATTCCTGTGAGCATCAGCGACGAAGGCGAAGGCCTCCCTACCCTGGGGGAGCGGCTTGCTTCTCAGGCACAGAATCCAAGCAAATTTCGCAGAAGTTACAGGTGTCAGCAACAGGTCTTGACACTGACAAAACTGGGCTTGGATAATGCTTCTGCTCTCCATTTTCTTTTAAAATAAATGTGCGTCTAAATATGATGAAAGTAAAAATCCCCATTGTAGACATCTTAGAGAATGCAAAAGAGGATCAAAGAAAGCAACAACAGCTGTAACCCCGTAAGGACAGCGGCTCTTAGCGTTCAGCATGCGCAGCTGCTTCTGGAGATAAATGAGTGAGCCTGGCGTCTTTAAGAGCGCAGCTGCATTGCTGTAAAGTCCTACATCTCACTTGTATCATGTCACAGGCACTGGGTACTTGTCCTTCCAGAAGCTGACTTTATTCCTCCCCTGTTTCCTAGTCCCTTCGTCAGTAGTAACAGTTTGGCACAAGGTCATCCAGATATTTTCTGTGTTTATAAAGATATGAAAAACAAACATATCGGAAGGCGCATATCCGTCTCTAAACAATAAATGGAATTATGTCGTAGGCACCATTTACTCCTGTTCACTGAACAGCGCATCCACTTCCTCACTCACTAAGCCTTGATGGATGGTGCCCTGTGTCAAGCCCCGGGACCCCAGGGGCCGTCTCAGGACACAGCAAGGAGAGAAATGGGCAGAGTGCCCCTCAATCCATGCTGTAGCTGCTCGCCTACGTTCTAGGGCTGGCTCTAATATTCCTGGTTTGACCCGGACTGTTCCTCCCGCTTGTCTGACACTTTGCCGGCCCAGATGTGCGGGAAGTGGCAATGAGCCCAGCGGACAAGGTAATCACCTCGTCTTCTGGACACAGCGCTTTACAATGCTAATTGCAAGCTCACCTCATTACCCTGCGTTACTTTTGCGCCATTACTGTTTTTAACATTCAAGTGGTTCAATGCTGGTAATGAGGATGTTAATGGGTTGGATGATGCGGGGTTGTGGACCCTCTCTGGCATCTTCTTCCACCACAGGGTGGCCAGTGGGAGCCCTCCCTCCCAGCCTCCCACAGGCTTTGGGTGGGAGCTGACATGGATTTCAGAGACGGCTTCAAAAGGCCCTTTTTGGATAAAATATGTTGGGAGGTTGTGGTTCATCACAGCAGGCCGGTGCTGTACACACTGCATTGTCCTGGACTATGACCGTGGGCTGTGAGGATGCAGAGGAAGTGCCGCCCCAGCCCTGACCACTCCAGGAAGCCCCGCCCTCACTGCCCTCATCCCGCGAGCCTGACGCTGGGGGCCCCCCTGGCTGCACACACGTCTCCTCAGCTACCCTCACCCTGCGCCAGCCTCAAAGCAGGTGCCTGCTGCCCCTTTGGTTGTGTGGATGACAGGTCCTGGAATGAGCCGGGCACTCACCCGGGTCTGTGCTGAGGTTGCTTCCCTCACCGGAAGGAAACCCCCTCTCTTCTCAAGTCTGACCTCCTCTTACGAACACGCGGGTTATCATCACACTGAGAATCCCGTTGGTTCACAGCAAAGAGAACAGGGAGCTAGGTCGCTCTAGAGGTGACATAAGCAAGGCGCAAGCTCCATGGCTACCATGTGGATCTAGGGGGTCACCCACAGGCCCGGGTGCTGAGTCTTGGTCCTCAGAATGGACTACTGAGGGGAGGGACACGTTAGGAGACTGGGTGTGGAGAAGTCTTCATTGATGGGGACAGTGAGAGCAGCCTGACCCCTTCCTCTCTTCCTTCCCAGCTGTCAGCACACACCTCACCCCCTCATGACGCTCTGCCTGCCCCCAGGCAGCAGGGCCAGAAATCCTGGGCTGAAACTGCTAAACCCTGGAGCCCAGGTCAGCCTTTCCTTGCGTTCACCGATTCCCTCAGGTCTCTGTCATGGTCACAGAAGACTGACACCACTCTCTAGTTGAGACCTGAAGTACTCGCTGGGGTGGTGGCTTGATTCTTAGGCTGGAAGAAGTGACCTCCTGAGAACAATCACAGCTGGAGACACACGCAGGGAGATTTTCCCAGACCGGAGACTGCTTCAGGCTGGGGAGCGCAGGAAGAGTGCGCGGCTGTGATCCCAGGAGCAGACACAGGCGATCCTGGCTCCCGGCAGCCACCCCACGGGACACCAGAGTGGGGTCACACTCCAGACCGGCCCCGGCACAGGTGCCCGCGAGAGCTCCGAGTGAGGAGGACGGTGACAGATGTCACTGAGACCCCTGAGCTCCCAGTGCCTGGGAAAGACCCAGGATCCCCAGGGGTCTCAAGAAGGACTGCATGGTTCTTCCTGTAACTGCAGGCTGAGGATTTGCATCAGAAATTACACAGAGTCATAGACAGCAAGCTCTGGTTTGAAAGTTCCTCAGCTGGTGTGCTGAAACACACACACAGCACCACGCAGGAACGTTTAAATGCCCTTCTCCCACTCCTGTCCCCCCGCACCCCTGCCTCTGCAGATGGCTTCTAAGGCAGAGTCCGTCACCACACCTGGGTGCCTGTCTAACTCACACGGCAGCTGCCTTCAAACTCCCTGTCCAGTGTAGCGGTGTTCTTAATAAAACATCGTTAGACCAAGCTCCATGCCCCGGTGGAGGGGGGCTGACCCGGGCCCCTCTCCCAACCTTGGCCAGCTGCCGCTGGACACAAACTATGGCTTAGGGCCGGGTAACCAAATAATATTCCAGGTGCATTTTTTGTTAGTATTGGACATCAAAAGAAAGTTATGTAGGAGACTGAAATAGACATTAAACATCTCATTCTTCTGATAGACATCAGAGAGTACATAAAGGTCAGGTAACCCTGGATTAAAGTGGGGTCAGAATTTTTTAGCACAGGAGAAAGCCAACTGCACAAACGTGTGATTTTGGCTTAGGTAGGCGTTCTCGACGTTCATCAAAACGCAGGGTTGGAGCTCATCCCTGTTCTGCGCAGCTGGCTCAGGGTGCTGGTGCAGTCTCAGTGCGGGAGGAGTGTTTTCCAGCAGTATTTTTGTGAGCCTTGTGACGGACTATCTAACCCAAATTCACAATGTGGGGTGACAGCAAAAAAAAAAAAAAAGAAAGAAAGAAAAAGAAATGAGGGCAGGTTTCTGAGGCAAGGACAGACTTGCCCTCTGGCTTGCGGAGCTCAGTCTTTCTGCACTAGAATCTCAGCTGCATCTTAAAGGCCAGTGAAGGTGGGGTGCCAGGGACCCCAGTCCCCTTGTGCAGCACCCTCCTTCACGACCCACTGCAAGCCTGACTTTTCTGTGTGCTGCTCAGGGACCACCCCATCCCTCGGACCACCCAGTCCCTCTGCTCTGACCCAGGCTCACCCCTCCTGCCCATGACAATGCTCACCTCTGTAAGGGCCTGGTGTCAATATGCCAAGACCTCTGCTCCTGCCCAGCCTGGCCTCTGCCTGTGGGGCTCTCGGGTCTCTCCTGGTGGATCGGCTCTGCCCTGGCCTGCTGCTGGGGCCCCGCTGCTCCACATGCACCTTCTCCTTCTTCAGCTGAGCTCCCTAAGGCTGCAGGCTTGGTTCCTGTCCCCCCTGACCCTCCCTCCTTCCTGCTCTTCCTGGACAACCCCCACCAGGGATGAGCGGTCCCATGGGGAAATTCCCAGGGGCCCTTGGGCGGAGAGCCGGTTCACCTGACAGATCTTCCTACTGACGCTGGGAAGGGAGCCTCACAGATGCACTTGCAGCACCCTGGGACTTGGATGTCGCCTCCACCCCAGGCTGGGGAGCAGGTCCTCTGCGGGATGAGGAGTCACCCGCCTTTTCCAAAGCAGAGGTCTGACGTCTCTCCCGGCCTCTCACTTAAACGGCGGTTCTCTGGGGAGAAGAGGACAGTTCATGGGTCCCCTCAAGTCAGCACAGTGCCTCTGCCGTGGCTGTGCCCCCCTGAGGACATCAGCCCAGCCTGCCGGGACAGAGGGCGCAAGGTCAACAGTGCCGGGGTGGTGTCTCTGTCCCATCTCCCCTTCCTGCCTGGCTGGGGTCGGGCAGGGGGACCCCAGCCAGCAGGAAAGGGGACTCGTTATAACCCATCCCCTTCTGAGAAGGCACCGTGCTGAAGCTTCCTCCTTTGGACAGTGAATTCCAGCCAAAGCCCACGGGGCACACCCTCAGCAGCAGGGGCACAGGGGAGATTTCACCACCCCCACCTTTGGGTTGGTATAGCTGTGGGCCTTACAGCAGCCCAGTGGTGGGGGGGCGCAATGACTGACACCATTTTATGCTCCCGTGAGCTCCAGAAGTTCCCTAGCTCCTCACCGCGCCACTGTCCAAGCTGGAGTGTCACAGTGCGGACTGGTCCAGTAGAGGGCGGTGTTGGGGTTGGTGCTCTACTACCCGTCCCACGGAGCTGAAGCCTGAGCTGGCCAGGGTGGCTCATTCTACTCCTTGGTAAAGCCCTTCTCAGGACACTTTGCGGGCAGGCTGCTGGGACTTATTACATCAGCTACTGAAGACATCCAGACTCAGAAACCTCTCTCTGTGGTGCTCAGTGAAAGCTCAGACACAGGAAGAGCACAGCGCCTTGGTTTGGGCCTGTGCTGCGATTCTGTGAGCAGGTGGGGCAGGGAAGACAGGTGCCACCCGACACTTTTCAAAGGACAAAGGCCGGGGTCGAGGCAGGGAGTGTTCCCAGGTTCACAGGCTGTTCCCAAAGCCCAGGAGAGACTTTGGGGGCTGGCCTGGCAGAGCCGTGCATATGAGGAGAGGAGGGACACGCAGCGAGGAGGTAAGGGAGGAGTCACGTGGTGCGGCGTGGACTGGGGGGGGCGAGGTGCCACTGGGGCTGGGGCCAAGCAGGCGGAGGGTCGCAGTTTCCACTGGCTCCGCGCCATGGGAGGTGAGAGGCTGGGGCCACGGCGGCGTCAGACACACGCGGGCAGGGAGCTGGAGGGAAGCTGGAGTCTTGCTGATGGAGCCCTGGACGATGGTGGCAGCTAAATCCCTAAAGGGGCCCAGTGACATCGTCAAGGAGGAGACGAGGAGCAGAGAAGCAGCCCAGGGCCGCGTCCACCAAGTGAACAAGCAGGTCCCAGTCGCCATGAAGCGGCCTGGGTGCCCAAGCGTGATGGCAGCGGGTGCCACTGAGCACCTCAAACGTACGACCTCGGTGAGCTCAGGAAACGCCAAGCTCACTGCCACTCTCCGCTGTCTCTCCCAAGCCTCAGGGGCCCACCCTCATCCCGGGAGTGCATCCCTTGCTGTTGCCCCTCCAAGGATGGCTCTGTTATTCTGCCGTTGCTAAGGGTGGGGGCTGGTATGGGAGGCTGAGCGTGCGACGGCTCCGCTGTGTTGATCTGAACCCTGAAGGTTGGCAAAGAAGTGGAGCTAGCTGGGGGGGAAGAGGACCTTTCCGATAGGGCTCTCTGGCGCCCAGCCATGACCATGGCCTTCCCTGACCTGCCCGTCCATTTCGCAGGGCGCAAACTCTGCCTCCTACCCCACGCAGCAACAGGGACGAAAAGGCAGGTGGATGTGGACGTGGCCCTGGAATTTTGTCCTAAAGGGAGAAACACATTGGGAATTACACCACTGCATGGGGCGGTGCGGGACATGGGGTAAGCACCAGAATTTCTCTGCGGACTCAGAGAAGACTCCTAGGAGATGACGGCTCTGGAGTGGCACTTCGGGTGTACTGGGTGTATACACATAATAAGGGTGAGAAAGGGGGAAGGTGTTCTAGACAGAGGAAACAGCATGTGCCAGGGGCAGAGGCAGAGGCAGAGGCAGGCGACAGCGGGCCGGCTCTGATGCCCACAGACGCTGCACAGTGATAGAGCCAAGGGTGCGTGGCCCACGTGTCCAACCGCAGCCCGCCTGAACCCTGGGCAGCTAATAAGGCCCCAGAGTCCTGGGCGCCTAACAACACTATCAGGCTTGGGGTGGTATTTTGAATGACTCAATCCCGTGCCCACCGTGAGCAGTCGTGTTTGGGATGTGACGGGCAATTGTGCGTCTTGGGGAGTGAATTGCAGCAATTACCGATGACAGTGTTTGAAGCCGCCTGCACCCTGAGCCCGTGAAGACGGCACTTACTCTTACGAAGCAGACGCGTAAGCTCTCTCACTTAATTGCTAAACTTGGGCTTGTTTTCAGTTAAAACAGTTTTTAGTAGCTGTGGTATAGAACCTACACAAACGTATTCCAATAGTGTTTTATTCATGATATTGTATAATTACATGTTCAACATCACTAATATTAGAGATATGGCTGTTTATCTATGATTTTTAAATTCCAGTATGGCTTCCGTGTTACCTCAAAAGAAAACATCCTCCCTCCAAAAAGAAAATCAGGGAATAAAGAGAGCAGGTACAAAACCAGACAGATGAGCACATGACTGTTTTATTGAGACGAAGGATGAGGCACTGGGCTTATTTGTAGGAAAGTTCTGCCAGTTTTCAAAGATTATAATTTGAAAAGACATTATATGCAAAAAACTAACTACACAGCAAGGAATGTTT
Source organism: Chinchilla lanigera (assembly GCF_000276665.1). Lineage (NCBI taxonomy): Eukaryota > Metazoa > Chordata > Mammalia > Rodentia > Chinchillidae > Chinchilla > Chinchilla lanigera. The sequence continues at coordinate 28,395,225 of NW_004955420.1, read as the reverse complement.
CATAAGGACAGAATAGCGGATCTGTCATCTCAACAAAATTGCATCTATTTTTTGGTGAATGATATTTTATTTTTTATGGCTGAACAGTATCCCTTTGAATATATATATCTTTATCCACTCATGTGTTGGTAGGCTGCTTCCATAGTTTAGTTGTTGTGAATTAAGCTGCAATAAGCATGATCATGTATGTATCACAGTGGTGTGGTTTTAAAAATATTTTGGGGCCTATGTGAAGGAGCAATATGGCTGGATCAAATGGAAGCTGTTTTTAGTTTTTTGAGGAGCCTCCCTAGTGATTTCCACAGTAGCTGCACTAAGTTAATATGCCCCCAGCAGTGTAGAAGGGTTTCTTTTTCTCTCATATCCTTGCCAACATTTATAATTATCATCATCATCATATCATCATCATCATCATTCTTATTATTTGTATTCTTGGTGACAGCCATTCTGACTGGGATGAGACAGAATCGCAAGGTAGTTCTGATTTGCATTTCCCCGATGGCTAAAGATACTGAACATTTTTCATGTACTTATTGGCCATTTATACTCCTTCTTTTGAGAACTATCCGTTCAGTTCATTTTCCCATTTATTTACTGGGTTATTTAAGGTTTTTTTCTGTTGTTTCTTGTATCCTTTATGTATTCGAGATATTAATCCTCTCCCAGCAGAGTGGCTGACAACGATTTCCCCCGCTCTGCAGGCTGCCTCTCCAGTCTCACTACCCGTCTCGCTGTATAGGAGCTTCTGGTTTGATGTGGTCCACTGGCTGATTCTTGCTCCTATTTCCTGTGACGTTGGAATCCTATTCGGGGAGCCTTTGCCTGTGCTATGGCTTTAAGTGTTTCCCCTATGCTTTCTTTCAGAAGTTTCAGGTCTTAGCTAGGTCTCTGGCTCATTTTGAGTTGATTTTTGTACAGGGTGAGAGATAGGGATCTAGCTTCAGTCTCCTACAAGTGGAGCTCCAGTTTCCCCGCACAGTTGTTAGGCGGCTTCCTCTCCTCCACCATGTGGCTTGACTCCTTTGTCCAGAATGAGACGGTCGTGGTTGTGCGGCTTCTTTCTGTGTCCTCTACTCCGTGTTCTCCATTCTTCTACGTGTCTACTTTTGTGCTGGTGTCACGCTGCTTTTGTTACTATGTCTTTGGAGTATAACTTGATATCAGGCAGTCTTGATGCCTCCAGCTTTGCTCTTTTTGCTTAGGATTGTCTCAGACCTTCTGGGTCTTTTGTGCTTCCATATGAGTTTAGGGTTGTTTTTCTAGTTCTGTGAAAAATGTCATTGGGATTTTTAAGAGGACTGCACTGAATCACCTATTTTTTTCTGGTTAAAATTTCAAGAACTCTGTGGAACAAAAGTGGTGAGAGTGGACACCCTGGTCTCATCTGATGTCAGAGGAAATGTTTTCAGCTTTCCCCACTCAGTAGACTATTGGCTCTGGGTTTGTTGTATATACTGTAGCTTTTCTTATACCGGGGCAAGACACTTCCATACCTAATTCCTTAGGGTTTTTATCATGAAGTGGTGTTGAATTTTGTCAGTGGCTTTTTCTGCATCTGCTGAGATGATCATGTGATTTTTATCCTTGAATCTCTTTATGTGGTGTGTTACATTTATTGATTTGTGTATATTGAACCACCTTTGGATCCAATGTGGTCATGGTGTATAATCTTTTTAAAGTATTGTTGAATTCAACTTGCAATCATTTTATTTAGAATTTTTGCATATATGTGCATTAGAGATATTGGTCTATTTCTTTTGTTGTTCAGTATTTACCCAGTCTTGGCATTAGGATGGTACTGGCCTCCTAGAATGAATTTGGCAGCATTCCTTCCTTTCCCATTTCAGGGACTAATGTGAGGACCACTGGTGTTAGTTCTTCTCCGCAGATCTGATAAAATTCAGCAGTGAGCCCAATTGGTTCTGGGACCTTTTTATTTGTTGAGAAACTTTTTAGTACTAAGTCAGTCTCACTGATTGTTATTGATCTACTTAAGCTTTTTATATCCCCTGGGCTCTATTTTGGTAGGCTGTAAGTTTATCCATTTCTTCTGCTCTGACATTTATTATTCTTTTCTTCTACTGGTTTGGGATTTGGTCTGTTCTTGTTTTTCTAGGACTTTGAGATGCATCAATCAGTTGTTTATTTAAGAATGCTCTGTCTTTCTAACATAGATACTCAGAGCTAAACACTTCTCTCTTAAAACTGCTTTTATTGTGTCCCATAGATTCGAGTACATTGTATTATCCTTTGATTCTAGGAATTTTAAAATTTCCCCCAATTTCTTCAACAACCTACTGATTGAACAATGTATATCATTCAGTCACTGTGTGTTTGTATCATTTCTGTGGTTTCTGTCGCTGTCGATCCCTATTCCATTTCACTGTGACCTCTGACCCCAACATTCATGTCCCGCAGGAGCCTCAGACAGCAGCATTATTTGAGAATAAGTCTTTGTAGATGCAATTAGGTAAGAACCTTGGCGTGAGACCATCTGATGACTGGCATCTTTATAAGAGGAGAGGACATAAGGCCCAAAAATTCAGGAAAGAAGTGTGTGTGGAAACAGAGGCAGAGGTTGCTTGGCCCCAGCCAAGGGACGCCAGAAGCCACTGGAGGTGGACAGACGCAGGGAAGCGTCCTCCCCAGAATCTTCAGAGGCAATCTGGCCTTCTTACCACCTTGAGTTGAATCTGGCTTCTAGAACTCCGAGAGGATAAATTTCTGGCTTGGTTTGTTTAGCTTGACTCGGCTTGCTTGGTTTTAGCAGTGTCCAGTACTGAACCTCCGGCCTTCACGCTGAGCTACAGCACCAGACCTTTTTTTTGAAAGTGTGAGACAGGGTCTAGTTACATTGCCTGGGCTGAGTTTGAACTCTTGATCCTCCTGCTTCAGCCTCCCAGACTACTGGGATTACAGGTGTGCACCACCACACCCAGCTAATTTCTGTTGTCTCAAGTCACCAATTTTGTGGTAATATGCAGCCCTGGGAAACTGATACGATGGTGATTTAAGTGTGCACTTCTTGTTCTTGCCCCTTCCCCAAATCATGAAACTGAATGGCTTGAGGCAACAAATGCTGATCATCCTGAACTTCCTGTGAGTCAGGAATTCAGGATTCCTAGCTGGGTGATTCGGCCTAATGCCCTTATGAGACCCTGTCAGGGCCTGGCGAGGAGGCTGACGTTGGAGACTTGGCTGGGGTTGGTGGATTCACTTCTGATGCTCAAGAGGGCACTTCTCCGCTGCTGGCAGAGAGACTCAGTTGCTCTGAGTGGTCTCTCTACGGGGCTGCCCCCGAGGGGTGACAGCGTGTGTGTGTGTGTGTGTGTGTGTGTGTGTGTGTGTGTGTGTGCCGGGGAGGAGCCCAGGCCTTTTTATGGCCTCGTCTCAGAGTCATGTGCTGTAACTTTGCTTTATTCTGTTCCCTGGAAGCAGCCCACAGGCCACGTCCAACTGCAGAGGACAGTAGCTGGACTTCACTTCTTAAAGGAATTTCAGAAAATTTGGGGGCCTCCTTTTGAAACTCATCTGGGGGTGTCTGTGGGAGGAGTGGTGACCGGGAGGCCCTGTGCTGCTCAGGCCTGGACTGCGCCCAGCCCCTGCTGCAGACGTGGATCCGGGCAGAGGCGAGGACCGGGGCTGCAGCTGGGGAGGTAAGAGTTTAGCGTGGAGCAGGCGAGGTTGCGTTGAGTCCTCAGGTGCAGCTGGGTCAAACCATACGAAAAAACCAATCGTACAGGGCAAGGACAGCGGGATGGCAGGGGCTGTCAGGGTTCAGTCCAAACACATACGGGTGAAAGTCAGTAAGGCTAGGCTTCTGAGCTTCCTGTTCGTCTAACCAGAGGGCCAGTCGCTTTCCCCTTGCGCTTTCCCTGTTTGCCTCACTCTGCTGCCCGCTCGCCCTGGAACACGGGCTGCCACACTGGAAAAGTGGACGCGGTTCTGCCTCAGCCCTTGGAAAGCTAGACCAGAGTTTTCCCGATCGCAGGTGGGCCGTGGCATTGCATGCGTCACTCAGTCCATGGGCCTGAAGTCTAGGAGCTATCACTCGTAAACAGAGTCAGAAATGCAGGGTGAAAACCACTTCCTTAACAAGCCTGTTACACATAATTACTTTTCGATGGCCGCAAACCTCATTCCTGGTGTCTGAGCCTGAGTCAGTGCACGTAATTCTGAGAGCGCTGCTAAGCTCTTGCTGCATTTGCGGGAATACTGCACTAACGGGAAGAGAGCCCCCCTCACGGCCAGATACTAAATGAAAATACTCTCAAAGAATCACCATAGTATCCTTTATATCTTAGAATTTTATGGACTGACGCAAGCAGCATCTGTCCATCGAAGGCTTTATAAGTGGCATGGAAAATAAGTACCCCGTGGTCGGGCTCTATTAACAAGATGAACATCCTGCACACACGATTTCATAACTCCCACTGGCTCCCAGAAGCATAATTAGTGCTGAATTTTTCATGAATATAAACATCATTTTCTTTGCCTGCTAGCATAGGCTTTGTGCTCAGCTATTTCCAGCAATCGGCTTGGGCAAACAGGCATGGAGAGAAAGAGTGGCATCCCTGCTGGCTGGAAGTGACGCTGGGTCCGCTGCCAGGGTCCCCTCAGGCCCTGCAAGGCTCTTTTGGCAGAGCCCTGCCCACCCTGACTCACGGTGAGGGGGCCAGAGGATGACACGGGAGAGTCACGGGGCTGAGCCTCCTCCCAGCATGCTCAGGTTTGGGGCAAGGACAAGGGATAGGAGCTTTCAGGCCCGAGTAGATCCACTCACCTGCTTAAAGCAAAAGGGACTGCTGCAGTCATTCTGCCTTGGGCGTATGTGGTTGTGTCTGATCTGCAGTCTTTCCTGAGGTGGTTTGTGTTCATCTCTGTCAGGTGCCGAAGCCCTGGTGCAGAACCTTCCCTTGGTTCCTACACCAGTGGAAGAAAGCGCCAGGCCTGGCACCACCCGTGAGGGCCTCATGAGCTGCCTGGAGTGATCTCTGCATGCCCGTCCTGCCCTGACCCCCCTGGCTACCTGCTCCCCCATCACAGCAGGTTCTGACAGCTCTCTCAGTGTTCTTTTCTTCTGCCCAGTGCTGGAACACAATTTCTCCTGAAAGTGTCCAAAAGTATCCTTTGAGAGTCAGGTCAACTTCTGATAAAATGAACTGCTGAAAAAAAATGAATTTAAAAAATAGATGCATCTCACCCCAAGTCCGTCATTTTCTATAGTGGGGAAGTCCTGAAGGCAATCCTGAAAAGACAGGAACAAGGTGAGGAAATTTCCATTGCTGCTGTTCTTTAACACCATAAGGATAAAAGCTTGGAGAAGAGACTAAATAAGAAATATGCGAATGTTAATGTGAAAAACTCTAAAACTCCCGCGAATGTCCAAATTGTAGACCTAAACAGATGAAAGATGCAATGTATTCCTGCACAGAAAAGAGAATCATAAAAATCTGAATACCTCTCAGGTTATTTAAATAATTTGAGGTAATCCTTAAAAAAATGCATAAGGTTTCTCCCATGATGAATATAAAGTTCTGTGGAGAAATAAAAAGGCAAAATTATCCAGGAACACTCCAAAGAAAGGAAAAATATTGGAAACATGGGCTGGGCCTTCACATACATTAAGACATACTAGAAATCCTCAGTAACTGAAGTGGTGTTGCATCAGTGTCTCAAAGCAGACAGATTCATTAGCAGAAGTTAAGAGGACTCAGAGCAGACCCAATGCACATTCAAAGCCAACACACATCGAAAGTCCCTCAAGCCAGTGGGGAAAATGAGGCACTTATCTTTGTTTTGAGACAGCCACATAAGCTGTGGGACAAGCAGGAGTCTGAACTTTGTACATGGACTAGGATGAACTTCAAGTAAATCAGAGATCTAAGGGTGAAAAAGGAAAGAACCATAAGTATAGAAGAAAGTGTGTGCAAATTCTTTTAAAACATGAAGTGGATAATGTCATTTGAACTATAACTTATTCACTTGCAAATTTTTAAAGATTTGATATATTTAAATAAAAAACAAAATAACAGAATAAAGACAAAGTCAAATGACAAACTGAAAAATATTTACAATTTTCATCACGTAGAAAGGATTAATCACTATACTATGTAAAATTTCTTAAAATCAGAACTAAAAGTCCAAAAAAAGAAAAACTAACAGAAAAGTAGGGAAAGGACATAAACATTTCTTAGAGAAGAAAATGCAAATATCCTTTAGACACACGGATGCACACTGAACTTTACTAGTGATAAGGCAAACCCCAGTGCAACCCATACTGAATGCCAACGTAGGCAAGAGCAGAGCGAGAACTTGAGAGGGTTATTTCCTCCACAAAAACACTGAGAACCCTGGAAAGGGGGCGAGTGTCAGAATTAACATTCCGGAATTCTGGAAGTTAAACCAAGGCTTTCAGGGGCTGGGGATTTGGCTCAGTGGCAAAGCGCCTGCCTGGCAAGCGCAAGGTCATGAGTTCGATTCCTGGTACCAGAAGAAAACCAAAACAAACAAACAAACAGACCAAGGCTTGCAGCAATCCAGGGCATGATCCAAAGAAGACGGTGGAACCCTGGCGGGAGGGATGGTGAGCTCTGTGGCAATGTAGATTGCTGGGCTCCACTCCCCACCCCAGCATGGCAGTGGCCTTGAAAACCAACGCTGCACAGGCTCAGTGAACACGGCCTGGAGCTGCTGGCCAGGCAGAATGAGGTGAAGCTGCTGGAAAGTTGCATCCCCAGAAGATTGTCCCATCTGACCTCTCCAGGGCTTCTGCAGAAACTCTGCTTGCAAGAGAGTGTTTACTGACCTACTGCAGAGCCTTCCTCGCCCGGATATTTGTTGAAAACTATCAGAGGGAATTGCTTAATATCGCAGCTGCCTGCGGTGGTGGATACGAGCTAGACCTGAGATAGGCTAGCGATGATGCTCAGAAGGAGAAGCTGGGAATGGGCTGTCCATGGAAAGCTTGGAAAAGCCCTGAGCTAATCCTGCAGTCTAGAGGACACATGCACAGCTAGAACAGTCCACCTGGCAGCATCATGTAAGTGCTCAGAAAAGCCTTCTCCCTGCTTTTCTGGTGCTCTGGGTGAGCCGGGAGTGAGGCAAATGCTGAGGTTGGAAGTGTGGGTAATACTGAATATGTGTCCCTGAAGCCCTGAGAAAAGACTGGGAGAGCTATGAGCTCCCAGCATCTAAAGAAACCTCTGTGCAAGCACCGGCCTCTACCATGCTGACCATGAGGCAAGGCTGAGGCTGCTCGTGATGGAGTACAGACTGGACAGGATTTGTTCAGAAAAGTCAACAAATACAAACCAGAATACCAACAAAAAGTAATACGAGCTAACCCTAAGGAGAGCTGGAGACTCTGACTTGCAGAAATGATGTACTACCTTATTTTAAATGTTTAGTTTTATAACAAAAAATATGAAATATGCAAAGAAACAAGAAATCATAGCCCATAGAAAAGGGAAGGGGCACAGGTAGGTCCCCAGAAACTGTCCCAAATGAAGCCCAAGGGTGCACTTAACAGACATACATGTTAGGTCAGCTATTTAACATGTGTTCAAGAAATCAGAGGGAATCATACCTAACAACTAAAGGAGCCTGTAAGGATGCCATCTCATCAAATAGAAAAATCACTAGAGAGATAGAAATGTTTATCTTTAGAAAGCCAAATAGGAATTGAGAAGTATAATGCTTGAAATGGAGACTTACAAGACTCAACAGCAGATCTGAACGGGTAGAATTATGAGACATGAAGGCGGGTCACCTGGGGCAATCCAGTCTGAGAAACAGAAACAAAAGCAATTAGAAGTGAATGCAGTCTCAGAAACCTGTTGGACATTACCAGGCAAACATAGTAAGATACACATGATGGGAGTTCGGTAAGGAGAGGGGAGAGAGAAAAGACTGGAAGAATTTTGGAATAAATAAGGGCTGAACTTGATTCTAAACTTGATGAATAATGCTAATCTGTATTATGAAGATTAATAAACTGCATGTAAGGTAAATTCAAGAAACACCTAGAAACACAGTAATAAAACTGTCAAAAGACAAGACAATGAGGAAATCTTAAAACCTACAGGAAAAGGTGACTCGCTATACACATGCAATCCTCAGTGAGATTAACGGTAGATTTCCCATCCAAAACCACTCAGGCCAGAAGGCAGTGGAATGGCATAGTCAACATCCTGGAAGACAATGACAGCCAGCTAAGAACTTGGCATCTGGCAAAATTATTCTGAGAGATGAGGAGAAATTGTGATATTGCCAGATAAACAAAAACAGAGAGAATCTGTTCCTAGCTGTCTTAGTTATTTTTTTTTTTCTTGTTACTGAGACAAAATACTTGACACCCAAAGTTAAAGGAGCAAAGGTTTATTTAGCTCACACTTTGTAGAGGTTTCAGTTCCTAGGTGGCTGGCTCCAAGGCAGGCTGGCATGGCAGAGGGGCATGGCAGAGAAGGTAGGCAGAAGGCAGCAAACAGTAAACAACAAGCAACAAATAATGACCCTCTTTCTGTTCCTTATATCTTATCCAGGCTACCCACCCTTAGGGTGTCTCCTCTGAGATTAAAGGCAAACTCTTAGCTGTGAGCCCTTGTACAAATGAAAAGAAAGTTAAATGCTTCCAACACACAATGGAATGAGATAGACATTTCCATTCCAAAAGTTACATATGGGAGGATAGAAAAGAATGGGAGCAAAACAAGTCAGAAATCCAGCAGGGCAAACATTAAATCCTATAGTTCCAGGTCCAGCATCCCTGGCAACCTGTGACAAGATGTGAACTCCAAAGGGCTTGGGTGGCTCCATCCCTACAACACTGCTGGTGGTTGTAGTTTCCCATAGCGTTTCTCTGGGGCCAGCTCTGCTCCCTCCTTGCAGTTTCCCTCAGACAATCCACATTCCTGCCTTCTCCAAACCTCTGGGGTCTCCACTGCACCTTTGGTTTCACACTCACAGCTTTACTTGCTGCCCTCTCAGGGGCGCACTGCATGACCTCTCAGGCTTTCTGAAATCTGGGTGGAAGCCTTCCTGACCTCACAGTTCTTGCATTCTGCCTGCACCTAAAACTAGCGCCACATGGATGATGCCAAGGTCTGCTGCCAGCTGGAGCAGTAGCCAAGTTTCTTTCTCCTTGGCTATAAGGGTCAAGCATCTATGAACCAAATTTTGAGGAACAACTTCCCTAGCCTGGCACCATTCTGGAACATGGTCCTCTGGGGCTGTATTCTCAAAGCAAAAGTCCTTCACCTTTGCAGTTTTGAGGCTGCAAAGGGTGGAGTCCTGGTGGCTTTTTGTGATGTCCTCAAGCCATATTTTCTATTGTCCTCTCCTGAAATACTTGGCTTTTTCTTGCTAGTCTTTTCAGCCACCAATTTCTCCTCTGTTCCATCTTTGCAGGCCACAACTTTACTGGAGCAGCCTTCTGGCCAAACTCAAAATGTTTTAAACCATGCTGCTGTGCTCTTTGTTCTCAATTCTCAACATAAACCTGGCCAGAAGCCCCCAACAGTAGCCACACCACATCCTCAGCATTCTGCTGCCTTGAAATTTCTTCTGGCAGATTAATTAGTCCACCACCCTTAGTCTCAGTCTCAGCAAAGTCTCTGGACATGAGCAAAATGCAGAAAAACTTTCCACTAAGGCATAACACGCATCATCTGGAGTCCAGCAACTGATGCAGTCCTCCTTTCCAGCAGAAACCTCTGAGCCTGGTCTTTACCAGCAGGATTTCTATCAGCATTTTGGTCTTCTGAGCTCTGACTCCCATCAGAGCTCCCATCAAAGACAGCTCAAGGCATTCCAGGGCTTCTTTTTCAGTCAGCATTCTCAAACCTTTCCAAACTCTTCCCAGGAGCCAGCTCCAAAGGCCCCTGAACCACATGGTCAGGTACAGTCATGGCAATGACCCCACTTCCCTGGTACCAAATTCTGTCTTAGTTACTTTTCTCTCATTGCTGAGATGAAATATCTGACACCCAAAGTTAAAGGAGGAAAGATTTGTTTAACTCACAGTTCATAGAGGTTTCAGTTCATAATTGGCTGGCTCCAAGGCAGGGTAGCATGGCAGAGCAGGCTGGCAGAAGGCAGCAAGCAACCAGTGACAAGCAACAAGGTATGACCAGGGCCCTTTCTGTCCCTTATCTCTTATCTAGGCTTTTCACCCTTAGGATGGGTAGCACTCACATCCAGGGTGGGGCAGCCTTAATCCTAGGATTACCCAGGATCCTTAATCCTAGCATCACCCCAAGGATCAGTCCCAGAATCACATCCTTGATCCCAGCAGCACACACCCTAGATGTAACCACCTCCAAAAAGCTCCACCTGTGACCACGAGAGGCTTTTAGGGGACATCTAGACACAAGCCGTAACACTCGCACACCACCCCTAAAATACTGTAATTATTAAAAGCCTTTACACAGAAATAAATGGACACTAAAAGCCATATAAATAAGAGCACCAACATAATTAACTATACAGATTCTTTGCAAAGATAATATAAATGTATTCTTGCCTGTAACTTATTGTCTACTGATTTAAAACACAACTGCTAAAGCAGAAATAAATTTTTATTGATGGGCATCAAATACATAAAAATGCTACTTTTATGGCAATAATAGCATAAGGGGTGGGAAGAAAATAGAATTATATGAGAGAGAAGTTTGTATAGACTATTGAGATAAAAGGTGGTATTTATTCAAACCGCCTTGTTAGGAGCTAAAATGTTAATTTTAATCCCCACGCATAGTAACCACTAAGACAACTACTCAACAAATATAGGGACTGAAATAACAAGAGAACTAAAATGCTTATTGAACACAGAGGGAAATATGGATGGAAGAAGAAAGGAACGAGGACAAGAACAACAAAAGATGCAATGCAGAGGAAACAAACGGCGAGATGGCAGATACAAATTCTACATAGTCAGTAATCATGTCAAATATGAAACACGGAAAAACTAAGCTCTCAGTGAAAGGCAGAGATTGGAAGAATGAATTTTTAAAGCCAGCCCTACTACATGCTGTCTTCAAGAGAATCAGTTTAGATTCAAAGATATAAATAGCTTGAAAGTACAACAGAAAAGACTTTCCCTGCAACGATCGCATCAAAAGTGATAAAATAAGGGAATGTAACCCAGTGCGCCCACTGTGGAAATCAGTACGGAGGTATCTCAAAGCCCTCAAAATAGAAAGCCCCTTTGATGCAGCTCTTTCTTTTCTGGGTGTCTTCCCCAAAGAGCTAACGGTACCGTATGACAGTGACACTGGCATATCTATGTTACAGCAGCACAACTCACAATAGCTAAATTGTGCTTCTATGCCCATTTTCAGATGAATGAATAAAGGCAGTGGGTCTTACACTTGAGGGGGGCTACTCAGCTGCAGAAAAGGGTAAATCTGAGTCAGTAACTTAAAAAATGGATGGGTCTTGAGGCCATACTGCTAAGTGAAATAAGTCAGCTACAGAAGGCTAAAAATCATGGTTTCCCTTATTTGAGAAACCCAAAATGTGAATAGTTTAAAGAAAAAATAAAAGGGAGTGGTAGGAAACAGGGAAGGAGATTCTGTGGAAATAGGAAGGGTGTCCGGGGGAAAGAGGGGGGGGGAGATGGTCAGGATGTGACTTGTATATATACTAATTTACCAAGATGATTAGTTATTATGTATCAAAAACATACTAGAAAGGTGAAATACATTTGTAATAGTCAACTGCTTGTGTCAGCTTGAGTAAGACATGCCCAACCCATCTGGATCAGCATAGTTCTGGGTGTGGCTGAGGGGATTTAGGGAAGACAGAGCAGCCCTGGGCAGGCTTGTCACCTGAAATAAAAGTGGAGCAAGAAGGAAGCCTGCTTTGGCTTCTTCTTCTTCAGAGGAGGAGGAGCTCCAGTCTTCACCTTCTCCTTGGACGTTGTCTCCTGGCATCTGGCGCAAGCCCTTCCACCTCCTGATGTGGACTTACGCGGGACCCCCCAGTGAGCTCAGGACTCCGGCTGGGCCCTTCAGCTCTCAGCACACAGACAGCCCTGCTGCTCGCTTCCACACCTGACTGTGGGGGGACACCAAAAGCCAGTCTTGTAAATTCTCATGTATTTGTGTATCTTGCATTAAGCTGTTTCTCTAGTGAGCACTGACTGATATGAAATTAAAAATGATAAAATACTTAGGGATAACAAAACTGGTCCAAGACATATACCCTAGAAACTATAAAACACCATTGAAAGACATCAAAGAGATGTCTTTGGGTGGGAAGCATGACTTACTGGGAGGGTAATGCAGTAGCTCCATGCTCACACTTACTTATGATTTTACTTTCTTTGATTTCAGTTACTCATGGTCACTCAAAATTCCAGAAATGAACAATTCATAAGTGTTAAGCTAAGTAGCATACTGGAACACTCATCTTACCCCATCAGTCCACTTTCCATGGCTGTAACGAAATACCTGAGGTGGGATGACTTATAAAGAAAAGAGGTTCATTTAGCCCACAGCTCTGGAGGCTGAACATCCAGTAGTGGGGGTCCCACAGATTCTGCCTCTGGTGAGGGCCCCTCTGTCACAGGGCAATGGCATCATGGGGGGACTGGGGTCACACGGTGAGAGGGAAGTCAGAGGATGGGAAGGGGCCAGGCTTGCTTATTTTTTAAATGACCACTCATTCTTGTAAAACCCGACTCAGGATCCCACAAGAGCAACCTTTCCTTTATGAGCACAGTACCCTGATGACCCACGGACCTCACACCAAGCCCTCACAGTCCTGTACCTCTTAACGCAGCCACACTGGGGTCCAGGCCCCCACACTCAGACCCTGGGAGCACAGACGCATGCCACGTCCAAGTTCTAGCACCACCCATACCCTCTTCCATCTCCTAGGATTCGCCTTCTGACCTCCAGGCCTCTCTCCTAATTCCCTCAAAAAGCTCTAGCTTTCCAAATTGCCATGAATTTTTAAAACACTTTCTTATTTTGTACAGGAGATTTGTACAGGAATGACAGATGCGCGTAGTCCTCTTGACCCAAGATGCATACTTGTCCAGAAGGATAACTGGGGGATGGTGCACCATTGACAAGGGTGTCCTTGTGGGGTGGAGACCCGGGAACTGCAAATTGAGGACCTGGACTCCATCCCGTGGACGATCCTAAGGCTGATGGGAAGGACGCAAGAGATCATGATGTTCTTCAATCCCATTTCTGTCAAGGCCTCATCTCTCACCACTGTAATAATGATGGCTCTATCACCATTTGGTGACACTACTGTTGCCTGGAAAAGGCTCCAAGGCGTAGCTCTCAGAAGCTAAATCAATGCCATTGATTGTGAGAAGACAAATGGTCCTCAGGCACAGACCTCATACCTGGTAATTGCCACTCTGTCAAAGGAAGATGTCTTAAAAGCTTTAATAAGAATGTTAAATACTTCGCAGTCCCATGCTTGAGAATTGCAAATGCGAAGTAGTCACCATGTTGGAAAGAAGTCAAATTAATGTGCAAGCCACAAGGGAGCTACGTGAGACAGCAGAAATTGCACGGGAGAGGTAAGCAGCGGGGACAAGAATATCCACACTGCCCTGCGACCCCAGCTCTTTTGAAGAGCCATGGACTGCACCCCCCAATTTATGTGGATTCCTCCTGCCTAGTTCCTGGCCCTACCAATGCCTCCAGGGGCACCCTTAATACTCAGGGGTCCTCAACTTAGTTCCATCTGGTGCTGTGGTGGTGTGAGCCCCACAGCCCTCAGGTCCCCAGCCCTACTATTTTACCTGCATGTCAGGCTTCGTGGGCAGTGGTGGGTGGTGCTTGGCATCCCAGGTACAGGAAGCTATGCATAAAGGTGCCACTTTTGACTGGTGCACCCATTTCTCCTACACAACTTCAAAGGAAAATACAATTGTGTGTAACCAAACAGAACTTTCATGAAGCAGAAGGCAATATCAACATTGATTTTTATTTTGAGACAGGGTCTTTCTATGTAGTTCAGACTGACCTTCCATTCCTCATGTAGCCCAGTTGGTTGGTTTTGATCTCACAGTGATCGTCCTGCCTCAGCCTCCCAAGTACTAGGATGACAAGTGTGTGCCTCCACACCTGCCTTCAACATTAATTTTTACAATCAAACATGAGATGTTAAGGACATGTTAGAACTGTGGAGAATGGCTTAGACATTTCCTCTATACCAGTTGTTGTATTTATTTGATGACCGACTTTCTTTCTTGAGAATTTCTCTGGAAGAGTTTGGGAAGCCACTGTTCTTAGGTACAGATAACACAGGGCACACGTCACACCCACCCCCCTCTCCACAGCTCGCCTTCCTCCTCAGCTGTGGGGATGGCAGAATGGAGAAGCCAGCAGACCAACGAGTGCAGACTTGGAAGGGAGAACGCCTGCTGAGTGTGGCCTGCCTCGGGCACAGCAAGCTCCTCAGGAACTTGACCATCAACCGACTAATCCATCACTGAGTCTGTCACTCACTGACCCTGAGACACGGGCTTGGCCATAGAGAGCAAGACCAGCCCAGACCCGGCATGAGGCGAGGTCCACCAGAACTGGAGGAAGAGCAGCTGTGGTCTGCTTGCTCTTCCTACTCCACCCCCCGAGCCCTGGGAGCGGTCAGCGCTGTGGAAGGTTTCTGACCCCAGAATGAGACTGTCCGTGGGACAGTGCACACCCCCTACCCCAGCATCCTCCTCCCTGGACCACAAAGATGCCCAGCACCTCGCAGTCTGAAGACACAGCAGTGAACTATAGCAGACAGCAAGTGAGACGGTTATGGCTATTGTGCTGTTCCTTTTAGCTCTTCGTTATGGAAAATTTCATACATATACAAAAGTAGAGAAAAACATCTAACAAGTCTCCACTTACTCAGCACCCGCACCATTCCTCATTTTAAAGCAAATTCCAGAGCACTTATCACTTCATCAGTGAATCATGCATATGTGTCTGTAAAACATAATGATTCTTTTATTAGCGCATAACCATAATACCATTACCACATTGAAACGCTCAGTAATGACTTAGAGTCATGAAATAATAGTTTTGGTTATTTTACTGATGCTGTTGTACCCAAACAAGGGTTGGTTTCCACCTACTTTCTCCTCCCTCCCTGGCCCAGGATCACTGGTTGCTCAGGTAAAGCACCTACTCCAGGCAAGGAGGGGCTCTCTCATCGATATCCCTCCCTTTGGTACTTGGGCAGGGATGTCCTTTATTCATTACGTTTAAGGGACATTCTGAGCTGGGCCGTAGCTCCCAAGCTGGCCAGGGAATAAGTATAACAAATTTTAAATTCCTGCCCTAGCTTCAAGATCCCCAGGGTATTCATTATTTGCTTTCTGCTGTGGACTTCCGCACTGGGCCTTTTACTTAAAAGGTCCCCTTGGGTTTTGTTTGTGCCAATAGCCCTAGCCCCCAAAGCAAGTCCGAACACTGAAGCACAAAATGAGCGTGATTTAGGGCAGCTCGTTAGCAAAGCCCGCTGCTATCAGCCGAAGCAAGAACTCTGCCCAGGGGCCTTGTGCATTTAATTGGAGCATATGTTGGGCAGTGATGACAGGCGAGCCCGGCATGGAAGAAAGGCTGCAGGGAGAATGCTCTCAGGGACTTTGCACCCTAGTTAGGAGGCAAAACACCTGCACAAATCTGGTGACGGACACTCAGAGCGACGCAGGAGCTGTGTTCCCGCCTGAGTGTTCCCTCCAGGGGCAGCACGGGCAGCAGGCTCCTGCAGCACTCTGGACCCAGGCTGGTGCCAGCTCCAGCACCAAGAGGAGTGGGCCAGAGCAAGTGAGGGAGAGAGTAAGGAGGAGGAGAGGGCAGGGGCGGGCAGCGAGGCTGGGAAGGCGGTGGGCTGCACCAGGCTCCTGGCTGCCGGGCAGAGCAGCTGTTTGACAGCCGGGTGCCAGCCTCTAAGTGCTGATGCCATCTCAGGTCGGAATGCATAGCCCAGCAAGCGAGGACACTGGGGGGCAAGGGTCTGAGGCCAGCTCGAGGCGGGAAGAAAGCCCTCACTTTCCACCCAGTCTGGGATGGGGTCTCTCGGCCCGAGCATGGCGCTTTGCCAGTCCTTCCTGATGTCCTTGCCCTTCGCCAGTCCCAAGGCCCTCTGCTCCTCGTCCTGACGTCTGCTGGTCCTCACTTTGTCCAGATGCCTGGTTTCTGCCCTCGGGTCTCCTGCTCTCCACTCCTGGTCCTGCTTTCCCGGAAGCCCTGCACACAGGACCCGGGGGTCATCGTGCTCAGGAGTGTGGGCTCCGCTGCTTGCCTGGCTGCTCCGACCTTGACCACAACTCCCCCTCAAACCTTCAGTCCCCACAAACCCAGAGGATGATCGAACTGCAACTGCAAATCTGCTCAGAAGTGAATTTTAATGAGATGATGGCATTCGGCTTGCATAAGAAAATAGGTCATTAAGTGGCTCTTGCTTGGTCAGCTCACAATCTCGCAGCCAGCCGTGCAGCTCCGGCTTCCAGCAGCAACACGGGCTCATTTGGAGCAAAATAAGAACTTAACGCCAGTACTTCAAACAAACAGGAAAGAAAGTGTTTTTCTTATTTAATTAACTGTAAAGAAGAAGCCCTTGGGCCAGATGATGTCAAGAATTCTTCCAGTTTAAAAAATTTATATTTGTTGTCTTGCTTT
Organism: Chinchilla lanigera; assembly: GCF_000276665.1. NCBI lineage: Eukaryota > Metazoa > Chordata > Mammalia > Rodentia > Chinchillidae > Chinchilla > Chinchilla lanigera. Next base: position 28,378,585 of record NW_004955420.1, on the reverse strand, counting down.
TGCCAAGTTGACTAGCTTGAATAAATTTCACATAGCTTTTCCAGAAAATAACAGTATTTTGTGTCATTTTTATCCCCAGATCAATGATGTCTTTAATGAGTTTACTTACTCTACAGTTTTGTAAGTGTCAAGCAGGACATGGTAGAAATGGAAACAGCTACCCCTGCTTGGGTGACAGAGCCAACTGGGATTCTAAGCCAGGGACCCCGAGCTCCCCCCACTGCCCACCTGAGAGAGGGGCCTAGGACACTGCTTACTCACGCTTGGGGTTTATTTATGTAGCTGAGAAAATTCTGGAACTCATGCTCCAAAGTTGAGCTAGATTCCAAAGCAAGGTAAACCCTATAAAGCCAGGTTGCAATATTGCTGTACAAGTCAGGATCTTTTCAGTTGTAAGTGACAGAAACAAAACATAAAATTTTTAAACAAAACAAAAGAATAAATTGGTTCACTTACCAGAAAGTCCAGGGTAAGACAACAGGGGAGGAGCACTTGTGGGGGGAACACTCCTAATACAGTGATCGCCGTCATCACTTACATAAAACCAATCAGAAAAGTGCTATTGTGGACCAGTCAGAAACTTGTTGTTTTCGGCCCTTCAGTTGAATCTAGTGCTGTTCACAAAACCAATCAGAAGATACTCTTTTAATCCTTCATTTGCTTGCAGGCACAGCCAATCAAAAAACACCATTCCTGAACCTTCATTTACATGTAACAGGAAGCAAGTTGAGTTTTTGATAGTACAGATTACACATGTAAAGCCAAGTGCGTGTTCGATGGGATGACTGTCCCAATGCCTCATTTGTATAAAAGAGAGATAACTCAGGGATCTTGGATGAAGACACCCCTTCCCTTATTGCTGGGGCTGATGTGAGCCCCTTCATTGGCCACTCTCACTCTGCAGGGTGCACTTCTCTTCTACCGTTGATATGTCCCACTTCCACCGCCTCTTCTGTGGATCTTGTCCAGTTCTTCATTTGGGCCACCGAGAACCTGGGAAAAGCTCCATGGGATGCTCCATGTGGTAACAGGTGTGGACAGCTTCCGGCACGGCTAAATGAAGGGCTCAAGGACTATCTGTAAGAAGTCCTATACCAGCTTCACTCAGAGACGGGCAAATAAGGCTGCAGAGTGTTGCAAGCTCCTGTTCTGTCAGATTAACACTAGAGGAAAAATAAATTTCTTTTGGCAAAAGTTTTCTTCAGATACAACTCACATACGAAAGAGCTCACCCAGGTAAAGTGTACAAATCAGTGCTTTTCAGTGTGTTCACAGAATTATACAAACCTTGCAAGCAGCTAGCAGTCTCATCACCCAAAGCCAAGCCTGCATTCTTCAGTAGTCAGTCTCCATCCCCCTCCGCTCTTACCGCCCTCCATCCCTACACACTCACCAATTTAAGTTTTGTTTCTACAAACTTTCTGATGTTGGACATCTCGTATGAATGAGATCACACCACATGTGGTCCTCCGTGGCCAGCTTCTTGTACCTACTTGAGGCTCTCCAAGGTCATTTGCTCCTTTTTATTGCTGAGCAATACTTCCTTGTATGCATATACACAGCACAGGATTTTCCATGTGCACTCCTTAGTTGATGGGCATTCCTGCTGCTTCCACTTTTGTCTGTTATGAGTAAAGCTGCCATAAACATTTGTGTACAACTTTTTTTTTCTTTTTTTATTTTAAAAATAAAAGGAGGAAAACATTAACAGACAGACAACCTTTTACAAAATAGCAAAAGAACAGTATAGACAATACAGAGTTACAAACATATTCCATTATATAAAAGTTGTGTACAACTTCTGTGTGGACCTATGTTTTGATTTCTCTTGGGTAGATACATACAGGTAGATACTGCTAGGCCTTGTGCTATTTCTTTTTTTTTTTTTTTTTAAGAGTAAAAGAAGGATAACATAATAATAGGAGGGACTTACCAAATTACAGACAAAGTGGTAGGAAATTATCAATGGTTATTGCTTTACATATTGTTATCTATAAGATAGTTTCTCAGGAAAACAAATAGACAATAGTGAGTTACATACAAAAGAGGTAGGAGATTATCAATAGTTGTTATACTATACTTAGGTATCTTCAAAGTGGCTTCTAAAGAATATAAATAGAACTATACATGAGTGACCTACTGAATAATCATTCAATAATTCTCAATGTTTGTTGTAGGAAACACATAATAATAAACATGGATCCATTTATGAAATAGGATAGGAACAATACAAACATTACAGAGTTATGGATAGATTAGTAGGAAAATATCAATGACCGCTGTAATACATGGTGGTATCTTCAAAGTGGTTTCTCAGGAAGACAGAGATACACAAGAAGGATCTAACAAGTAGTTATAGCCTAAGGGTTGTCAAAAATCAAGTGAGGCGTCTGGGGCGAAAGCCATTTTTTGTAGCGTTTTTTCTCCAGCCTCCCATCGCATTGGGACCCCACAACCAGCTAATGTCCTCTCCCCAACTGTCACATTCCTGCACAGGCAGCAGGAATCCTGCTGCAGACTTCTCCGGAGCTCCAACACAGCCTGTACTGTCAGGGGAAGAACGGCTTCCACTGAGTCTCTGCAGGTATTGTGCAAGGTCCTCGGGTTTACAGCTTCCGAGCGGCTCTCGTGACCCCAGTCCACTGGACCTCTGACTCCATGGGCTTAGTCTGCATTCTCATGTTCTCTGAGTCCTTGTTCAGCAGCTGCTCCTCCACTAGCTCTGGACCTTTCCGGTTCTCAATGGCAGGAGCAAGAGTAGCCCGTTGTATGGCATGTATTCCCAGGGGTTGTTGAAAGTTTGAATGATTCACACACGTCCGTGGGTGGGCAACTGCAGTCGGTGCATGGTGGGCCAATTGTGTCACTGTTTCTCTGTGTCATGATAGATCTCAATTGAGCGGCAGCGGCCGGCCTAAGGGCCGGCGCGCAACAGCGCTCGCCGCCGCATGGCTCCCCATGCGCTGGGGGTCCTCCCTCTGGGGGCCTACGAGGCAGGAAGCTAGCCAGCCGGAAGACTGGCGCTCCCCGCCCGTGGCTCCCTGTGCGCCGGAAGCCCTCCTTCTGGGGGCCTATGAGGCCAGGAGTGAGCCGCCAGTCCGAAGACCGGCGCTCCCCACCCGAGGCTTCCCGTGCACCGGGGCCCTCCCTCCAGGAGCCTACGAGGCAGGAAGCTAGCCAGCTGGAAGACCAGCGCTCCCCGCCCGTGGCTCCCTGTGCACCGGAAGCCCTCCTTCTGGGGGCCTACGAGGCTGGGAGTGAGCCACCGGTCCAAAGACCGGCGCTCCCCGCCCGAGGCTCCCCATGCACCAGGGGCCCTCCCTCCGGGAGCCTCCCATGTGCTATTTCTATATTTGTGGTGCTGAATCATGGGTGTGTGGTGCTCAGTGAAGGGTGTGTGGTGCTGTATCATGGGAGTGTGATACTGGATCATGGGTGTTGTGGTCCTAGGTCATGGGTGTGGGATGCTGGATCATGGGTGTGTGGTATTGGATTAGTTCTGTTTACAGCTGGGGGTGATACTGGCAGGTGAAGCCTGGTGGGAGGAGGTTACTGTGTGCATGGCCTGGAACAGTATATGTCCCTTCCTCCTCCCTTAATCCCTCTCTGCTTTCTGCTTGCCATGGTGTGAGCTCTTTCTCTGCCATACCCTCTTGTTGCCTTGCAGCCAGCCGACTATGGATTAAAAGCTCTACAAACTATAAGCCACACAAACCTTTCCTCCTTCTCAGCAATTAGATAGTAACAAAGACATCTTGCAAGGTTGGCTTCCAAAGCAGGATCGCATAGCAGAGGGGCATGGCAGAGAAGAGCTGCTCACAGCGTGGCGGAAAGGAAGCAGAGTTAAGGGAGGAGCTAGGAAGGGAGATGAACTCATCTGGGTCATGCCCACAGTGACCGCCTCTTCCAACCTGACCCCACCTCCTGACAGCAAGTCAGTGATAAGCCCCATGATCCAGTCCTTTAGGACCCATTCCAATGCCAAAGATTTCACCTATGATCAAGTGAGAGTTAGGGGACATCTAGATCTGAACCACAACACTTCCATCCTATGTTGCAAAGTAGCTGCACTTTCTGCTCTGTTTTACATTCTCATTGAGGTTCCAGTTTCTCTGCATCCTTCCTAACGTTGTAATTATCTGCCATTTTGATTATAGTGGCTATAATCAGTGGGTGTTTACTGGGATCTCATTTTGGTTTTGATTTGCATTTCCCTGATGGCTAACAAAATTGAGAATACTTCCATTGGCAATGTTTTTGGTTTTTTTTTTTTTTTTTGAGAAATGTCTATTCATCTATTCAAATTCTTTGCCAATTTTAAAATCGGATTGTTTGGTTAATGTTGAGCTCTAAGAGTTCTATAGATTCTAGAGACATGTCTTTATGAAAAAAAGAATGGTTTGCACTATTTTTTCCCAATCCGTGAGTTGCCTTTTATGTTTTTGATGGTATTGATGCATAAATGGTTTCAACACTGATGAAGTCTAACTTATCTTTTTGTTTTTACTGCTGTTATTGCTTGTGCTTTAGGTGCTATGTCTAAGGAATTTGCCAAATTCAAGGTCAGCAGGATTTACTTCTTTACTTTTTTCTAAGACTTTTAAGGCATTTGCTTCTTACACTTCGGTCTTCAATGCTTTTTGAGTTAATTTGTAAATAGCACGTAGTCTAAATTCAGTCTTTTGTGCATGGGTAATCAGTTTACCCACCACCATTCGTCCAAAGGACTCTTCTTTTTCCAATTGAATTGTCTTGGAACCCTCATGGAAAATCCATTAACCAAAAACGTGAGGGTTTATTTCTGAACTCGCAGTGCTCTCTGCTCGGATGTACCCATTTCCTCATGTCTGACCATCCTCTTCCTCCTCACTATGGCTTCACAGTAGCTTTGAAATCAGAAAGTGTTAGTCCTGTTTCTGTTCTTTTAAAGATTTCTTTCACTCTTCTGAATAACTTGAATTTCCATCTGAATTTATGATCTGCTTGTTAATTTCTGCAAAAAAAAATTGGGATTTTCATAGTATCATGGCTTGCATCTAGGTGTCCCCGCAAAGCCCCATGCAGTCTTAGATGAGGCTTTTTCAGAGGTGACTGGATCTAGAATGTGTGATGCTGGGATTAAGGATGCACGGTTACTAAATCAGTCCAATGGTTGGTTTGGCACTGCCCTCATCTCAGTAGCCTCTCTAGAGTATTTATACTCTAGGGCAGAAAGATGCTGTTAAAGTCCTTTGTTACTTTTGCTGTCTTCCAACACCATGAACGGTTGCCCCTCTGCCATGGGCCACCCTGCCTTGGACCCAGCCAGTTATGGACAGAAACCTCCACAAACTGTGAACTAAATGAACCTTTCCCCCTTTAACCTTGGGTGTCAGGTATTTTGTCTCAGCAACAAGAAAAGTAACCAAGACGGGGAGTATTGCCATCTAACAGTATTCAATATTCTGATCACGACTGTGGAATGTCTTTCCATTTATTTAAATTTTCTGTAGTTTCTTTCAAAAAAAACCTTTGATTTTTCAGATTTTAAGTTTTGTACTATTCCTGTTAATGCTATTCCTAGGGATTTTACTCCTCAAGATGCTGTTGTAAATGGTGTTGGTTTCTCAACTTCACTTCTGGCTTATCCATTCCTACTGTATAGAACTACTATTGATTGTTACATGCTGATTTTTACCTTACAAATTTGCTGAGCTTGTTCTAATAGTTCTGTGGTAGATGCTTTAGCATTTTCTGCATATAGGATCATCTGCAAACAGAGTTTATTTTGAATGATGCAGATGTTACTGCACATTACACAGACAAAAGAGAGAATTTGTATCATGTGCCTAATTAAATTCCCACGCAGCATCTCTGTGCTTCCCAGCATCCACCTCTGCAGTGTGCTCACCGTGGGGTCTTCACCCCACTTCTCCGCTTCTCTTTCCAGCTAGTGTGTGTTTGCAACACAACAGGGAGGCTCGTTGTGGGGTACTGGTGCAAACACATTACACACGTTATTTTCATCCTCATTAAGCTCCTCTTCCTGCCTCCCCTCCCCGACGCTTTCCCCGTCTCTGAAACCCAGCCCTCCAGGTCCTGTCTCCTCAGCATCCCTGGGCCACTCCCGTGCCCACCCTGCAACCCAGTCACCACGCCCTGACAGCGGGAGGACGGCTCCCCCAGGAAAAGTCGTGCTGTTTCCAGTGCTCCAGGCACCGAGGAGGCTCAGCTTCCAGCAACAGGAAATCTAAATAAAAGTGGCCTAGATAGGACTGGGGCTCATCTCCCTCAAATGACATGGTGTGTCAGCCTTGCTGTTTTGTTTGCTTTTGTTTTGTTCTGCAATACTGAGGCCTGAACCCAGAGCCTTCACACTGAGCTACCTCCCCAGCCACTGTTTGTGCGTTTTGTTCTGTTCGTACTGCTTTACTTTGAGACAGGGTCTTGCTAAGTCACTGTTACCCAGGCCGGGCTCCAACGTGCTCTGCTCCTGCCTCAGCCTCCCAGAGCACTGGGGAGGATACTGGAACTCCAATTGTTTAGACTCTTCTCGCACAGCCTCGAGATGCTGTGGCCACGTCCACGTGCTAGGCAGCCAGGGCCCTGGAGGAAGGAGAAGGAGGCCTCGTGGCGCCAGGTCCTGAGAGAGCCGCTTTCCCACGAATCCTGAGCCGATGCCGAGTGGGTCTCTATGGACTTAACCGTGTCCTTGGTCTTTCTGGTTGCACAGGGAACTAGAGCTGGGAACTAGAGCTTTTCCCTGGGCCTGTGGCTGCCCTGATCACACTTGCGGTGGCAGGGGGGTCTAGAGGGAAGAGTAGAAAGAGGCACACCGCCAGCTTCATGTCCCAAGAGTTGGCGCAGGCAGATGCGAAGCACCAGCATCTGAGCACGGCCGTGAGCTCCGCCCTGAGGCGCTGGCAGCAGTCCGTGTCTCACCGCCATCCTTGTGTCTGCCTCTGAGTTCCCCTTCACCTCCAGGTGACCCCTGACCAGTCAGCTTCTGGGGCCCAAAGCAAGGCCGTTTGCACCTAGGGAGGTGCGCAATCAGCAGATCTGGAAACGGCCTGGCACTCTGAAGGACGGTGCCGGTGGACGGGGTGGGTGGGATCCGCTGTGCAGCACGAGAAGAGGTCGAAGGGACAGACGGGCCTTGCCCTCCAGCGCCCGTCAGGCTCCTCTTGCTGCAGCCTGCGTTGGGTGGGCGGGCGGGCAGCAGATGGCGGCATCACAGCTTCGTGCGTCTCACCCCCAGATCTCTGCTCCTCTGTCTCGGTGGAGCCCGTAGCTCAGCAGCTGGGATCAGAGCGGGTGGATCTGTGCATCCTTCCCCTCCTGCGATGGAATTCATTTCCATTTCATAAAAAGACACTGGGCCTGGGTGACCTGAGCCCTGAGGACAAAGACCTGATGCCTCTCAGGGGGCAGTTACTCTCAGTGGTCAGTGCCAGGAGGGGCTGAGGAAGGGAGGAGGGCTGGGGAGCCTGCAAGGTGATAGGTGGGGTGCAGGCAAAACCAGGGCTCTCAGGCTCAGGGGCTGCAACGAGGGAGGAGGGGGCCTTGGAGTGAGGGGCGCTCAGGACCAGCACCATGAAGGCCGAGGCCGGGTCTGTGAGTCCAGGGCAGGCACAGGTGCCTAGGCGGAGCCTGTGAGTGAGGAGTAGCCCGGAGCAGAACGAGGACACCTAGGACAAGGACCTCCCGGCCGGGCTGACAGCCAGGGCCAAGGCCAGCGGCCTGAAGCCCAGCTACTCAAGGACCAGGTGGGAGCGGGCAGCCCAGTCAAGAGCCGCAGTGCCAGGAAACAGCGCAGGCCCCAGAGGACACACAGCACGAGTGCCCAGCCTGTCCTTCCCGCAGAAGAGGAGGAGCTGGGGGCTCTTGGGGAGCTGGGCACCTTTATTCCAGACAGGCATCATGGAGTACCACACCGTGGACACATTCAGGTCAGAAGGGCCTCGCCGTTCATTGGTAAGTGGTTTTCTGTCCTGAGGAAAACTACTCCACAGCACAGCATGGCCAATTACCTGGGGGTTTTTGTTTGTTTACAGCACAGGAGAACGAACCCAGGGCCTTCTATGCTACATCCGCAGCCCTTGTATTTATTTATTTATTGAGACAAGGTCTTGTGGTGCAGCTGGCCTTGAACCTGCAGTGATCCTCTCATCTCAGTGTCCCCGAGAGCTGGGATCACAGGTGCGCACCGCCACACCTGCTCCGTGTGTGGTCAACACAGCTGGGTCTTGGTGAGTGCACTTTGACACTGCCGCACTTGAACCACACGATACGCCGGACCCTCAATGGATATAATCCCCTTCGTACAGCTTGTCTTACAGATCAGAAAGCAAATAAGCAAACCGGAGACCCAGAGCTGCTCAGGATAGCAGGCGGAGCCAGGCCTGTGTCTCCCGACTTCCTGGCCGGCTCGGTCCCGCTACCCCGCGTGCCCTGTCTTCAGGGTCCCTGGCATGTGCTCTTCGTGACTGAGATGATGAGCTGAGTTAGATTCAGTGCTCACCGTGGAGTGTTCCACGGTACAACGCTGCTTGGGAACGAGAGACCAGGAGGACGATGACAGGAACGGGCGATGACAAACGCCGGCTCTGCTGGGAGCGGACGCTCCTTGTTTCTGCTGTGCGGATAATCCCATGGGCCAGGGACAGATGCTGTCTTTGTGACAGTTTCCTGCCCTTGTGTGTTCTGGATGAAGACTGCAGAGACCTGGGCTCTTCCAGAGGAAGCCAACATCAGATCCATTGCCCTGGACACAGCTGCCCACCCGGGCTTGGAAGTCAGTCAACACGGCCTGTGATAAGAAGTGGTTTACCTTCAGGCCTTGGTGCTGGGAAGATGGGGCCCTTGCCCGGCTACCATCTCCCAGCTGCAACCACTGGTTTTTTAGTGAAACATAAAGCTGCTGCGGAGACGCCGTCACTAGAGGACGTGTGGCCTGGCCCGGGGTAGACTGCCTTCGTTGGTGCCAGACCGTACCCTCCTTTCCTAGCCTGTCTGGGGCCCCCCAGAGTCTCTCCAGGGGGAGGTCCAGGGTGTCCGGGGTTCGGTGCCTGGGATCCCCTGATCAGAGAGAGGACACTGGCCACATTGCTGCTTCCGATCTGCCTCCAACCCACCCCACAGGAGCCGCCCAGGTCCCTGCAGCGCAGCTGGATGTCTCCAAGCCGAGGGGCTTGTGCCACAGGAAAGGACTCGGGCACGTGGCAGGCTGACTTTCCTCTTGGAGCTTTGTCACCCACATTAGGCCCTTAACGGTCCTGAGAAGCCTCGATGTTCCCGTAGGGGCAGAGACATAGAAAAGGCACAGGACGAAAGCTGATGACTAACGCCGTGAAACGATCACATGCACATCTGTGGGCGGCAACGGCAGGGTCATCACAGGCTTATCGTGCACCGTGCACCTGAGGAGCGTGCCCCACTGTGTCCTTATGACTGTCACTTGCATCTGCTTATGCTGACCTTGTCCCCTCCCCAGAAACAGAGGCTGAGACCCCGACTGGCCTCGGCCTCCAGCTAGCGAGGCAGTTACTTTAGAAACCAGCTCAGCCTGTGTGGAGGAAGCACACCACACACTCCAGGCGTCCTGAGACCGACGCCCCTGACTAGCGGCCCTGCTCTGCTGCTGAGATCGCTTGCCCTCTGCCTTCTCTGCAGCTGCCACGCTCTAAACAGACTCCTGCTCCCCACTGTCCCAGCCCTGACTCCCCCATCGCTCACTAAGAGCCCCACTTCTCCATTCCTCGCTGAAGTGAGGGCGCGGAACAGAACAGAGGCGGAGCGCCACCCGGAGCCCTGCCGGAGGTAATGCTCCTGCGGGCACACCCGCTTTTGACAGTCACTCACGTTTGCTTATGCTGACCTTGTCCCCTCCCCAGAAGCAGGCTGAGACCCTGACTGGCCTGGACCAGGACCCAGGACCCACTTTTCCGTCTGAGCACAGACCCCGTTTCTAGGGCACTTGTTAACCTCCAGGCTTCTGGTAGAGTCACAGTCACTGTCTGCAGTCCCCGTGCCCCGGGGCTACCTGGAGGGTGAGAGGTACAGGGCGAGTCACACTGCGGGGCGAGCAACCCCCCGGTGTCCAGGGCAGGTGGGTTTGTGCCATTTCCGGAGCACAACATCTCAGTTTGGAAAAGTTCTACACACACACACGCACACACCCTGTGAGCACCAGAAGCTTCTGACAGGCTGCTGATTGGATGAGGCCTCAGGCTGGAATCAAGTCACCCACTGGGCAGTAGATATGCACCCAAGTGGGCGGGCCTTGGAGGGGTCTGACAGCCCCCAAAGGGGACCTGGAAACTGGACAGTAGAGAGGACAGTGCCTCAGGTTGCAGGGAACCCAGGACGCCAACAGTGCACTTTGCTGTGGCTATGGGGACTTTAGGACCAAAACAAAACTGTATTTGGAAACATCAGGAACGTTTCTCCTGTTTGTGGTTTGGGAAGACATTCTCTTTCCCCTCTGTCTTAGGAAATTCTTGGAAATGTCCAGCAGTACCAGCGGTGCTCAAGGGAAGTGTCCCCACTGACTGCAGTATTCGAAGGGCAGAAGAGCAGGCCCTGGCCTGGGGCCAGGAGCTGGGGGCGGGGTTGCAACTTCCCGGGGATGGACGACAGCTGGAGGGGCAGGACAGGCACGGTCCCGGGCAGAGCTGGCACTGGAGCCAGGTGCTGAAGGTCGTGGGTTTGTGGCAGGAAGTGGGAAGGGGAAGGCAGGTGTCCCCGGCAGAGGGGACAGCGTGAAGATGCTATACTCTTTTCTTGTGGTGCTGTAGCAGATGGCCACAAAGCTGGAGTCTGGAAACCGCACCAGTTTTCTGTCCTGCAGCTCTGCAAGCCTCGGTGAGGCCCCTGGGCTAAGTCACCGCGTCGGAGGGGCATGCTCTTTACAGAAGTTCTGGAATCCACCTCCTGCCTTTTCAGCACCACAGGCTGCCTTCTCATTCAGTGAACGGCCCCTTCCACCTTCAAAGCTGTCTCCTCCTTCTCTTTGTGACTGCACAGGGCCCGCCCGCTGACCCAGGGCCCTCCCTCCTCCTCCAGGCCCTTGACTTCCTCATGCCTGCAAAGCCTCTTTGGCTGTGGAAGCCGACAAAACTGCAGGTTCCTGGGGCTGGGCGTGGGCGCCTTGTCCGAGCCCATCATTTGCCTATCGCAGGCCCCAAGGAAGGGAAGTGCCTCTGTGACCAGGAGGAGGGAGGGTGTGGGAGCAGCAGAGAGGACTGTAGATTCAGGGAGGGACAGAATGTTTTCCAGATTCCCTACCAAGGGTCTACACAACCATAGACACCATCCCCTGTCAGCGGCAGCAAGAGCGCAGCTACTGTAACATCCGGGGATGACCAAGGGTGAGGCCAGCAGACCTGGGGGACCCTTCAGTGCCTTGGGGCCACAGTCCCCACCCAGGTCCGGGCTCTTCTGTCCAGAACAGCTTCCCTGCCGTGTGCAGGAGAGGTGAGGCCCGCATGGCGGTCTCCGTGTCTCGGTGTCCCCCACATCCATCTCCAAGGGATGGAAAGCGTCCTGGTGACTGGGCTCAGAGAGAAGCATCCCAGGTTCCAGAGCTCCATGAAGAGCAGGGATGCGACCCCCGTGTCCCCTGGGAAACCAGCTTAGTTCTGTAGCAAGAGCTCATAATTATACCAACCAGGCAAGTCCTCGAAATGATAAGGCGTGAATGAGAAAATAAAAGATCCCTTTGTTTTTATGCTCATTATGTCTCTTCTCGATGACTATACAAAAAAGCGCCTTTCAGACAATTAGCTTAATTAGCAGATTATATTTTCATCCTGGGCCCTGGGCCAGTGCCCAGCAGCTGATGATCACTGGGGAAGGACGCCCTGGCCTGCCTGCCTCCCACCCCTGGGCCTGGCTGCCTCTGCCTCCAGGCGAGCTGGCTCTGGTCTCTGGGCCAGCTGCTCCTCCAAGGTCCTGGACCACGTGCAGTGGGAGTGGAGGCCCGGCTGGAAACGACCACACAGGCTGAACGATCACATCCACCTGGCTGTCCCAACCCATGTTCCAGGCCCGCCTCAGCCTCCATCCCCTGCCCCACCCGCCTCCTCCTGCCCAGGATCCCAGCCATTCCCAGCGCCCGGAACCTGCTCCAGGAGGACTCGTGGCTTCCTGGAAGAGCCCTGTGGCTCCGCCCAGGCCCCTTGACACTGCAAATCTGTTTAAAAAGCAGTCAATAAATTTATTCTCAGTCTAAGACATTAGTCAACGCACACCTATGTGAAATGAAACACACGGGTCCTCATCTACACCCCCTCCACCCCAGCCCCTTCCCGATGGATCGCTGGGAGCACTTGAGCCCCTCTGAATGCTGCTGGGCTGTTTCTCTCACTACATGGAATGCAACCAGGAGATTCCTGGGGCGGGGCTGAGGCCAGGTTCACCCCTGGGAATTGGTGGACTCCTCCATGTGGCACCTGCCCAAGTTACAGCACTGCAGGGACTCGTGGGCTGCAATTTAAGTGCAGGTGTTAATGTGTAAATTTCCTCCTCCTCTCTTTTCTCCTCCACCCCCTCACCGTTTATGTAAATCACAGAAGTCCCAAGTCTGGTTCCCTAATCCCCTTCCCACTCTCTCCCTCTTGATTCTAAGATGCATGTGCATGATGCATATTTAGCTTCTGGGACACTATCAGTACTCCACACCCACAGATCCTATGGCCCCAGATTCAACCAATCCCGAACCAAAGCTATGGAAAAGAAGAAGAGCATCGTACTGAGCATGTGCAGACTTCTGCTCACTATTCCCCAAGCAACCCCTGTAATTAGGCCTAAGCGACCGAGAGGTGACCTACAGTGCCTGGGAGGATGTGCAGGTTGTGTGTGAGTGTGTCCCCATTTCACACGCAGGTCTGCAGCCTGGAATCCTCTCCCACAGCAGGGAGGGACAGCTGTATTCTTAAAATATGGAAGAATACAGAGAAAAACAACAAATATCTCTATATACATTTAGCAAATGCTAATATCTCAAAATGTTTCTCCAAAGCTTCAAAAAAATATAAAAGAAAGGAAAAAAAAGTTACATGCAAAGCCAACTTCTGTGCCTGCTAGTTTCTCTCTCTTTGACGTACTGGTTGTCTTAACGCTGTCCAGTGTTCTTCCGCCTTTATTTTCTCATTTTGCCACTGTTGCAGGGAAACCAAACGTGGAAAAGTTTACCAAGGGGCCCGGTGACAGCTCTCTCCCCAGGGCTGGCCCCTGCGCACAAGCCCCACACCAAGGTCTCTTCCAGAACCATCATTTGCAAGTCTAGGCCATGGCTGGGCGGGAGCTGGGAAGAAGCTTTCATGGGGATGAGACCACAGGCTGTGACGCCAACTGCTTGTAGAATTTGTTTGAGGTTCTTATAATCTGGGGGCCCTGTAAAGATGAGACTGTTTCGTTTACTGGGAAGGAAGCAAAAAAATTAGAACAGCAGAGCTAGGGCAGGACTCCGCCGCTTTGTAGAGGGACCTGAGGGTGTGGTCTGGGGGTCCTAAGTGGAAGATCGAGTCATCCCAGTCACAGGGGACAAGGTTAGGATGGAGAGTGGGCCCGTTCACGCTGTCTGTGGGTATATATACATGTGCGTGTGTATACATGGGTATGATACATATGTGAGGATATGAGTACCTTCATTTCAGAACAGACATACAATAATTTAAAAGACAATATAGATGCTGTAATCATGAATTCATGTTAAATGAACCATACAAACTACATCTGCAGATTTTCTATTAAACCTATTTTACTTAAATCACTTTTTGGTTCCTAATATTTTATTTATCTATTTTCTTCATTAATATGTATTGACCAGTTTCAAGTATTCACTGCATCCTTTGTTTGTTTGTTTCTCTCTCTTCTTTTTTTTGAGACAGGGTCTCACTATGCAGTTCAGGCTGGCCTTGAACTCACTTTGTAGCCCAGGCTGGCCTTGAACTCACAGTAATCCTCCTGCCTCAGCCTCCGGAGTGCTAGGATTACAGGCATGTGCCACCACACCTGGCTTGTTTCACAACACACCTAGAGCTGCTCAGCATTGAAGCATCAGGACTCCATCTGCTGAGGAGGCTGCCCGGTGGCTGGACAGCCCCTGAAACCTGGTTCTGCTCGTGGAATATCTCTCACCAAGGAGAGCTGAACATTTTTCCTTGGTATAGCCATGTCACTAATTTAGTATGCAGTTGAGTTCCTTTAGCCTCGTTTTCCATGTCAAAGTATGCTTTTTTCTTTTCCATTTAATTTTATTTTATGAATATATAAAATACTTACACAGTTAAGTCAAAATTGCATGAAATCTAAAGCCACAGAGGGCTCCTGTCCACTTCTACCCTCCCCCGCCGCCTCCCACTCCTCTGCGACCGCGGTTGCTGATTGTACTTTGTCCTCCCAGGCCTTCTTGTCACGCACATTCTCCCATCCGTGCGCATCCTCACGTGTGTCTGTGCGTGACTCGTGTCTGTGTGAGCCCTTTTCTGCTTCTCTCTGCGCACGCTGGGCCGCACCTGGCTGCCCCCCATCCCCGTGTCCCTGTGCCGCCCCGCCCCCACACCCCTGGACATCAGCGCTGTGAAGAGGCTGGCAGGCCGGGAGGGAGCAGGGGTGCAGAGGTGGCGACAGATGGCGGCGCTTCAGTCTGTGTAACTAATATCTCCTTCACGTTTTACAATAAAAATTCATCCGCTGACTTTCAAAGAGTAGGCTTTATTTTTAGAACACTTTCAGATGCACAGCAAATGGAGCAGCAGGCACAGAGATCCCGAGCTTCCTCACCGTCAGCCCTGCCGGCCAGCGGCACCTTGTCACACCCACGGACCTCACTGACATGACACATCACCACCTCGCTAGTCCAGAGCGCATTTAGGCTCTGCTCTGGGGACGCTGCTCTTGGTTAAGAGGATTTTAAGTGGTGATCGGTGTAGTGAGTTGTACTCTGGGGACGTGTTGCAGTGAGACTGCCCCTGCAGGCCATCTGCACTCACCCAGGTCAGCTGCGGCTGGGGAGTAGGCGGGCCCAGGGCCAGCCCAGGTGTCTCCCTCCTCTGGCCCAGCGCCTACGCGAGGGGAAGGCAAGAGGACACGCTGGTAAGGCCAGCCCAGTGAGGACACTTCGCACCCGTGATTCATCCTGTCTGCTAACATTTCACTGGCCAAAGCGAGCCACAGAGCCAGCCTGAGACCAAGCAGCAGGGCAGCCGGGGCCACCTACCACAAGGCCACAGCCAAGCCTGGGTACAGATGGCGACCGCAGGGCATGGGGAACTGGGGCGAGGAATTTAACCTGCCACAGTGTGCTCTGGACCAAAGCTACAAAGGCATCTTCCTGAAGCAGCAGAAAGAGAGAGCTTTCACTTCTAAAGATGTTTACTTGTTGGTATTGTCTAATTTTGTGCAGTAAACAGACACTGTACACGGAAATAACGAAGATTCCTTTCAGATAGATCGACAGCCCCTGGGAAGTGCCACCCTGTCCTTCCGCCCCCGCCTCCATGTCAGCTGGGGAGATTTCACTGTTTCAGTAAACAGACTCGCTCTGGGAGGCAGCCCGGTCCGAGCAGACTCGGCCGGGTTTGTGGGCGGGATGGGGAGGCAGGTGTGGACGGAGGCGCAGAGCAGGGAAGGAGGCAGCTGTCTGGCTGAGCTACTTGAGAAAAGTATTTGTCTACCCCAGGAGTGAGATGGGAAGGCAAGGTGCCAGACACAGAGCCGCCTCGAGAAAAGATGCCCTTGTCTACACTGGGAGGGCCAGGCGCAAGGCCAGAGGCAGGTGGCCGTCCAGGGGTGTCAGGACCTTCAGGAAGCACAGAGCTGGGCCTCATGTGACTCCCCGCCGCCCAGTCCCACTGTGGCTAGAGCCCTCGAGATCCCACCACGCTTGCGCCAGGCGCCCCCTCCCTGCTGGGACATAGGCCCGAGGGGCAGGACGCTCACTCCTGCTGGCGCTGAATCTCCCCACGTGCCTCGCTGTCCCACTGTGACCCTGTGTCTCTCGCTCACTCCCTCATGCAGCTCAACCCCAATGTCCCTGTCCAGCTGGACTTGTCTGAGGCCACTTGTGCCATGCCAGTCCTCTCTTCTCCCTGGTGTCTCCCTGTCACCCCCAGCTCAGGCCCCGCACGGGCTCACTTCAGAGTGGTGCTGAAGGCAGCTTGTCTCTCTCATGAGCTACTGCGCTCCCTCTCTTGCTCCTGTGCAGGGCCACGTGACAGGAAGTGCTTATTCGCCACTTCCTGGGTAGACAACAAGCAGACACAACAGGTTGTGACGTGGTGGCCTTGTGGCTGTAAATGGCTATGGTGGAGGCCATCCTCTTCTAGTCAGTTGGCACTCTCCAAAGCAGCAAATGCTGCTCTGAGCCCAGGGCTGATGCCCCAGTGGCCTTGGTGACCCTGTGTGGTCCCCCAACACCTGCCCCAGGGGGATAGCATGCTGTCCTCCTGACCCCAACCAGGGCCCTCACCTTCGGACAGTGAGGACACCGAGGACTGCGGCTGCATCCAGAACTGTGATACAAGTATCGTTTCCTGAAATGGTGCCTGGCCCCATCCCATGCTGCAAACATTCTAATTGTCAAGCGCTGGTGAAGCACCCACTGCACGCCAGGTGGACGGAACCTGAGAAATTCTTGAGGGGGCACAGTAGGGGAGCAGAGCAGAGGTCATCGGAGGACAGCTTGGCAGAGGGACAAGTGTGCACAGGGCTTGAGAACCAGCCAGGCACAGGGTGATGGTACAAGCAAGGCGGAGCCACGGAGGAGGGAAAAGCTGGGCTGGCATTGCAAAGCAGAGCCCACGGGCACCCTGCTTTCCCAGGCCGGGCACCAGGTGCTTCTCAGAGGCGTGATTACCAGGGTCCCTGGTAGCACCGTGGGGAGCGCCCCAGGACAACTCGGTGAACTGCTGTCCTGGGCTCTGCCATGCACAGCACTCCGGAAGCTGGGACACAACCTTCCAAAATTATTCCAAAAATTACAGAAGGAATGCATGTATTTTGCATAACAGTTGGAAAACGGAAACTGAAGCACCAGAGAGAGGGGAAATTTGCACAAAATCACACACGAGCAAGTACAGGCAGCTGGGGCTCCAGAACCTTCCTTGTTAACCACTAGTGTAGCAGAAGATGCCCTGCCCAGTAATAGTTCCGGTTACAGTTCCTGTTACCTCCATCTTGTAGAACTGGCTGGTCACTGTGATGCATATTGTAAGAACGAATCAAAGACAGCCAGTTGCTCTGCCGCTGTCCTTCCCCCTTCATCTCCATAGAAACCTCCCTCCCTGGGCCTTTGGGGTCTGGTATTTTGGGATCAGGATCCCAATCAGTGCCCGGCGACATAAAATAAATCTGCCTCCAAGTCGTGGTGTCGTTTTGGTGTTTCTGCTCGCTGTCGCACTAGCACATTTTGGTTTATCGCCGTGGTTCTCAGTTAGGTACGAGAAGCCTCACAATACTGCAGGGAACTTCACGCGCTGTGTCAGAGATACAGTGGAAATTCAGCAACATCTGCCAGGCT
Source organism: Chinchilla lanigera (assembly GCF_000276665.1). Lineage (NCBI taxonomy): Eukaryota > Metazoa > Chordata > Mammalia > Rodentia > Chinchillidae > Chinchilla > Chinchilla lanigera. Next base: position 28,361,082 of record NW_004955420.1, on the reverse strand, counting down.
CAGTGTGGGTGACAGGGGCGAAGCTGCCAACACGGGGCCCGGGCCCTTTCTACCTGGTGTGTGGGAAGGGGGATTTGCCTGCTGGCTCTGTCAAGGGTGCCCGAGACACACACATTTCCATAGACCAAGCAAGCCCAGGAACGTCCAGCTTATGGTGTTATCTGTTTTGTTTTTTTTTGTTGTTGTTGTTTTTCTCTGGTACCGGGAACCGAACTCACGACCTTACGCTTGCCAGGCAGGCGCTTTGCCGCTGAGCTAAATCCCCAGCCCCTATGGTGTTATCTGTATTGCTTTATTGTCCACTTTACAAAAGTAAACTCTCGTGGGTTTTCAATTTTATAACCGGCTCCCTGCCTTTCACAATCTTGAGAACAGTTTTGCACGGCATAATGATCTCCTTTTGGCTGGTACAGCACTGTTAGATTTTTTCCCCACTTTCTCTCGGTCAATAACACTACACAAATGTATCTGTAAACAAGGGCACTGCGTTGCTTGGCCGGAAGTTGTGTCTGTGCTTTGGGCTTTCGGGACAGGGCCAAGTCACTTTGTAGAGAGGCCTTCCCTACCTGTGGCCCCTGCTGTGCATTGCTTTTAAAGCACTTGCTGTTTACCGGGTGAAAGATGGTTCACCTGACCGTCCTGATGTGTCTCCTCAGTCACTAAAACATTTGGAAACTTTTTCATTCATTTTTTGGCCATCTGGGGCTCGTTTGTGAATTGTCCAGTCACAGTCTTTGTATATTTTCCACTTGGAACATCCCTCTGCGTCTTACCGATTTGCAAAGCCTCCATCCCGTTTTAATGAAAAGCTTAAATCCCGACGCAGCTGTCAGAAACGCTGACGGCGCACTCCCCTGCAGATCTAATTGCTCTAATAAGTCGCACTCCGGACTCACAGGCGAAGGAAGGTGTGGCCTGGTGGTGGAGCTGTGCAATTAGAAGTTTCCTCTCCCAATCAAAAGAGCCAACTATATTTACCAGATCAACTTCCTATCTTTTTCCGATTTTAAGAAATACATGTAAATGTATCTCGCAGCGCGGTGGGCGGACAGCAGCCGCGACGGCTGTTATGTAACTCTCCAATTAGCACAGGGGCTTCTCCCCCGTTGGGTTGCACATTTTGTCTTCAGAGTCGCAGCTTCGGATCCCTTTGGTTCCCTCCTGCCTCGGCCGCGTCCAGGGCCAGGACTGTGGCTGTTACCTAGCAACCAGACCCTGTTTATAGCACGAACAGAAGCCTCGGCCCTGGCCCAGAGAGGAAAATCACCAGTTGGACTGTAAAGCTTTATCTTTGAACTGGAGAGCAGCCCTAGACACTGCACGAGATGCGATAGCCGCCGCTCTCCAAAGGAGCTGCAGCGGCAGAGGGGTGTGGGGAGCAAGCTTGGGGGCCTTGCTCCCCGTCCTGAGGCTGCTGAGCTGGTTGGCACTGTAAACTCGGACCCAGGGAGGAGGAAGTCACTCCTGTACCCCTCACCCTAGTGTGGCCTCGCCTCCTGCATCCCCAGCACTTCCCGCTGGTCACTACTGGGGGCCACAAGGCTCAGGGCGGCTTCCCTCAGCATCTGGGCTTGTAACACCCAGAGGGGCTCCCGCATGGGGGAGGGCTTCGTCAGTCACAAGGGGTGCGGAGTCCGGATAGCTGGAGTCACTGAGGTCTGAAGTGTGGCTGATCTATGGTACCGTGATCCTCAGGATCAAACTGCTCCAATTTGGGGGCTCCGGCGCCTTGCCGGGAGACATCCTCCCTCCACTCTTCTTCCTTCTCTTCCGGGCAGGACTTGCTGTGGCCAGTGGGATGTAGCTGAGCAGGGCAGGAGACAAGACCCAGTGCCCTCTGTGGCTGGGCAGGCTGTTCTGCCCACTCATCCAGGCAGAATAAAGCGGAGCAGTCCCAGCCCACACCCAGGCCCGCGCCAAGAAGAATGGGATGTTTGACGCTAGGAGCCCCTGAGACGCAAGACCTGCTTATCAGGCAGCACACTGCAGTCACACCTGACTGATACACAGCCCTGGGTCCTGCTCTGCTTCCTTCAGGGGTCTTGGCCTTGTGTTTTCTCATTGGTCGGCTTCATCTTCAATTCCATGGGCTTTACCAAATGCTTCTAAGAAATTCCTCTCCTTGCTAAGGTTGGTCGGAATTGATTTCCAACACCCATGACTCAGCACTGAGAGGTAGACCTCATCTGCCACCTCTCCACAGAGCCCTCCTCCTCAGTCTAGGCCCAGAAGCCTCCCAGGCCGCCTGCTGCTCCTTTCTGGCCTCTGTCCTGCTCTTCTGCTAGTTTCTGCTGCACTGGCTGGAAAAGTGTGCCCAGAGCAGGCACCCCACAGCCCTCCCCGGGGGTCACGGCACGTCCTCTGGCCCTTTCTGCCCCCAGCCGCTGCAGTCCTGTGTGCCTCCCCAACAGAACACCCCCTCCTCCAGACAGCTCCCTGATTCACCCCGGGCCCCACGCCTGGGCACTGCTGTCCCTGACGTGTGTGTGTGTGTGTGTGTGTGTGTGTGTGTGTGTCTTCACTGTGGAGCTGTGTAGTTTGTTCCCTTACCACAGGGATCACAGTGAGATGCGGGGTGCAGGGACAGAGGGCCTCAGTCTTCGTCGGCCGCACTCGTTCCTGTCTACCGCTTGCCAGGGGCCTTTCGGGGCAAGGCCCTGCACGGCCTGCTAGGGTGTGCATGGTGCTGAGCACAGGCGTGGAACAGAGGTGTGCTCTGAAGGGTTGCTGGTCCAGCATACGAGGTAATAGATAGCAGAGATGTCCGGGCCAGCCCTGTGTTTCCTTTGATCTGCATGGGCACACCCACCATTTTGTTCAGCATTGAGCAAACACCACCGAAAGGAGGCATCAACACTAAAATCCCCTTGGTCCTTCGCCCACAGGAGATGGACCATGCCAGCCACACTCACAAACCCACCATGTTGTGCCCATGACACATGCCCGGTGTGGGCACGCCCGGAGCCCAGGTCCACAAAGACAGGCAGGGACGGGTGCGGAGCGGAAGGCTGCCTTGCAGAGCCTCAGTGCCCTGCTCCTCACGGGGAGGAGGCGCCCGCAAACCAGGCTGCTGAGTCCCCAGCGGGCTTCTGCCCCCGTCTGCCTACGTAGCTGTTGGTGAGGGGCATCGCCACCCATGCCAGCTTCCACCGCCACAAAGGCTGCTGTTCTGTGCCCAGGAGGATTCTTAAAATAATAGCCCGCTGCCTCTGTGGGCTGCCGCCAGCTGTCCTGCACGTGGGCCCCAGGGTTACACTGTCTGCCTTTTCTCAGGGTGGGGATTGGGGCACAGTAGCTGGTCAGCCACAGCTGAGGGCCCAGTGCTCACGGGAGGAACCCAGTCTGACCTGGACTAGGAGTGTCGGGGCTGGTGTGAGTGTCGGGAAGGCGGGGCCTGTCAGGAACAAGACCTTTGTCGCCAGCCGCCCTGGAAGCCCTGGCCGCGTGCTCCGTCCGCGGGTCACCTTGACAGGGCTGGCCTGGGCTGTGGGGCTAGGTCAGCGAGACTTGCTTGCTCTTTCCAAATGCAGTCCATGTTTCACACATGTCCCCCACCCAGCTCCCAGAACAGGTTCACTGTGGAGCCCAGTGTGGGCTTGGGGAGGACGTGCCAGTCTCCTGGGGGGAGCAGACCACAGGGGTCTTCCTGTCCATCTCCTGGGGAGACACGGTTTGGGTCGAGCTGGACAACACAGTCGGCAACTGCAGCCCTGCAAGCTGGAAAGGGCGGAACAGAGTCGCACAGCCTGGGCCGAGGGAGGAAGCCCTGACTTCATGAGTCCTCGTGAGGCAGAGCTCCCCCTGCAGGCTGGGGGTGGAAGCGTGAGAGACACTGAAGCTGCCCAAGTTCAGCACCAGAAGCTCCTGTGAGTAAGGATTCCAGGGGACGAGCGGAGTCCCCCGGACACTGTGTGACTTGAACTGCCAAAAAAACCAACCAAACAAACAAAAAAACCTGGGCTTTGTGGCTTCCAAATGCCAGGATAACAAGGCAAGAAAATCGCTCCCAAGTGCTTTGTCTCCTCATAGGAAAATCACGCAGAAAAAGAACCTCTGGAAGCCCAGTTCCCATTAGAGCCTGCCTGGGGTTTATAAATGTATGCAGTGATGATAATCATAGCTATCATTATTGTCATAATGGTAATTCTCATTACCGCTATTCTAGCGAGCAGTTTCTCGAGACCCTCTCGCCTGTTACTTATCTTGTGTTTAATATTTTATTGCATTAAAACCACACAGAAACCCAGACTGAGGCAGCAGGCGCTGAGGGAAGTTAAGTCGCCTGGGGCTGCACCGCGGGAAAGCGAGGGGGCTGGGGTTCGGGGGCTGCTCCCCGAAGCGCTCTTCACTCACTGCAGGTGCTGGGTGAGGTGTTTGAAACTGACTCCGTGTTAGGGGTGCAGTGTTGTTCTTGTAAGTGAGTGCTGAGGTTATTTCTCAACTCTTCATCTAATCTTCACAGTAACTGGGGTACTCGGTCCCCTCCACGCCACGCCCAACCCATACATTTGCCCCGATTTAGGACATAGGGAGGGCTCCATGCCAAACAACGGTCGGGGCTGCACACCAGGTCCGGTGTACCATGTGGCGTTCACAGGTAATTGGAAGTAACACAGCTTGGGACTTAGGCTATCACATGCAGGACAGCCGCCTCCTTTCAAAACATCGCGGGGTGGACAGCACGGACGGCCGCCCCCTCCTCAGCTCGCCTCGGCCCACCCGTCCCTGCGCTGGCCTTGCGCTTTGCACTGTGGGTTCTGTTCAAGGAAAGGAGATGAGACTTGTCTAACCCCTGTGTTCCTCGGTTGCTTGCCTCCTTCCTGGCCTGTGTACACCCGGGAGCGTGGGTGCCGGCCTTCGTCATGTTCCGTCCTGCCTCCTGTGCCTTTGTCCTGCTGGGAGGCGCACAGACCACAGCTCAGGTGCAGACAGGCCGTCTAAAAACTGTGCCTCGAACAGCTGTCGCCGCTGCCTCGGGCATCACTTTGCCTGAAGATGGTAGCAACAGCCTAGGCGCCCAGAGCCCTTCTCGAGAATGAGCGACTCCTGGACCCATTGGATGCACCTACGATTCATAGCAGCACTTTACAGCATATTCAACCGGTGGTGGCCTAATCTCTGCTCCTGCAGCTGGAGGCGGGAGCACAAGAGAAGGGAAGGGCCGAGGGAGTCGGGGCCACCAGGAGGGGGGCTCGGCGGGTGGCCTAAGGACACATCCGTGTGACCGTGTGCCCTCCCGGGGAGACTCACACGGGTGTAAGGAGACACGGCTGGCGGTGCACATGGGAGCTGCTGCAGAACGCACGGAGCTCCGGGGACGGCGGTAGGAAGCAGAGCAAGGACGCTGGCACCTGTTAGAAATGCTGTCATAAAGACAGATGCCAGCCATCCGTCAGAACTAACTCAGCAAAATACGTAAAGTTATCAACTCCGCTGCTCAGCCACTCGGGAAATCTCCTAGTTGTTTCCGAGTGGGACAGCCGCAGGATTAAATGGGCTGATGACCCCAGGCGTCGAACAGTGCTCTGTAAACTGACCAGTGTCTGACCTCAAGGAACAGGCCACTTTCCAGCTGGTGGCCACCATCCCAGGGGACTTCACCTCCACTGTCAGCTACAGTCAAAGTCGTTTCTGCCCACATAAGAGGGACCGAGGGACCCCAAGAGTGTGGCCAGGAGGGGATTAAGAGCGCACGAGAGCGAAGCCTTGAAATCTGCTCATAACGGAGCTGAAGGACTCGCAGAGGCTGCAGGCCTGTGGTGACATCCACCCTTGGTGGAGAGAGGGCCCTCAGCGGGCCCCCGGGGTGGCTGGAAGCAGCAGAGGCAGCGCCACCCACCCTCAGCCTAGCCTGCACCCCTGTAGCTGGAGCGCTGCTATCCAGGGCCCCGCTTCCCAAGCCCTGAGCTGGAGGGGCGGCCGGCCCCAGAGGAGCGGTGCCTCCAGGGAGCAGTGTGCTCTTCCGGCTCCCGCGCGGAGCACATCTGCTCTGCAGATTGCTCTGGGCCCCTCCTGCTCATGACTGCCGAGCACCTGGCAACTTCTAGGACTTGAGATATTGAATTTCAGAGCTTCCACGGCTGAGCACCAGTGCCCCATGGGAGACTCACACTGCAAAGCAGTGTCCTCTGCTATGGACCTCTGTCTTCTCAAGCCCCCTGACTGCAGGCTCTTCCCACCCATGCCTCCATGCCCTCCGCGGGGGCCGGCCCTGGGGCAGATGCCAAGGGGGAGCAGGGCTGCCGAGGAGAACCTGGCTGGGAGTTCCTACCAGGCACCCGCAGGCCTCGTTCTCATCAGGACTTACGGCCTCGCCTAACGTCCTTGGAGAGCAAGGGGAAAGCTCCCTCCTGTATTTGCTTTAAAATCAAATTGAGGAAAATGCTGTTGCCTAGACAATGCATATTACATTGTGCAGCAGCAGTAAGGATTTATAAAAAAAATTGCCCCCAACCTCTAGGCCTAGGGAATGGGATAAATCTCCCTGGGTTTCCGTCCTGTGTGCTGTACATCATGCCCAGAAATTACGTTACGGATGTAAATGAGACAGGCAGGGGACCACAGGATCCTGAAGCCGCAGGACCACATTCGGGCACAGGCAGGGCTCCGAGTGACGAATGTATCCAGGGGGTGGAGAGCGGAAGGGGGATGTGTGGGGCACTCTGAGGATGTACTCTGTCCAGCACCGGGCTGGTGACCTCGACCACTGACTATGTCACCTCTGCTGGCCTCACTGTGTGCCCGTGGGGTAGACCCTGGGCTGGGCTTTAACAATCTCCAGTATGTCAGGCTTCTTTAGGTGGCAAGTGAGATATGCCCGTGCTGCCAGCTTAAGCATGAAGTGATCTTTATTATGTAAACACCGCTTCTCCCACAGAGGGAAAGAAACGCCATTCTGAGGCTGGAGAAGGCAGGCATCTCCAGAGCCCTGCCCACTGGCCAGCGGTTTGCTGACCACCTCCCGGGTGGCCGAAATCTCCGTGACTCAGCTCCTGGGTGCCCAGGTCTCTCCGTTCGTTCCAGGAGATAACTGTGATGGGCACAGCCAGCCCCGGTTCTCCTGGCACCTGCCAAGGATGCAGAGGGTGTGGGGGTGTGCAGTGTGGACAATACCCATCCGTGAGGAGCTGGGCTATCATGATCCTGAGCTGCTCCCGGCAGTGTAGGATGTGTGAGCCAGCAGCCACTCTGAGGGGGGCCAAGTCCCCGGGCTCCCAGCTGGAGGAGCTGGCACTGGTGCAAGGGCACACTCCTGACCCCTGGGCTCCTCCTGCACCCGTTCAGGGGCTCACAGCACTCGCCAGGGCTCTGGGGGAGGCAGCAGAGAAGCAGCCCCTGAAACCCAGCAAGGCTGGGCCTCGTGGTTCCTGGTGGCCTCAGAGGGTTGGCGGCAAGGTCTTGCCAAGCAGTGGCTGTCACTTTGGTTTTGGTGCCATCTCACGTATTAGAAATTACTGTATGCTGCAGTGACTGCTGTTTAGGGAGGTGACTGAGAGAGCGACCAAAGGACAGCCACGAAACGGAACCCAGGATCAGGGCTCCAGCACCGACTGAGGACATGCTATCTGTGGAAACTCCTGGGAAGACTTTCGCCTCCACGAGCTGCTCAGTTAATAGGGAAATTGAGAAATTAATACAACCATCAGGTTGCTGTGAAGATCAACTGACATGTGCACAGTGGCCTTACACGTTACCCAGTCCACGGATGCTGGGAGTACATCTCCATAATAGCAACCGCCATTTTCTTGATACCTAAAGATCAGTGTGGCGTAGAATCAGGCACATAATGAAAGCTTGGTAAGTGCTGATTTGTCAAAGACAGTCTCTTCCCTGGGACAAACACACACACGGTCACAGGCACAGTGTCTACACTCTTCTCTGTGGGCTGATGGAGTCTTCCATGGCGAAGGTGTCCCTTTCTGCCGCTGTCGAGCAAGGGAAGAGAGAAATGGACCAGACCCAGGACGCTGCTCAGCCGGATCAAATACCACGTACTGACTTTGGCTACGCCGGGCTGAGAACCCCGCCTGGCGCACAGTAGGTGATTCGCGTCGGGTGCGTGTGAATCATACGGATGATTCACATGAAGTTGGATCTGAGAGACTTTATTTCATTTGGATCTGAATTCATACTCTTTCTCCTGTCTAGAATATAATTGGGCTGTTCTGGTTTGCCACAGCTGGCAACATAAACATTGTCAAGTGCTTGTTAAGATACAGGGTGATCCTGAAGATGCCTCTTTTCCCTCACTGAAGGCTGTGGTTTTCAGCTTTCTCTGCTTTGGAATAAGAGGCTCAAGCTGGAGTGTAATCCGTTTGGGTTCTAATGAAAATCAGTTACCGGAACCAAGCCTTCCTGCAGTCTCTCCCACCGCACGCTTTAAAGGGCAAATGTAAAGTGCAGCTTCCAAGGGCGTTTCACTGGGAAGTGGAAGATGTATTTCTGCAGAACTCCGTATTTTTCAGTGATTGCCTCTCAGTGAGATGGGACCTGGCAGAGAAGCCAGTAAATTGCATACGCTTTCCCATGAGCCTTGGCCTTCAAGATACTTATAATTTGGGATGCTTTCTGCCACTTCCGTCCAAGGCTTTCCAGCGTACTCTCTCGGCAGTAAAGTTCTGCGCTTTCTTACGCTGAGCTTCACTTTCCTCAGCTCCTTTCAAGGCTCAGACTCCCGCACCGAAACTAACCTTGAGACTTCCATCCTCTACACATCCCGAAGAATGCAGCCCACCTTGTCCCCTCTTTATTGTCTTAAAATAAAACTCCTAAGTAATTTGTTGCTGTTGTTAATTCCTTTGTGGGAAAATCTTTCTTTAGACAAATTGATAAAGACTGAAACACTGAAATCTGGCAAAGCCCAATTCATGGTCCCACGCAAGTCTTGGGTGGGCATTTACAAAGCAAAGGCACTCGCTGGGGGAGAGCTGGGCTTTGCAAAAGGGCGGCGAGGAAGCAGATAGAGCCAGTGGGAAGAAAGGAGGGGGCCTTGGCCCCGGCAGCGGACGTCGGCAGGCTGGTTCCATTTGGGGCAAAAGACCCTTCGACCCCTTCTTCTTGTCCTGAGGGCCAGACCACAGCTGGTGGTCAGGAGCTGTGGAGATAAACAAATCAGCAGCGTGTCTGGCTGTCCTGGGGCGAGCAGCATCTCAGACTTGAGGGTGCACTGCAGAGCACGTTGGAGGTACGGAAGCAGGTGGACCGTGGCAGCTGCCTCTGCAGAACCCCAGGAGCTGACTGTGGTGGCAGTAGGTCTGTGCAGCCTGGTTGCCCTTGGAGCCCTGGGGGCCCAGGAATGATGGCAGCAGTCACACCTGACATGAGAAACTGAGGCTGGGTGGTTGCCTTCCACCTCCACACAGAGATGCTGTGGCGGGAAGCCAAGGTTCTGTTCCCGGAGAGGCCCAGGCTGGAATCTGAACTGGAGGCAGCGGGCACGGCTTAGGAGAGGCCACACATACTGAAAACAGGGGTAAAAGTATTCATACTTTGGAAAGCTGGGGTCCGGCCTACCTCCCAACCTTCCCAAGCTGGCTCCAAGAATAAGACAGCCAGACCTAAAATCTCCAGCCAGGATCTGAAGAGAATCCTCTAGTAGACACAACCAGCCTGAGAGACTTCCATACCTGACATCAGACAGGTGCCAGGACACGGCCCAGCCAGGGTCCCCAGAAGCCACCACCACCCCAGAATAATCCACACACTGCCTCGGAGAACGTGTCCCACTCCAGGTATAAACCAGCAAGCGCTTGTCAAGCGAAGTCTGAGGAAGACTTTAAATAAAATTAGTAACTAGAAAGAAATTTAAAAGAGACTGCTGTGAAATGGGCAACAGCAACAAAAATCTATCCTGAAAGGGTAGATAGGTCCGAGGTCCCAGGAGAAGACAAGAAAGAAACATGCAGAGGGCAAAGAAAGCCCCTGGAAGCTAAAAAGCATGAAACTAAAAATGAAAAATAATCAATGGGAGCCTTGAAGGAAGGTGAGGAAATTCCCCAGAAGGTAGAAGAGATGTCAGAAAGTGAAAATGAGAAAAACTATGTAAATGAATGGGTAAATGACAAATCTGAGATGCACAGCCTTCAATAGTAGAAGTGCCCGAAAGAAAAGAAACACCATAAAAGAGGAAAGGGAAAATTACTTACAAAATAACCCAAAACAGTTCCCAGAATGGCAGAACAGAAGGTTTCCAGATTGTAAGCCAGCTGTGGTGGCACATGCCTGTAATCCTAGCACTTGGGAAGCTGAGGCAGGAGTATCTCTGTGAGTTCAAGGCCAGCCTGGGGTACAAAGTGAGACCCTGTGTCAAAAAAAGAAACGAAAAGAAAAAAGAAAAGGAAAGGAAAGGAAAGGAAAGGAAAGGAAAGAAAGAAAGAAAGAAAGAAAAGAAAAGAAAAGAAAGAAAAGAAGAGAAAAGAAAAGAAAAGAAAAAAGAAAAGAAAAGAAAAGAAAAGAAAAGAAAAGAAAAGAAAAGAAAAAAAGGCCAGGCATGGGGCACATGCCCGTAATCTCAGCACTTGGCAGGCTGAGGCAGGAGGACTGTGTTTTCAAGTTCAGCATGGACTACATGCCATGACCCTATTTCGAGAAAGAAAAAAAAACCTTTTCCAGAAGGTTTCCAGATTGAAAGACCTTGCAAAGTAGAGGAAGTGGATCTCCCATTAAGGAAAGCAGCTCTGCAGTTTGGGAATGTTGGACCACTCCCACAACTCTCCAGGAAGAAGACAGGCCACATACAGAGAATCGGAACCAGAGTGGCTTCAGGCTCAGCAAGAGCAATGTAACCCACACTTCCTAGGAAAAGAATTTTTTGATCTAGAAGTCTACAACCAAGCAGTGTGTCATCCAAATGTCAGGGTGCAGTACAGAAGGTCTCAAAAAACTCAGAAGTGAAGGTCTCAAAAAACTGACAGTCCCAGGCGTTCTTTCTTTAAAAATAAAAGCCTATGGAGGACACGTTCCAATAAAGTGAGGCAAGAGAGGGAGGTGTGTATTCAGAGAACAGGGTCCAATTCTGGGGGCGCTAAGGGTGGAGGCAGTGGAGGGGGAGCCCGAGATCACAGGTGTGATGACAGTGGGGAGGACAGGGCCACGAGACTGCCAGAGGCGCCAGGAGGGAGGTTTCTCCCGCAAGACAAGCTGGAAGGAGAGCTGACAACTGGACTGTCCAGGCATTGGAGAAAGGCTGGGGTCGAAATGGGGCAGCAAACAGGGACAGTGATTTACTAACGAAGAAAGCGCCGCTCAGCTGCGAAGAGCGTCTTCATCTCCGCAGCGAAGGCCGGAGGGTGGCAGAACCCAAAATAGAAGGGGGCGGGTAGTGGGGCGTCTCCGAGGAGCCCAACTTCAAACACAAGAAGCAGAATAGGAAAGGATGGAAATAAAAACCAAAGGACCAACCAAAGGGTGGAACATGCTCTCTTTTCCTGGGAGAGAGAAAGAGGAAGAGGTGTAGATTTCCACAGCTCTTTATATTATGAGCTTATATTACTTAATAAAAAATTTAATAAAGAAAAAATTAAAATGTACAAACATAAGTGCTTCTCACCGAAAATGAGTGCTTAACAGACTGACTTAATTAGATCAGCCCTCTCCTAGGACCTGTGCAGTCTCCGGATCTCTGCCTACCAGGGAGGAGACACTGCTTCCCTGAGTGCGGAGGGAGCCAGGGCTCAGGTCCCACCCGCTGTGACCAAGAGCCTGAGTCCTCCCGTTGTGTCGGTCCCTAAAACCCGCCGAGCCTGTCTCCATCCGAAGAGCTGTCTCCTTGGCAGGCGGGCGGGCAGGAGGCTGGGCCCTGCCTTTTCCAGCTTCCAGAAACCAGAAATGGCCCGTGCCCCTCAGCCATGGCCCAGCCCTCCTCCACAGAGGGAGCCCACACAGGGCCAAGGCCTTGTCCCAGGAAAGTGCCGCGTCCACAGGCTCCTGGGAGCGGGCACATGCGTTGGGGTGGCACACTTCTGCCTATCACAAGGATTAAGTGGATTTTTAGAAAAAGCAACAGGAAGTTTCTCTCCTTTTTGAAAACTTATCTTTAAAATTGAAATAATGAAGTTGGTTGAGTTCAGGGAATCACTGTTCATTTTTTCAGATGTGCTCATGGTTCTGTGCCTCTTTTCCAGCCCGTATTCTTCAGAACAACGGTGACATTCACGGAAGAACCCTCTGAGGTCTCAGATTTGCTTCGAAGTCATCTGATAGTAAAGGCAGGCAGGGTTGTAGCGCAGAAAAATTGGCCTCGAGTCGGTACTAGAGGAAGCTGCAGAGGGGAGACGTGGGTCTGCTGTGCTTGACGCTTACAATTTTAAAATTTGCCTTTATATTTCTGCCTTTCATTTCTCTACTATCATCTTCTACCTGGAGCCTTAATATCAGTCCATCCCACCACTTTATTTGCATGTCTTTGTGTATCTTATTTCTTCACGTCCTTGTGTGGGGCGGGTACTGACACAGCATGCAGTGCTTCCTGAAGAGCTCACCACACCCTACCCACTGTCATTCCCACTGTGCGGGGGAGGGGAGTGCTTGCCGGGTCGGGGGGATGGCACCCAGACACCGGCTCTGAAGGTCAGGCAGACTGCAGCGTTTCCTGGGGTCCTTTATGCACACCACTCAGCGCAGGCCTTGCTGGAGAACAGACCGTCTCGTGCCCCAACTCCTGGGGCCCTGACAGGAAGGAGGGGTGGGAAGCTCCTGCCTGTCCTGGCCAGGGCCTAACATCCCGGACAAGGGGACACGCGCTCTTGCCGGGCCCCTGTATCACGGGTGGGGCATCGACCTTCTCCCTTTGCCCCTTGCTGTCTCCGCTTCCACTGATTTCCTTGGCACAGGTGAAATGGAGAAAAGAACACAGGGAAAATGGAGAAAACCATTCCAGCTCCGCATTCCACTTTCCCAGCCCAGCCAGAACTGTGCCTCAGTCTCTCGGCAGCTGTGACGCCCACCCTGCTGGGGCCTCCTGTCCGGGCCAAGGCTGAGTCTCCTGCCAGCCCTGGCCTCTGTTGTGTCACCTCCTGGGCCTGCCGCCAGGAGCCCTGCCGCTGCCGGCCGAGTGGCTTTCACCACACCCTGGGGGCCGCAAGGCAGCAGCAGAGGCTGCGCCAGGGGTTGTGCAGCGGACGGAGCAGGCAACTGAGCAGGGCCGCCTGTCCATCCACCTCCTGCCCACGTCGCCCAGGAAGTGGGGTTCCCTCCTCCCTGCTAGCTGCCAGAGAACAGAACAAGGGGACCAGCACGCACGCAGGAGCCGCCGGGCAGAGGGCATACTCAGTGGGGTATGCATGTCCCTCGGCCACCTGGACACATGCTGGGCAAGCGCAGAGTGCTTCCCCAGCCAGACCTGGGGGCTGCTTCCCCAGGCTCAGACTCCGGGTCAGACGCCGCTGCCTCCTCCCGGGGATCATGCACCCCAGCGTGTACCCCAGCTCTCAAAGTACTAACACCATGGAACCCCAACAGCGGAAGGAACAGAGGTGTAGCTCCCGGCTGTGCTCACGCTCACGCTCTCATACTCACACTCGTACTCGTGCTCACACTCATACTGACCGCCATCTTCACACTGGTGCTCACACTCACACTCAGGCTTGCAGCCAGGCAGCGGCAGCCCGGATGCCCATCTGGCTGGTGATTCAGACCTCGCTCCTGCACCAGGCCCAGGGATTATTCAGGACCCAGCTTCTCCCAGCTCAGGGCACCCGTGGGCCTCAACACTTCAAGTCCTCAGTGCAGGAGAAGAGGTGACCAAGGGACCAGGACAGGAGCCGTCGCCAACACTTGCCGAGCCCTCCTCAGGGCTGCCCACTGGTGTGAGCCCTCACTCCCACATGGCTGATGTAGCAGGGGTGCCTTGTAAGAACGCCTGTCCATTCCATGTCTGTCGTGCCTGCCTCTGGATCCTCCCTGGGGGCAGACAGGGACTGGACACAGAGCCCACGGCACCCACACTCAGTCCCCATCAGCAGCTGTACTGTGTGGCAGACCATGCCCTGCCTGGCCAGCCGCCTCCTCTGCCACCAGCTGGGCACCAGCGGCATTTCCTACAGACTCTGGGCCTCCTGGCAGTGGCAGTAGCTTTCTGAGTCCTTTAGCACCTGGGTAAACCCCAGCTGGGCTGGTAGGGACACTGATCCAAAACACAGCAAGGGTGTAAACATTGAAAATGAATTACAGTGACAGACACATTACCAGGAATTGCCCTCAAATCCACTCCCTGGCTTCAAACACGCTCATCCCAGCATCTTCGCCACTTTCTGCAGCAGCTCTGGAGTCCTCTTTCCTGAGGGTCTAGTTGCACTGTCCTGGCTGCCTCAAAGTCCTGACTCAATTCAAAATGTTGACCTTTCAGGGTTATTTTGAGTTTGGGGAAGAGCCAGAAGTCACATGGTGCCAGATCTGGTGACTAAGGTGGATGAGAACACAGCACCCTGTTCTTATGAGCTGCTTTCTGTTGGAGGGGGATCTGCAGAAGCATTCACTATTATTTTTTATCACACTTGGGAAAGACACTTACAAAGGAGGATTTGCAGAGCTGCTGCAGAAATGCACAATGACGAGGACCCACTGCCTGAACTATTTGCTTGATACCTCTTCCCAGCAGCATCTTGGCTGAGACCCAATTTCCCAGCCAGTGGATGGAATGAGGCTTGGAATACATGAGAGATTTCCAGTCCAGCTCAGTAGCTTACCAGACTGCGGAAGAGCTGAGTTATGTCACCTGTCCAGGGCTCAGTTTCCCCAGCAGGGACCTGGGTTTCACTCACATCTATCTTGTAAGGTTTGGAAATGTAGTATGCAAAGGTCTCTTGCCACATTCGTTAAACTGGCGTTAATGCAGTGGCCCCTGGTAGCAGAATAAGAACTGGAGCCCTGTTAATGGAATTTCCTAATCTAGCCTGGATCGTCCAGATAAGGGGAGAGATCTGGCCCGGAATGAACGCTCACTGTCGTGCCCATAGCAGAGCGCCAGGCCAGGGCTTGGCACTGGGAAACCCTGGAGAGGCTGAGCAGATCAGTACGCTAGCATTTGCCTCGTCCTCGAGCCTCACGCCCATGCTGACACGAGTGGCCATCGGGGACGGTGAGCAGCGGGCTGGAAGGAGGTGGTAGCTCATGGGGCGTGGCTGTCGAGGAGAGAGAGATTCAATCAATGGCAGGCTGTCTCTGGTGTCAGGGTTGGGGTTGGGCTGCGGTTGGGTGCATTATCACTCTTGGGTCCACTCTTGGAAACCACAAGGATCCAAGCCCAGTAAAAAAGCTGCTCTCTTCCAGGCGTGGTGGTACACACCTGTAATCACAGCAGTCTGGGAGGCTGAGGCAGGAGGATCGCAAGCTTGAGCACAACCTGGGAAACTTAGGGACTCAGCAAAACCTTGTCCCAAAATCAAATATTAGAAAAAGACTGGGGATGTGGCTCAGTGCAAATGCCCTGGGTTCAATTCCCTGTACAGCCAAAAATAAAAATAAAAATGGCTCTAATAGTCTCAAAAGCTTCTCATTGACCACACCCTAGCAAGCACCGCCCTCTGCAGGCACTTTACTGTGTAACTCAGCCTATGTGGTTGGGAAGCACCCAACACTCTGTCCTCTACAAAGGAGAGAAAGCCACATGAAAGTTGATAGATCATTAGAGAATTTGAGTCAAAGCCCCAGTCCTGAGGTTCTGACTGCCAGTTGCCTCTTGTTGTTTCTGAAAGGGACCAAAATGCCAGGAGGAGGAGGGAGATTTCCATGGGTCCTGCCTCTCTCAGTGGTGGGTCCTGCCTCTCTCAGTGGTGGCCACTGCTCACCTCACTGGTTCACCTCCAGACTGAAAAGAGTAGCACATGGGGTGTGAGCATTACAATTTGTCTGTGGGGTGGAATACTCTACAGCCATTAAAAGTGGTGCTGGGGAACTATTAGACCACAAAATATTAAGTGAAGAGGTAAGATAGAAAACTGTGTATTTAGTAGTAGTCCAGGCTTTAAGGGAAATAAGTGTGCATGTGCAAAGTGCACACACACACACACACACACACACACACACACACTCCAAAGTAGGGGAGACACAGGAAAAGTTGAACTCAAACTTGAATCAGGGTCTCTGTCCTCAGGCTACAGAACAATGATAAAACTTCTGCTTCCACAGGGGACAACAGCTAGCTTGAATTCCCTTCTTTATACCATTATCCGATTTTCTATCTTTACACTATAGGTGTTTGTGCAGGTGGCCTGGCTCTGAGACCCAACACCTCCAGAGGCCCAGGCAACCCTGACCCTGCCGCTCGTCCCCTGCCCTGGAGCAGCGAAGCTCCCGAAATCAACCTGTCTCTGCTTCAAACGGAAACCTGCGTGGGGGACAGGTTTGTTACTGCAACTGTGTTCTTTCTAAGAAGCCAGGCGATCAAACCCAGAGAGAAGAAAGACAGGGGACAAAGGCAGAGAGATAGAACTCTGATTGTCCTTGGGCCCTGGAGTCGGGGAAGAACTTTCCTCATTTGTAACATTTCTACATATTTCTAAATCTCTCTGAGTGTGTTATTTATAATGTTTAGAAGCTTAAACATTCGTAAGAGGAGAGCAGCCATCACTTGATCCTCTCCACAGAAGGGCAAGGAGGGCTTGGTGTCCATGTCCATTGCGCCTGTGGGTCCCAGCGCGGTCGCCCCAGAGGACAGGAGGCCGACTTGCCTCAGCCTCCCTTCTGTGACTCCTCTGTCTCCCTGTGCCTTTCTTTCCTCATCTGACTCTCGCACGTGGACACTGGCACGTGGACACTGGCACAGTGACACTGGCACGGTGACACTGGCCTTGTGTCCTGGACACTCCCCTTCCCTGGAGTCCTTTGTGTGAGAGGAGTGTGAGAAGTCACAGCGGTGACCGCTGCAGGATCCTAACGGCACTCGCAGAGACTCGGGGCCCAGTCTGAGGAGCAAGCGGGTTTATTCTGCATCCTGCGTCTCTAGAGAAGCGAGCTTCTGTCGTTCTCCTCCGGGAGCTGTCAGGCAGCGAGATGACAGCAGGATGGAGCAGAGCAGCGAATGCAGCCCCTCCGAGTCCTGGACGCAGCAGTGGGCACGCAGGGCACTCCCCAGCTACAGCTTGCAGCCGTCCAGCCACCGCGCCAGGGTGTCGGAGTACCGGCAGAGCAGGGACCAGCTGGGCCTGCGGGAGGAGACCGGAGAGGTGTTCAGGAGCGGGCAGCTGAAAGCCTGAACCTAGGGCCTGGCTACATACATGGCCCCTGTCCTGGAGCACCGGAGCTCATGGTGCCGGCTATGGGCTCCCAGAGACCTCCACGCACCGGAGCCTCTGCCCACCACTCGGGCATGAATGCCGCCCCAGCTCGCACGGGAAGCCACACGACTCGACATCTCCCCAGCCTTCACCCTAGACGTGATCAGCTTTCCTGATGCCCGACTTGGACAGAGTGTCACAAGGTGCGTCCTTGGTGCTGCCCTGGGCCCGGGCCCCGCCACCTCTCCAGGGATATGCTCCACTCCTCTTCTGCAATTCCTTTCAGCGCCTCAACCCTGCCTAGGTCAGCTCAGCTGGGGCCCTCCGACCTTTCTGCCTGGTGCCCCAAAGTTGCTGCTCTTATTTGTACTCAGACCAGGCCCTGTCTCCCCCAAGCATCAGGCCTTCTGGGAACCATAAGGAATCCTTCTGTCCCTCAGCAGCGCAGGATCTGGTGGGTCCTCCAGGTGGGGTTCCCCAGCCCCTCATAGCTACGGAACAGCAGAGGACACATACACGCACACGCACACGCGCACACACACACACGCACACGCACACAGTCCACAGCCCATGGCAGACAGTGCAGAAGGGACCCTGGGGCCGTGGGGCCTCTGTCCTGTCCCTTCCTGTGCCACTCTCCACCGCACCTCGGGGACGATGCGGCTGCTGAGGCTGACCACGCGCTCACTCCGCTGGGCCTGAGAGGCGGGAAAGCTGTGCCCGTCAGGCCAGGCCCCACCCCAGTGTCACAGAACAGACACGACCTCGGCCCTCTGCTGCCCGCCCACCCCGGAGGGTCTCCACGCTCACAAGGAGTTGCAGAGCCGGGACCATGCAGGAAAGGGGTTCCAGGCACAGCTGGCGTGAGTGAGGGGACTTCCCCTTTGGCAATCTATCCCAGTAGTGGTGAAAACAGATTAGTGACCCCCGGATCCTGAGACTAACAGCTCATTATTCATAAATAGAAAGCCAGATCCCAACCTCACTTTTTATGCCAAAATAAATTCCAAGAGGCCCCAAGTTTGAAGAACAGAACATAAAATCATAAAAAATTCTGTATGACAAGTATGTGCTAATAAAAAATATAAAGTTTAAAAAGGAGAAGAAAATCATAAACATTCTATATTTCAATCTATTTAAGAAAAAATTTTAAATATAGGGCTTATTTTGTGCCAGACTGTTCCAATATAAAGAGAAACACGGCTCGATTTCTTTGTGATCTTAGACTCTGAAAGACCTTTCCAAGGGAGAGATTTCACAGAAATCACAAAACAAAATATGAAAGATTTGATTCTGTGAAACTAACTATAAAACGCAGGTAGGTGAAAATCTCATAAAGCCAAAATGGAAATAACAAACTTGAGGGAAAATGTTCACCCAGGGAGGACGGACAAAAACCTGAAAGCCCTCGGTGACGAAGCACACATCAAAGCAGAGGAAGAAGACCTGGTCAGAATGTGAGTGAGCAGTTCACAGCGCAAGGGCCAGGAAACGGGAAGACGCCCCTTCTCTACCAGTTTAAAATGCAAAGCAACACAGAATGGCGTCATTTTCTACGTCTTAGTTTCCCAAACTGTGCAAATCTTTACAGTGCAGTGTGGCAGGAGGTCCCTTCTCCAGACTGACCGTTCAGCAAGGACTCTGACTTTTAAAGGCACCAAACAACCTCAACAAATCCCTCATACGAGATTACCCTAAGGACTGGTAGGACGGAGACACTCGAGCCCGGAGCCAGTGGGAGGATTCTCTGGCACCCCGCTGGCATGGATAAACAAGCAGCACCCTGTGTGCTCCTCAGTAGGGACCCCACATCCAGGCGGCCGTACAGTGGCTGTGACAGTGGCAACAAAGATGAGTTGGGAGTGAGAACCCAGAGGCACCAGCTCTGTGACAGGAGAAGCAGGCTGCAGTCATGTGCACTGGGACGCTCTGGGAGTTTGAAGATATTTGTGTGTACATTTTTTCTCTGATTAGGAAGATGTATTAATCATGGTGACCTAAGGTTGCTGCTAAGTAGGAAAAGCTTGGCTTTTTTCTTTTTCTTTGAAATGTAATTAATCGGCCCAGGATATAGCTCAGTAGCATAAGTGCCTGCCTGGCAAGCGCAAGGTCCTGAGTTTGATTCCTAGTACCTAAAATAAAATAAAATGTAATTAACCAAAAATAAAAATATCATGACTGTCTCTTGGGAGTGGCAGCGCTCACAGCCCGGGTTTGCAGAAGACACTAAATAGGCACCCGTTACGTGTCTGCCCCAGGGCTCCGGGCTAGGGACGCAGAAGCAAGGAAAGCAAACACAATCTTGGAATTTAGACAATGCCTTGAAGACAGAAAAGCCACAGCAGAAGGCTGGCCTCTGACACGGAGAGCAGTTTCCTCGCCCCCAGGGCCCGGGGGTGGGGGGGCAGTCAGGGCCCACCGCACTTTCACCAATGAAGCAAGCCCCTCTGCAGATCTGCCCGGCCCCTCTGCCTGACCCTGCTCAGAAACCGTGGGCTTGGGCCACAGGAGGACTGGGCAGCTGGCCCTGGTTGATTTCTGCACAGTGCGGGCAGAGGCCTCCTGTGACAACCGTGCCTGTCTCTCTCGGTAGCCTGTGAAAGCCAGGGCTTAGCACTACACCAGTCTAGGGTTAAGCCTACCTCTGCAGCCTTATTCCGCCTACATTATTCCGGCTCTCCATGTCTGCGTTTCCTCATTTTCACAGTGCAGATAAGAACATCCCCTGTTGTGAGGATTACAGGATGAGGTGTGTGTAAACACACAAAGCCTATATACCCAAGCAGTCAAGAAATTGTGCATAGTTCCTGTTAAAGAATTTCCTCTGTGATGCGATAGCTTCTATTGTGAGATGTATCTGTGGTTTAATAACAACTTTGGGGGTAGGACACATGGATTGCAACATAATCCTCATTTTTAGAACTATTAAGATCTGAAATGTGGCGCCATCTGGAAGCGAGGAAATACAACATTGTTTCTAGATCTAACTGGAGACTACAATGCCCCGCGTCGACCAGGTAGGCCATTTTGAGTCGCAGGATGGGAGGAGAAAAAGCAGGTAAGGTAGCAATTGGCAGCAGCACAGTGTCGGCTGGATAGCGTGGGGCTCCAAGACAAGCAGCATGGATGGAGATGCGGCAGGGAGTGCTGGAAATGCAGGATTTTCGTGTACTGCATTCATTCAGCCATCAGAAGGAACCAGACGCTTGAGCCAGCAAAATTTCCCAACTGGAAATTGGGAAGGTACACGCACACCAGTGGACGTCATCCCGGCAATAATGACCTGGAACAAGAAAGAGCCTCACAGTCTGTCTGCTTGACAAACACTGAACGTGGCTAAATCTGTCCTAGTCCAGAAGAGTGAGGAGGGCAAACCCAGCACGGTGCCCCTGGTAAAGGTTCAGAGAAGAAAACTGGGGCAACAGCCCGAAATTCAGAGGAGTGTTCTTCTGAAAATAGCACTCCGCAGGAGCCAGAAGTAAATTTCATAAAACTGACATCCTCCGTAAGATACAACCAGACGTAACCTCTGAGGAAAGCCACAAGACAGAAGAGAGATTTTCTTTAAAAGACAACAGTTTGAATCTTGACAGTAGGATGGACAAGGTAACAGGGAGTCATAAAGAAATTAAAAATGTAATAACTCAAAGTCAACACGCATTTGTGATTTTTAAAAATCTTTAGTAAACTAGAAATGGGAAACAGCACCCTCAACCTGATCAAGAGTATCTCAGAACACTTAAAACATCACACAGGATAATAAAATACCAAACTCTTACCATTGAGATTGGAAGCCAGGCAAGGATGTCACTGTCATGACTTCTAGTCAGCATTTACCGGAGATCCCAGCCCGTGCAACACGGCAAGAAATAAAACGGTGTTGCAGGGCCAAAGGTGAAACGTAAAATGGTAAAGATTTCAGAAAAAAGGAGAATGTTATAATGATGAAGAATTAGGCACATATTTGTTTAACGATAATTAAAAGGGACAGTGATGATACATTAGATTGTACTAAGACTAACAACTTCTGTTTACATTCAGAAGGTAAAAGATAATCCACAGAATGAAAGAAGATATTTGAAACTCATGTATTCAACTGCAAACTTTTATGTAGAATATGTAACTATATCCTACAAATGAATATGAACAAGACAGACAGCACAAAAGAAAACTCGATAAAAACCCCTGAACAGGACTTCACACACACAACACAGATATCTAAGTGGCCAATGAACATTTGCAAAGGCTCCTGACCTCATTAAAACTGGGGGATGGAAAGTAAAACCTTAAAGCAGCATGACTACACAGTCATGAGGACAGAATAGAAAAGGCCAAATACGGGGAGAAAATAGAGCAACTGAAACCCATAATTACTGGTGTCAGTATAAAAAAAATCTCCCTAGGAAACTGTTGGGTACAACATATCAAATCCAAAAAAGTGTCTCCAGCAATCAGCAATTTTATACGTTGGGATAACCAATGGAAATCTATCTATATCTTCACCAAAGATAAGAATAAAATGTTCATGGTAGCTGTATAAAGTAAAAAGCACCCAAATGCCCACCAAGAGCAGGATGGATAAATTATGTGGTCATAACGGGCATCGAAGCAAGGGGATCTTATGCAGCACGGAGAATGAATGAATTACACATAAACACAGCAATGTAACATTGACAAGAATAATACAATATAATATACAATGTATATGACAAGTGCAATACTGACTGAAAGAAGGCAGACACAGGCCAAACCACTCACACATTTTAGGAGATTTCCTCTGCAAATATCTGGCTTAAGTGGGGATTCGAGGTGCAGGTTTTTTGGCAGTGATTATACAGCAATTGCTTAATATGCCAACCATGTAAAGAGCTCTTTTCAAAGAGTATGGTGACTTAAATTTTATAAGTCAGCCAAAGACAGGGAAAAAAAATCACAAATTAATATCAATATACAACAAACGTAGGAGAAAACACCTTGATGAGGTGTCATAAAAAGCAAAACAAGATACAATAAAATTATTATTCACCTTTCAAGTGGCAATGTTTTTGATTGGTGAGGGTAGCATAAATAGACATTTTAAGGTATGGTAGAGACATATAAATTGTTACAGTCTTGCAGGACAGCCATTTCATAATATGTACCAAGAACCTCAAAAGTATTCAAAAACCTTGTACGAATGTATGTGGAAGGACGATTGGAGATGTACACAGACTGCTTTTAAAGATGATCACCCAGCATCCTGCCTAACTCCACAGCAATGCGGGGCTGGGGGAGTGCACTCCAGGGGATCCCTGTGAGAACGCCTTCCTTCCTTCTGCGGCCTTGGGCTGCAGAGCGCAGAAGTGTTCTGCTACTTAACTGGGTGAGGAGGAGCCCGCAGTTCGGGCTGAGATCCGCAGCTGCCAGGATCGGTCAAGGTCACGGCTAAAGATATCATATTGGCGTGACTGTCATGAATACCAGCAAAGAAAGAGGCACCACTTACCAGGCTCCCAGCCCACGTTTTCCTTTCACAATTTTCTTGACACATTTGATTGTCTCCTTTAAATTTGGATTCAGTAACTCTGTGGAGAAAATACAGTGGCTGATTCCACACCATCCTGTAAAGCTAAGGGTGAGGTCAGGAAGCACTGGGGCTCATGCGAAGCAGCCTCCAAGTAATTCCAAGAATAAACCCACCTCTGGATTTTTCTCAGACAGCAGAATGAAGTTATCTTTTCACCAAATCCATTGGATTTTTCCTTGTTTTCTCCTAGTAATCTTTTTATTCAAATTATGTGTATTTGGACCATTCACCCGCATTAGGTGACCTGGCGGTGGAGATTCCCCGGCAAGCCCCACACCCGGTCCCCGCCCTCCTGTGGCCTGGCAGGAATCAGCACCGCACAAGCTCCATACATCAAGACCTGCAGGGGGCGGTGCTGCTCGGGACAGGCGTCCACACTGGCGTGACATACCTCAGTGGATAGGAAAGGGGGTTGAGAGTCATCCCCAGGAGGAGGCTGTCCCAACACAGGGAGCAGTGTGAGGGGCCCAGCAGAGTCCCGGGGACCGGCGTGTGTATGCCCCCGACACACTTCTCGTAAGACACGAATGCCGGGTCTGCTGTGTTTCCCTCCTGGCCCTGACTGCAGGGCAGCTCAGGGTGACACGGAATGACCCAGCAAGTAACCAGGCTCTGCAAGGAACGTGGCTGTCTCCCCAGTCATTCACCGTGGGCGCTGCGTGACCCTGCACACCTCACACTGCAGGGCCCAGGGCAGGGTGCACGCTGTCCCCAACACCTAGACGAGGCTCAGGAGCTAACTTCCCACATGGCAGTGGCAGGGCCCCCCACATCCTTCCCTCCCCACAGACCTGACTCTCCTGGTCTCCTGAGCCCGGAGACTGCCCACAGAGCCGCCACAGACCGGGTTTACCCCACGCCACTGCAGAGGCTGCCAGCTTTGCTCCCACCCCTCTCCGCCTCCTGAACACCAGCCAGGGAGCCAAAAGTGCCAGCAGGTCCCCAGCCGGGGGTGACAGAGGCTTCCTGGGGTGCACTGCTCCCGTGGGGGATGAGGCCTCTGCCGTGGGGGACAGCTCGGGTGCTGTGCAGCCTCCCAGGAGGGCCTCAGGGAGGGGCCTCACAGCTGAGGCTCCCCCCGGCTCCCCACTTGCCAGCATGGGCCGTGGCGGGCATGTGCTTAGTCTCCCCGGCCTCCGTCTCTCCACGTAGAGAAAGGGTGTGATCAGTACCCAGCTCACAGCTCACGGGGCCGCTAGGAATATCAGGTAGTTCCCAAGGGGCTCAGGGGCACCTGGCAGACAGCAAGCACCAGAGCGACCACGCCAGAGGCCTGCGGTTAGTGGGTGCCCGATAAATGCTTACAGGAGGGAATCGTGGGCAGCACCTCCTCCTGCCACAGGTGCTGGGTACCCCAGAAGTGGCGGGCAAGCTCCCCTTGGGGTAACAGCTGTGTGCACCCCAGTGAGGTCCTTGCCTTTCAGAGAGGCAGCGTCTGTCTCCGTGAGGAGCAGATGGTGACGTCAGATCCAGGAGCCCTCTCTCTGCCTCCACTCTACTGGCTCTGAGGGGGACAGGGGTTGCAGCACCCTTCCGCGCCTGACCCCTGCTCTGCCCCCCTGGATGGGGCTCTCTGTCACCCCAAAACTGCTCAGCCTCCGGAGACCCCCCGTGGGTGTGGCCCCCTCTGCTCCTCCAAAGCTGTGTGCTCCAGCCCCCGGGGGGAGGCCGCACCCCAGCACCCTGGCGTGGGGCAAAGCATCCCCACCTGAGCAGGCCACGTGGCAGAGGTTCCTGCCCGGCTCACACCACTTGTTGTCGCGGATCTGGAAGAGGCCGTAGCCCAGGGAGTCGTCCTGCTCGTTCTCGTACACCGCCGAGGGGTTGAACTTGCTCTCAAAATACGCCAGGCACACCCCTAGGATGAAGCGGGTGTGAGGCCGGCTGGGAGAGCCGGAGCAGGCTCCCGGGCAGTGGCCGAGGGGCCGGGCACTCACAGTTGGCGAGGCTGTAGCCCTCAAAGTAGTCCAGGCCCCCTTCGTGGAGCTTCCGAGCCACCTCACAGCGCCCCAGGATGCGGGCGCCGCCAGGAACCACCAGGCAGCCCAGGAGGAAGAGCAGCGCGGGCGCCCGCATCGTCATCCCCAGGCACCTGCACAGCTGCTGCCCGGGTCCCAACACCGGCCCGGGGGAAGACGCGCCCTGCGGGCAGAGGACACCGCTCAGCATGCTCAGAAAACGGGGGCCCCACCATCCCGAGGCCTCCTGATTCTCGGCCTGTGTCACTGTGTACCTGGGCCCCTTGACCTCCACTGCATTTTGTTTTTAATTTTTTAAAAATTTGTTAGTGCATTGTGCAGCACTTAATGACCACATTCCTCCTGGGGACTTGGTGCCCGCACACTGCATCTGAATTTTTTTATTTCTCGTTCCCTTCCTCCTCCCCCCTCTGCCATCTCTTGGTCCTTTACCCCTTTGAAAAATCTCTATCTCCCTGTTTCCTAAACTCTATCTTTTCTTTTGCTGTTTGATTTTACACTTTGGGCTTCTTATATAAGAGAAAGCTTGCGATATTTAACGTTACGATCTCAAGGTGTACCCATTTTCCTACAAACGACTCAAGATTATCCTTTATGGCCAAGTAGTATCCCTTTAGTGACCCTGACAGGTAACTGTCTCATTTCTTTGTGTGTGTGTGTGTGGGGGGTGGTTTGTTTTGTTTTTTGGTACTGGGAATCAAACTCAGGACCTTGTGCTTGCCAGGCAGGCACTGCACTGCTGAGCTATATTTCCAGCCTAAGGGTTGGTTTTTTGAGACAAGGTCTCACTATGTAGTCCAGGCTGGCCTTGAACTCCCAGAGATCCTTCTGCCTCAGCCTCTCAAGTGCTAGGATTATAGGCATGCGCCACCACACGCGGCTGTCTTGTTTTGTGACCTGCCCCGTTCTTCAGACTAGAAGATGCAACCGGAAGTCAGGATGCATCTACTTCCTGCCATGCCCATAGCCCTTGGCACTGTGGTACACATCTACCCATTGGGTAGCTGACTGCCCCCTTGTGTCATCACCATTCCCACATGTGTGAGACCCTCCGTGGGTCACCTGCATGGAGGGTCCTCAGCCTGGGCACAAGGGCTGAAAACCTTTTGCTCCGGGGATTGCCCTATGTGGGGCTACTCTTTAGGACAGACCTGGCCACGAGATGCCAGTAGCTGTCCTTCCTCATCCGTGACAACAGCAGGTCCTGGGGGACAGAAGGCTCTCTGCAGAGTGACGCAGACTAAGTGCATAACTTGCGTGAAAGTAGGAATAAGTGAATATGCTCAGGAGCCGGAAGACCTCCGCCTGTGAGGAGGTGTTGAAGCCTCGGGCCACCTGGCGAGTGCAGATGTGACCCTGCACAGGCGCAGGAGCCCAGAGGACCTGGCACCTGCTACAGTGGTGGGAACCTGTGGCACACACTGCAGGGGGCTGTTTGTTTCCATCAAAAGTTCTAAAAGTTTCCCTAACTCTAATCTAGGAGCTCAGGCGTGGCTCTCAGACAGCCTGGGTCCAAATGCCCTCAGCAACCCCAGCAGTGACCTTAGACAACTGCTCCGTGCCTCAGTTTCCCCATCCATAACAGGCTAAAATAGCAGTTGCCTGGTTATGTTGAAAAGGAAGCGAGTTAGGTCCACAAAGCCCCAGGTTCCCTGCAAACATTTGCTTTGCTGAGCCCTGCCTGCACCCCGTCTCCAGCTAGTGTAAACTTGCACGCATGTGCAGAAGTCTACCTGCGAACTCGGCCTGCAGCGCGGTCCCGGAGCCCAGGCCCCAGCTCAGTGGGAGAGGCCTGTGTGCCCTGCTTCCTCTGCCCTGCTGTGCGTTCAGTGGGGGGCTTGTCCCAACCCACCGCACCATCCCCTCTGCCCGTCTGGCCTGGGCCACCTCCTCAGAGTCCCCTCACTGCCTCCTCCCCTCCGTTCTCCTCTGTCCCCTACGCCGGTCTCCACACACATCGCAAAGCCCTTTGAAACCTCTGCTCACCGGCTAGCCTGCCCGTGCTGTAGGCCCGTATCACCTCCGCCTGGCTTGTTTTGTGGGTGTTGTTGAATGAATCAGAGAGCTGTGAGTGAATGTGCTGTCCCCCGCCTGTCCCCCATTCTGCCCACCATCTCCCCTTACCAGTCCTGGCTCCCCACAGCCCTGGGCACCTTCCTGGGCAGGAGAAGTGGCCCCTACGAGCCTCAGCATCTACCCAGGGACAGTGCTTGGCCTGCTCTCGACTCCTGGAGTTTCCAGTGCCGCTGCCTTAATAACTCAGTCACCTTCTCCAGAAAGCTTCAGAGCTTGCCATCCGTCCCCATGACCAGCGTTTCTAGAACCTGCTCTATGACATCAGCTGCTGGGCACCAGAACACTCTGAAAAGGAAGGGTCTGTAACTGTTGGAACTGTGTTCATTTTCTGCTGCTGCCATCACGAGCTACCAGGCATGGGGAGGCTGGCGTCACACGGGTCAGTCATTCTTCACAGCTGTCTACGTCAGAAGTCCGGGGGCCTCACAGGGCTAAAGTCAAGAGGCTGCAACCTCTCTGGGCACTCCTGGGCACGTCCGCGGCCCTCTCCCTCAGGGGCTGGCAGCAAGAGCTTCTCCGTGACGACGTTTCCTGCGGGCTGTCGGCTGTGTGCTCTTCTTTGCTCCACTGTCTTCTCTGTCTCCAAAGCCACCCAGGGAGCCTCCTCCCCAACGGCACCTGCTCTCCCATGCCCAGGCTCTGGGCTACACCGGTCCCCCCAGACTCAGGTGCTTAATCAGATCTTCAAGTCTTTCTGCGGGAACAGAGATGTCGGGCCGGGGCCAGGGCAGGGACACCTTCGGGAGCCAGGACCCACCAGACACAGTGGTCCTCGGGTCCCACCAGACCCCATCACGGGAGCAAGGACAGCCCCTCATTTAGCTCTCCTTCTCCAAGGGCCCAAGGTCAGGTAACATGAGAGCAGCCGGCTGGTTATCTGTAAGGTCCCTTCTAGCTCCAAAAGTTAAGAGATGTTGAGCAGATTGAGAGCAAACCGGCCTTTTGAAAGCACAGACGTGCTCCGGTTGCCTCCATGAAGATGGGAATTTGCTCACTAATATACAGTGATAAAGTGGGTGTGATGGCACACACCCGTAATCCCAGCACGCAGGAGGCTGAGGCGCGAGGCTTGCTGGTCTACATAGTGAGGTCAAGGCCAGCCTGAATTACAGATTCCATCTCAAAATCAATCAGTCAATCAATAAAATGATAAAGTGGAGAGTCGTAGAAGAAAAAAAGGTCAACAGGAGCCATAACCACTGAGCGTAGGCCCAAGTGTGCAAACCTGCCCGGCCATCTTCAGCACAGGTCTTCTCCCAGACACAAGTCACCCACTAGGGCACCATCTCAACATCTGGTGTGGATTACAGGGCCCCATACTCTATTTCTAGTTTCTGGCTCTTTAAAGGGAAGCAAGAATTTGAAAACGGGCAAAGGAAGCAACGTCACCCGCATTCTGGATTTTCAAGATTTTGCAAGCTGACCCGCCACTTGCTCCTGCAGCCAAATACTTTTTAGCAAAGCACTCAGCTTAGCTCTGCCTGTTACCTCGGGCTCTGGGGAACAGCTCCCCTTGTCTTCGATGTAGACAAGACGGTAGACCGTGGGCTCTGAAGCTTTCTGGAGAAGGTGACTGAGTTATCAAGGCAGCTGCAGCCAGCTACAGTTTTGATATCGGTGCGGACGCCGATGTCCACTTGCCTGAATCCTGTGACTGGGTTTGCAAACCCAGCAGTCCTCGGGCGCCCTGGTTACAGGGCCTCCTCTGTCCCCCCAGCTCTGCGGATTCCATTCCTGTGTGAGCCTTGGGGTGCAGGCAGCAGGTATCCCGAGTGTGCCGGTGGGCACCGAGCCAGCTGCTCTTGCCGCCACCCTCCGAGGCTGGGCAGGGAGACAGCAGAGCGGTTTGGGTAGGGGTTGGTGGCCGACTGCAGCCGCAGGCCAAACCCAGCCCGCTAACTGTTTTGATGGCGTTTTGCTGGAACACATCCAGGCCCCATCGACTTCCTGCTGTCTAATGGCTGCTTTCGGCCTCAGCAGCAGACGTGAGGACTTGAGACAGGGACAGAAAAGTCAGGAGCACCAAGATGTGATCTGCCAGCCCTCTGCCAAAACAGTTTGCTGAGCCCTGGAGCAGGGACTTGGACAGATTCGTCTGGCTCTGGGCTTGCGCCCTGCTTTTGCTGTGACCCTCCCTGTGGCCTGGCAAAGGTCACTGCTCCTTCCCACACCTCGGTTTCTTCACCTGCGAGAGGGCTGTTGTGAGGCTAAAGTGAGACCGTGTGCCTGAGCTCAGAGCCACCACCTGGCAGGGGAAAGGGGTGGCTCTAGGGCTCCCGTGCTAATCACGCCAGGGTAGAGGCTTTGCTGGTTCAAGGGGAAACTTCCAGGAGGCACACGGATGAACCTGGGACTGATGCCCGCCTCTCGCCTGGCTCATGACCTGGGCCAACCTAGGCTCAGGCTCCCTCCTGCTGAGGCCTGGGTGTCTGGCCTTGAGGACCTTGCAGAGATCTCAGATACAGGCGGAGCATAGGACAAGGGTCACAGAAATGGGCAGACCAAAGTCCAGCCAAGGCAGAAGGAATGCCAAGAGTTCAAGGCCAACCTGATCTATTTAGCAAGACTCTGTCTCAAAACCAAAAAAGAAACAGCCCATTGCAGGAAGGCCCATCTGTGAAGAGGCCAGTTGGGACAGAAACATCCCCTCAGCCACCGTGGCAAAGCATGGGAAGGGAGGGCTTTGCCCTGCGAGGGGTCTGTTACCGAGTCCTGGGGTGCTGTGGGCTCCTTCTAGAGATTCTTCCCAGATTCTTGTCCTGAACAAAGAGCTAGACAAAACAAGTGCAAAAGGAACCAAGGTTTTATACTTACTAAAGGTAGAAAGGAAAGCATGCTCTGCAGAGTGAGAATGGGCAGTGATAGGGCTTGCAGTGGCCAGGAGCTCAATGGCCACCACCTTTGTGTCCCCCACTCCAGAGGCTGAGGTCAGATCTAGGTGTCCTACCACAAGCCTACTTGGTCTCACACCACAGAATGAAGATTGCACTCTTTGATTGGTCCTAGGAACACAACTTGGAACGTCTCCTGTGCATGTGTCCTGGATTTCTGTGATTGACAGGTCATACTTGCTTGCCCAGCCAGATGGCCATGCCAGAATCTCCTGCCTTAACTTTGTACCTTACGCCCTGTCCAGGTGAATCCTCAGTCTCCCCACCTTTGCCTCTTCACTGGCCTCAGGCAACTGCAGCTGCTCACTGGGAACCCTGCTGCCACCACACAGCCTCATTTTCCAGGATGAGTGTGTCTTAGTTATTTTCTCATTGCTGGGACAAAATATCCAACACCCACAAGTTAAAGGGGGAAAGATTTATTTTGAATCACAGTTTGTAAAGGTTTTAGTCCGTAGTTGGCTGGCTCCAAGGCAGGGTGGCGTTGTAGTGGGGCATGACAGAGGAGAAACCGTCCATGTCAAGACAGGCAGGAAGCAAAGAGTAGGATTATGGGAGTAGAAGGACATACTGTACAGACATCCTTCCAGACCCCACCCAGGGTGACCCACCTCTTCCCACCAGGCTTTATCTCCAACATCACCCCCAGCTATGCACCCATCAGTGGACTAATGCAGCCCCACACACCCGTGACCCAGCCCCACACACCCATGACCCAGCCCCAC
>NW_004955420.1:28320689-28329852 GCF_000276665.1 Chinchilla lanigera | reverse complement strand
GTGATCCAGTCACCTCCTAAAACTCCATCTATGACTGCATGAGGCTTTGCAGACATATAGACATGTCGTAACAGTGCCACCAGTCACCCTGGCATAGCTACGTACTACCAGGCGTGTGAGGAAGGCCACCACGGACTGCCAAGGCTGTGTGGATGAGGGCCAGGGTGAGCCATATTCCTCATCTAACCCCATCCTGGAAAGTGATAGCTGGCTCACCGAGTGCACCCGGCTTGGGGCAGGGGTGAGAAGCAGCAGTGGGTAAGTGACGTTGTCCCTTCGGCCTGCATGTTCAGGCCTCATCTGTCCGACACCGTGTCCTTGTGCCCTGGCCACCTGGACAAGCCTCCTTGTGGGCCGTGCCTGCAGAGGGGACTGGTCAGGCTGATGCTGCCCACACACTTCCCGCGAGGGTGTGGCCCCCAGGGAGAAGGGAACATCCTTTTGTCCCATAAGACGTCACCTACCTTTCCTGGAACTGACCTAGGAGCTGCCACCTGGAAGGGCTCTCCTCAGGCAGAGGTGCCCGTCCTGGCCCCTCCTTTTCCCTGCTATTGAGCCATCAGGTGTGGGTGGGCAGGTGGGTTTCGTATTGCCAGTGGGTTTAGCCCACCGGACATAACCGCTGTGTACTCTGGGTGGAAGCTTACAGAAATGGTTTATGCTTTTCTGCAGCATTCACTCACCTGAAATAGTTATAAGGCCCAAATGTGTGCTGGACATTATGCCACACACTGGGGGCACCAACACGAGCGTGTGGCATGACAAGATTACTCTGCGGGCTAGCAGTCTAGCGAACACTGCGTGGAAGGCCATGTGCTGTTCTGTGAGACAAGCAGGAGACAGCTCCAGCCCACCTGGAGGAGGGGGCAAGGAGGGGGCAAGGAAGAAATGTTGTAGTAGTCAGTTCGCCACTGCTGAGGCACAATGCCCAGCACCCACAATTTAAAGTAAGAAAGGTTTATTTGGCTCCTGGTGTCCAGTGGGTACAGTCGCTGGTCAGCTGGCACCAAGGCAGAAACGCATGGTGCGAGGGCCTGGAGGAAAAGACAGCTGCTCACTCTGTGGCTTCCAGGAAGCAGAGAGAGAGGGGTGGAGTTGGGGACAAGAACACACCCTTCCAGGGCTCACCCCAGGGACCACCTCCAAACAAGCCCCACCCCCTATAGCTCCCTGAGCCAGGAACTTATCCATGGATGGATCCACTAAAGAGTATGGCGCCCCTCCATCCAGTCACCTTCCCCACACATGAAACCTCAGGGAACTGCTTCTCCTCTGCCCTGCCCCTCTGCCATACCACCCGGCCCTGGAGCCAGCCAACTGTGGACTGAAACCTCTACAAACTGTGAGCTAAATACACCTGATGCTGCAAGCCCCTGGTGGCACGCAGGGGCACACAGTGTCACTGTGGACCGCTCTTATCCAAAACTTTTAGCCAAGTAGGCCTGGAGACGCTAACAGGACAAATGCAGGGCATGGCATTGCGCCTCACTGGGAGAGCTCAGCATTTCCCGAAGGCTGGAGGTGCTTTGTAAACCTTGGTTGGGTTCTGGATTGAAAGAAATGTCTCTGCGGAACAGCTGCGGGCCCACTGAGGGCATTTGCAAGTGGCTGAGCACTGGGCAGTGTGACTGTTAGAGCCACGTCCAAGTACTGGGAGTCACCAAGGGTACAGGGGATGTGGGTAAACGCAAGCGGGTGTACACCGCAGGAGATAGCGCACGACCGGCAGAGGACAGAGACTGTGCACGGGGCCCAGGGGCTGTGCAATGCCATCACACTGCTCTTGTAACACAAAAACAGTGCAAATTTTCCAGCCAGTCAGAGTAGCACACACCTAAAATACCAGTCCTCTGGGAAGCTTGTACAGGAGGATTGCAAGTTTGAACCAGCCTGGGCAACTTAGTAACTTAGCAAGACCCTAGCTCAAAAATAAATAATTTCTTAAGATGCCAAGGATATAGTTCATTCTGAAGGCCCTGGGTGCAATCTCTGTGCCACGAAAAAAGTAAACTTCTAAAGAGGTGGAACAAAAAAGAGGGCTCTGAAGTCAGGTGTCGGTGGCTCTACTGCTTCCTAGTACAGCTGCAAATCCATTCTCTCTTTTCTCTACTTCTTCAGCTGTACAACACTGATAATAACTTTTGAGAAAAATTAAATCTAGTAAAAATGAACATGGTAAAATGCTTAACACAGTGCCTGTCACATACTAGGTGCTCAATGAATAGTGCTTTTGAAATTAAAATGAGGAGGAGAGGGAGGGAGGGGAGGTAAGAGAGGAAAAGGCTGAGGAGAGGGGGAGAGAGAAGCAGATCATTTCCTTCTTCCCATCCAGCTGGCGGCAGCGGGGACATCAATTCACGTGACAGCTTTGGTCAGGAGGAGAGCCTGTCCTGGCCAGGAGGGGTGGGCAGGACATTGAGATCTGGTGGCCAGTTTGGTCTCAATGATCTCAGAGCAAGTTGGAAACCCTGCTTTGATAAATATTTTTAACAAAAATTAAAAACAAAGTTATTTTATTTATTACATTAGTTTATCTTTTATTTTAACAAAATTAAAGACAAAGTTATTGGGCAAAGCATTTTACAAAGCCTCCAGCAAAGGTTGCTCTTACCACCTCACCGGCCTCCAAGGCTAAGTTTTCCTGGAGCTGCTGGAGGACAGGCCAACATCAGCCGCAGGTACCCCAGGCTTGGCCCCAGGGACACATTGGCCATTAACTGCCTAGCCCTGGTCCCCAGAGCAGCCCAGGGTCACCTCTAACAGTAGAGGAGGCCTGGTCATCTGTGACAGCCCCCAAAATGCTCCGCCAGTTCATTCTGGTTGTTAATAATCATTTGTCATCTTTAATTCAGGAGCGACTTAGATTTGGCTGGAGCAAGTCTCATCTCTTGTAGAAGCCAAGCACCTGGCTCGGGACCAGGTTTCTAACTCGGGGTGTGGAGCAGCCCCGAATCCTGGAGTCTCGCCCATTCTTGGAGCTGAGGACCTGTGCTGCTCCAGCCCCGGACCATGCTAGACATACCAACATCCTCGCACGGAGGAGCCCAACCTGCCCGGCTGACACCACAGACACCTCTGTCTGTGGTCACATACGCATCCATGTCTGTGCGGTGTGCGTGAGACATGGCCAGAGACACAGACCCTGGCCAGCTGGTCCTCAGACCCCGCCTCTTCCGAGACAGAAGTTCCCCTTTGGAACAGGCCCACTCACCTGTTTTCAGAACTGTTTCTTGCTATGAAGCCATTGGTGAAAGGAGCTGAGCTCTCTCTCTTCTCCACAGGGACCTGTCAGCGCAGCTCAATGAGACAGAAGCAGGGGTTCAGGGCTTCTGAGACTCAAAGAGGGTGACCATATGCTTTTGGTCACAGGTAGCCAAAACCACATGTGCTGTCCAACCAGCAGCAATTGGGACATCATTTTTCGGTACTGGGGATTGAATGCAGGGCCTTTGCCCTGCACTATATCGCCAGCCCTTCTTTATCTTTTATTTGGAGACAGTCTCACTAAATCACTAGGTTGCCAGGGCTGAGCCATCCTGTCTCGGCCTCTCGCAGGGCTGGGATTACAGGTGTGCACCATCTGGGTGAGTCATGGGGCAATGGCCTTGGGGTCTCTGTCTGGCCCTTAACCCCTTCCTCTCTGGCTGTCTTTACAATCCTCTCCACTTCCAGGCTACCATGAGGGGAGCAGCTTTTTTACACCACTATGCCTCTCCTGTGGGGGGCAGCCAACCATGGACTGAACCCTCTGAAACTGTGAAACCCTCTGAAACCAAAATAAACCTTTTCCTCTCATTTGCATGTGTCAGGCCTGTGGTCCCAGCCCCAACACTGTGATGGAGACTCCTTAATTTCAATGAAGATGCCCCTGCCTCCAGCCTGGCGGTAATTTCCAGCCCAGCTATGGCCAGGAGCACAGAAGGGGAGCAGGCCGGCAGAGGGGGCTTTGGGAGACGGCTTCCTCCATGGAAAGACAGGGCCCAGGAAGCACGAGGGCCTGCTCTAGGCCCCTTGATCTCTCCTTGGGCCCAGCTCTGCTGTCATTTCCTGAAAAGAGCCCAGAGGATGGCACTGGCACCAATTAAGGACCCACGTCAAGGACCCTGGGTCAGGACCAGCAGCCACCACCCCCAGGCTTCTTGTGCAAAGCAGATAAAAGATGCCAGGCTCCCTTTGGCCATATGTCATTCTTAGCTGCTAGAAGGGATTTATGTAAATCTGCCACATATTTATCTTCAGATCTAAGCATGTTTAGCTCTGGTGCTGCTGCCCAGTTGAAAAAAGTATTCAGCTGGCATCAGAAAGAAAACCGACCCACTTTGTGCACACTCTAAGAGCTTTTGTCTGGGGTAGAGTGCATTCACAGCCTTAAGTGAGGGTGTCCGGGGGAGAGGGTGGAGCTGCTGTCTTTTATGAGTGCTCCTCTTGTACCCATGGGGGACACAGCCGCCCACGGCTGCCCACAGTGCAGTGTGGGACGGAGAAAGGCGTCAGGCTGTGCAGAGAGATGCTGCCTGGGGAGCAGGCGGGGGACCCGTCACGACCCACCAGTCCCCGCACAGTCCCGGAGGTCACGAGTTCGCGTCACAAAGCACAAGCTGCAGGAACCAAATGGCTTCCACCAGTGGAGGAGGCCGAGGCGCCCTGGGGCAACGGGGTTCCGGGGGGGGAAATGACACAGCCCCGGCCTGTGTGGCTGAGTCCTGTGTGTCTGGGACTGAAAGCCAGGATGCAGCCCAGCAGCCCTGTGGACGTGTGAAGGGAGCCCGAGCCTCCAAACCCCACACCCCCTGCCAGGGACAGGAGCCGTGGGTGAACTGCAGGGGTTGGGGGAGCTGGGCTGAGCTGGGCTCAGCTACTCGTGGGTCTAAGGAAGGGAAGAAGGAAGGGAGGAAAGAATGGCTTCAACTGAAGAATGGTTCGCAGTTTTCTCACAGCTCTGTTCCGATGGGATCACTGCCCTCAGCTGTAGTACAGATGCCACCGTGGCCAGCATGGGGGAGGCCACCACCTGCCCTGGGAGGCCCCCGGGCGAGGGAAGCACGGTAGAGGCCATGAAGCCTCGAACTCACACTTTTTAGTGCTTTGGAACAGCCATGCGCCCAGGAAGGAGGAGCTGCCGCCCAGACCTCTGCCCGGCCCTGGGAAGCAGCAGCCACGGGAGGCGGCACTGAGACAGCCACGTTTCCAGTCCCGGTTCGGACTGTGGTCCGCAGAGGCCCTCGCACCCGCATCCTGCCCGCCTGAAGTGGTTCTCTTTCTGCCCCTTCGTGCAGGGCAGGCGGGTGCTGGCAGGATCCAGGAACCCTGGTCATGAACAGAGGAGCAAATCCTGCCTGGCGGCTCCTGAGGTCACTGTGCGGCCATCGCACTGTGGGGACAAATGACCTGGGCCGGTCCTGAGGCTGCGACTCCGCAGTTGTGTGACCCGGGGCAAGGAACTCCACTCCACAAACCTCCGTGATGGCATGAGGTGGGGCTGGAGGTTGTGCTGGTTCTGTGAGGCTGTGAGGAATGGTCCTGGTCTACCAGCTGTCTGTGAGTGCCCAGGACAAGGGACAGGGAGGGCCAGGTGCACATCACAGAGGTGGGGCAAGTGCACCGGGCCAGCAGGTAAGAGCTGGAGGCTGGGAGGGACAGCAGCTCTCAAACCTGGCTTCCCAGAACACTTGCCTGGGGGTCACAGGCTGCAGCGGTCAGAGTGGAACAGTGGAACTCAGCTACCGCAGCCCTCAGCTCCCAGACGGCTCCGAGCGGCAGTGGGGCCGAGGCCTCTGACCCCGTCCTTTGCTGTCGGACACGTGGACCTTGGAGGAGCCTGTGGGAAGTCCAGACTGTTGGCCCCAGCCCAGCTCTGCCAAATGAGAACCAGCATTTGGAGGGGACCCAGGACAAGATGAGCACCCCACAGTCTCTGCGTCTCTGTGCTAGCCTTCGAGTTACACAGAGGAAAATAAGCAAAAGGCCAGGCAGGCCCGTAGCTTAATTAAAATCCAAAGTGTAGGTTGGAGGGGAGCAAGGGATGCTGTTTAGAGAGTCGCTCAAGGAGAAGTTCATCTCCTGGCAGCACAAAGGGCAGGCGTGGCAGGTCCTGGCACATTTCAACCTCAGTGAACCCTGCTCAGGAAGTCAGGGGTGCTGCTGGCTGCCGTGTTTGCTCACCGCCTCCGTATGGGCCAGAAGACTCATATTATCTGCTGTCAACAGTGCGCTGCCGGGGCTGGCCTGGGATTAGCAGGAAAATATCAGCCTGCGGAGGCCTCGAAATCATTACAAGGAAGTAATTCCCCCAGGGCTTTCCCACGCCTGGGCAAACAGCTTCCAGGGCCGACTCTGAGGAGAGCCAGCTGGCTCCCGGGTGGGGTGCAGCCTTTCGCCTGCGCGTGGAGCGAAAGGCTAAGTGAGGCTGGATGGGACACAGCACCTCACAGGGCTTGGAGCAGCAGTGCTCATCCTGGAAGGCCAGCGCGGTGCTGCAGATCGCTGGGCCCCACTGGCCGTCTCTGACTGCGGGGATCTGAAGATTCAGCAACAGGGCCTGGCCTGACCTTCGATGTTGTTCCTCTGATGAGCTGGCAGCCTCTGTCAGGGTGGCCACAGCCCCAGGGGAACCAAGGGGTCTGCAGCTTCTGGAACCCAAAGAGACAGCACACACTAAATTCTGACCGTATTGGCTTTCTCCAGTAACCCCAAGAAACCCGGTATCGTTCAGAAAAAGCCTTTGAAGAGCAAATTCTGCCTCTGATGTGGAAAGTTTTAGGGAAGACAATACAAGTGGGAAGGCTTACTTTTAAAGGACAAGCCATTGGCTCTGGCCCGCTACCTACCTGGACGTCAGAATAGCTACAGTACTCTCCCTGGAAATGGATCGAAACACAAACTTGTGCCTACAACCTCAGGAAATCCACAGACACCAGGTCCCTTCCTTGAATTCAGCTGTTTCCTCCTCGGTGTTACGGTTTGTCTGCATGTTCCCCGAAATCCTCATGCAGTCAGGGGCAGGCTTTTAGAGTTCTGATTCTTGGTTGTGAGTGCTACACTGCCCTGGGACGAATAGTTTGCAAATGTAAGGGAGAGGAAGAGGCTGCTTGCTTCCACTCCTCCCTTTTGCTCTTGTTGCTTTTGCTGTTTTCTGCTTCCATGAACGGTTGCCCTCTCCCATGTGCCACTCTGCCTTGGAGCCAGCCAAGTATGGACTGAAACCTCCACAAACTGTGAGCTAAATAAACCTTTCCTTCCTTAATTTTGGGCATCAGGTATTTTGTCTCAGCAATAAGAGAAAAGTAGCCAACATAGAATTTGGTACCAGAGGTGTGGGGTCATTGCTGTGACTATACCTGACCATGTGGTTCAAGAGCCTTTGGAAATGGCTTGTGGGAAGAGTTTGGAAAGTTTCTGCAATGTCACCTGAAAGAGAAGAGCTAGAACACTTTCGGCTACTCTGTATGGGAGATTCTGGTCAGAGCTCAGAAGACAACAAGGCTGATAAATATCCTGCCAGTAAAGACTGGATTCGGGAGGTTTCTGCTGGGAAGAAGGACTGCACTGCGTGCTGCACTCCAGATAATGTGTGTTATGGCTTGGCAGAAGTTTCGTCTGCATTTTGCTCACATCCAGAGACTTTGCCTAAGACTGAGATTAAAGGCAGCAGTGGACTGATTAATCTGGCAAAAGAAATTTCAAGGCAGTTGAATCTTGAGGCAGTGGCATGGCTATTGTTGGGGGCTTTTATGTTGAGAACCAACAGCAAAGAGCCCAACAGGATGATTTAAAATGTTGCGAGTTTGGCCAGAAAGGAATCTCCAGTAAAGGTGTAGACTGCAAAAATAGAGCTGAGGAGATGTCCATTGCTGAGAAGGAACAGGAGAATATAAAAGATGGCCTGAGGGCATCACAAGAAGCAAGTCTCCACCCTTTATAGCCTCAAAATTGCAAAGGTGAAAGACCTTGCCATGAGGAGAAAACTGCAGAGCACCATGGTGACGCGGGACACCAACATAGAGAATCTACCCCTCGGAATTGCATTCAGAGTGCCCAGGATCCAGGCACTCAACCCTTATGGCCAAGAGAAGGAAAAGCTTGGCTACTGCTCCAGGTGGCAGCAGACCTTGGCATCATCCACTGGCACTGGCTTTAGGTGCATACAGAATTCAAGAGTTCCAAGGTTAAAAAGGCTTCCACCTCAATTTCAGAAGGCCTGGGAGGCCAGGAAGTGTGCCCCTGAGAGGGCAGTGTGTGAAGCTGTGAGTGTGAAGCCAAAAGTGCAGTGGAGACCTCAGAAGTTTGGAAAAACCAGGAACATGGATTGTCTGAGGAAAGCTGCAAGGAGGGAGCAAAGTAGGCCTAAGAGAAAAGCCACGGGAGCTACAACCACCAGAAGTGTCACAGGGGTGAAGTCATGCAAGCCCTTTGGAGCTCACAGTGTGCCACAGATTGCTTCAGATCCTGGACATGGACTGTGGGACATGTTAGCTCTGCTGGATTTTGGACTTGCTTTGGTCCCAATGCTCTGTATTTCCTTGTTTGTACCTTTTGGAATGGTAATGTTTATTTTGTGCCATTGAATGTTGGAAGTGTTTAAGTTTGTTTTCATTTGTACAGGGGCTCACAGCTAAGAGTTTGTCTTACATCTCAGAGGAGACTTGGGACTTGGATTTTTCAGCAGTGCTGAAACAGTTAGGACTTTGGCAACTCTTAGAAATGGACTAAATGCTGTTTGTATAAAGGGATGTGCAAGAGTCTTTGGGGGGCCAGGGGTGGAATGTTATGGTTTGTGTCTGCATGTACCCCCAAATCCTCATGCAGCCACAGGGCAGGCTTTTAGAAATTTGATTCATGGTTGTGAGTGCTACACCCGCCGTGGGGCTGGTAGATTGCATACAATGTAAGGGAGAGGAAGAGGCTGCTTGCTTCCACTCCTCCCTTTTGCTCTTGTTGCTTTTGCTGTTTTCTGCTGCCATGAACTGTTGCCCTCTGTGGTGTGCCACTTTGCCTTGGAGCTAGCCAAATATGAACTGAAACCTCCACAAACTGTGGGCTTTCCTTCCTTAATTTTGGTGTCAGGTATTTTGTCTCAGCAACGAGAGAAAGTAACCAAGATACTCAGTGAGACTCAAATGCAGTTCTGCTGCTCTACTTCCCATCTTCCCTTCACACTTCTTTT
>NW_004955420.1:28262081-28320164 GCF_000276665.1 Chinchilla lanigera | reverse complement strand
AGCTATTCATATATATATTTATGTTTTGCCTTCCTTCTTTCTTTTTTCTTCTTTCCCTCATCCATTCACACTTCTGACAACACCGTCTGTGCTCCTTGAGGGGGTCCCCATGCTCCAGGTTGGAGCCTGATACCCAAGGCAGAGCCAAGGTGTGCACCCCACAGCCCTGTGACAGTGGCTGGATCAGAAATAGGCACGTGACCCGCCTGGGACCAATAAGACCCCATGAGTTTACGTGAAGTCTCTTTACCCAAAGTCATGACGCCTCCGGGAAGGCTGTGGCCACCACAGCCACACATGGGCAGGTGCCACGTTGGGGCTGCAGAGGAGAATCGGCGGGCATGGACTCAACACTGTGAAAGCAGAGCCCCGCCATGGAGAGAGAAAGCCAGGCCAGACGCAGCATCAGAGCCCCAGAGTTCCGGCGGATCCACCGTGGACAGTTCACCAGCTTCATCCTGAGGCCTGCGCACAGAGCCGTGGGACCCACCAGCAAGAGGAGCCGCCCGTGGGAGTCCTCGTCTGTTCTCTGGAGATTCTCGTAGTCCTCCATGCAGCTGCCAACTAAACAACTGATGTCGCTGCACGTGTGTTCGTTATGCCCCTGGGCATTCCGGTCTCCGCTCATCCCTTCACTCCTGCTGTTAGCCCTTGCTCCTCCAGGTCCCTCTCTAAGCAGAGGAGTGGACACCAGTTCCTCCACTCCCGAGTCGTGTTTGTCATGGACCATGGAACAGTAAGCCTGTCCCGTCACACCGCAGTAGGCGAAGTGCATGAGTCCAGGGAAAGCAGCCTCGCCGGTGGGCTCTTTGGGGGAAAGGCCTTGGCAGCACAAGTATTCTGGCACCGATTTACTGCTATGATTGTGGCCAAAACGCAGTGTGAATGAAGAGCTGGTCTTCGGGGCCTTGGGCTCCCTTCCGGAAGAGGGGTCACGAGAAGCAAGCCCTTCCCCAGGGAGGAGTGTTAGCGGGGATGTGCAGGAGGACTTTGGTAGGCAAGTAAAGGCATCAGAACGGGACAGCCACCCACCCAGAGGTCCTGCTGGGACTTCGCAGCCTGGGCACTCTTTATGGGAAGCCCCAGAAGGCCGAGGCGGTGAGGAATGGTGGGAACGGACAGGGTCTGGAGACCAAGTCCCCGGCTGGCTCTGCAGTGAGCACGTGGGTCCCTTCAGCAGAGAGCCACCCAACTCCTCACTAGGAGCCA
The DNA here is from genome assembly GCF_000276665.1 of Chinchilla lanigera. Lineage (NCBI taxonomy): Eukaryota > Metazoa > Chordata > Mammalia > Rodentia > Chinchillidae > Chinchilla > Chinchilla lanigera. The sequence goes on along the minus strand of NW_004955420.1, from coordinate 28,318,955 downwards.
AGGGGGTTCGAGTGAGGGGGAAATGAGTGCAGTGGGATCGAAAGCAGCCAGGTCCTCTGGAAACCGGTGCACGGAATGACCGACTTTGAAAATGAACCAACCACGCAGACATCAGCAACAGTGCGCCCCCACAGCATGCTTCTCTGGTGCCAGGTTGCTTTACCCTTGAGCAATCTGAGTTCCTAGGCCATGCCAGGAACTGCACCTCAAGCTGGGGATGCAGCACCACACCCCGTGAGACTCCCTGCCCACCTAGGCATCCTGATCCAGCTGTGAGGACGGGGCTGCGGATGAGTTGTACCCCAGAGGTCACCCGCGGGCCACGCCCGGCCCCACCTCCTGAGTGTTGTCACCTGCCACAGGACGGTCAAAGTGTGACCTCAGCAATGAGTGAATCCACAATGACGTCAGACCCTGGGGACCCAGTCACTTCCAAAGCCCCACTGCTGCACACAAGGCATTTGGGGGACGTTTGGATCTATGCCATGTCAGTTGTGAAACAAAAGAGACAATTCGTGAGCTTCTCTTCACCACACACGTGCCTCAGAGAGAACACAGACCCATGAGGAGTGGGGTGGCTTTCTGCTGAAGGGACCTGCGTGCTCACTGCAGAGCCAACCAGGGACTTGGTCTCCGGACCCTGTCCGTTCCCACCATTCCTCACCGCCTCGGCCTCCTGGGGTTCCCCATAAAGAGTGCCCAGGCTGCAAAGTCCCCGCAGGACCCATCTGTGCGGCAGCTGCACGTCTCCCCGCTGCGGAGCGTTGGCTCTCAGGTTTGACAGCTCTCACGCGTAAGTACAACAGCCACACAGGGAAAGTAAAGAGGACTGCCAGCCGCAAGGCCGCGAGGGAAAGGACACGCACAAGAGCATCTTGTTGAAGAAGACAGGTACAAACCTAATGCGGGGGAGGGGCCAAAACACGGTACTCTGGGCTTTCTCCAAAACAAGTGGAGCAGTGATTAAAACAAGAAGGGATGGGTTGAAATAACAGCCCTGACAGGCGAACTAAAGTGGAAATCAGGCCGGGCAGGGAGACGAAGAAAGAAAAGAAACCAGCTGAGATACAAAGGATAAAGTAAACTGCGTTTGATCTAAAAGAGGAGCACAGAGGATATTTCTCAGCTGCTGGGGGTTTCTGAATTGGGCAAGATGAGGGACAAAGATCACCTAGGAATATTTAGATCAGAGCCCGTGTCCTGCAGAGCAAGCAGGACATCTCCCCAGCAGATCGCCACTGTCGGCCTGGGACCAGCAGCAAACTGCAGAGTCTCCATCCCTGTCCCTGAACAGGACACACCTCTATCTCACGGCCACCCGTTGGGAATCTCAGCCTGACCCTTGTCCTGAAACCCCAGGCCCTGCCAGTATTTCCCAATCCTCGCTTGCCCTACTCCACGTCTAATCCGGGGTGACACGGTGACACTCGGTGGGGAGCTGGCCCTCCGAGGTCCCTTCAGCGAGGCACACAGATCCTGCAGGGAAGCCTGCAGACATACATGTTCTGGGTCATGGGTCAAAAGTAGGATCTGAGCTTTAGAATTGAGTTTCTCAGGATGCCAGTCACACTTCAAGGCCCAGTGGTCACCCTCTTGGGCACAACTGTGTAAGCATTTTCATCATTGCAAAAAGCTCTGTTGACCAATGCAACAGACAAACAGCCCCTCCCATGGACTGTTCGTGCCCCTCCAGAATTCATAGGCCAAATCCCAGCTTTCTGTGTGAGGACGATGTAACCGGATCTGTCTAGCTGTCAAGTCCTTGTTTGGGGGCAGCAGAGATTGAAGCTGACAAACAGCAGGTGGTGAGGAACGACCACATGCGTGATTATTAGAAAGAATGAAAGAGAAGCTCTCTGCTAGTCGGACAGAGATGTTCCATCAGGTGGACACCGTAGGTGTTTAGATCTATTGGCTTTTTATACAGTTTTGGGACCAGTGTTCATGACAGAAAGCAGGGATGCTCCTGGTTGCCGGCAGAGGCCTCTGATGTCTAGAAATAAAGCTGCTTCATTCGCATTTCACTTCCTCCAAGGCCTCTCCCCTTTGGTTAAGGACTATTCTTTGCCTCTTGCATTTCACTAGGCCATTTTTGGTGTGCCAGTTCACTCAGGCCCCTGCTTCTAGTTTGCTTTAAATTACCTATTCAGGACCCACCCATGCCCGGCCTGCCTAACTTCCTGGCTCCTAGTCAATGTCACTAACAGGATATGTACCTATATAAAAGGGAGCCCAGGGAACCTGCCTGCTAGGAGGCAGGAGAAATCTGACCTCCAGCCTCCAGACCTTTGAGAAATGCACTTTGGTTGCTTATAAGTCACCAGTCGCTGTGCTTTGTTACAGCTGCTGAGACTCCTGCCTCCTTGAGAGGTCCTTTCTCTTCCCTGCTGGAGAGAAGTCCCCACGGTTCGGCTTCCCCAGGGTGCTGCTGGCCCAGCGCAGCTCAGCTCCCAGCTCTGCTGTCCACAGCCAGCCACTCCCATCTGGGGATGTGGAGCAGGCTGTGACACACAGTGTGTTATTTAACTCTCAGCGGCGATGAGCATAGTCAGCACCTTCCAACCAGGGGCAAACCGGGCTCACTTGGGACCCAGGGCAGTTGTCACCCCAGGCTCTGATCCCCTCCCCATCTGAGTCACGGGTCTAGAAAAAGGAGGAAGTAGCCAGTTCTTGTGCCATGGGCCTTGCAAGCCTTCCCAAAGCCAACAAAATCCGAATGATCCCTTCCTGGCACCTGACATTTGGCAGCAGGCGGGCAGATGGGGGTGTGGGTCCGGCTTCATGTTCAGGTCTCTGGCGACAAGGATGAAGTCCCTAGAAGCCCAGCGGCCTGGAGTCAGAGTCACAGCTCCTGTGGCTTTGGCTCCTGAAATCAGGAGCCACGGTGCACAAATCCAGGCAGCGAGAGACATAACTCCGGCGCTTTGTGGCTTGCAGTGGCCGCCTGAAGACACGGGCCTGTGCCTTCCGCTTGAACTTCCAGAAGAGAGAAATGACTTTCCCAGCGGCTGAGAGCCAGGCACAGCCCTGCAAGGCCACCTCCACGCCAGAGCCACCTCCGGGGGCGGCTGAGGTCTCTGTCAAGAGTGTGCGGCCGCCCGACTTGTCCCCTGCCCAGGCCCACCTCTGCCTCCTCCCAGGGCACACTTAATAAATACCCTGCCAGCAGCCCTCCCTCTCAGAGTCTGCTGCCCCTGCTGCTCGAGGCCCTCTTCGGTTGTCCCAGCCCAGAGCGAGGGAGGTGACGACTGTCAGTCTACACTGGCATTGCTGAGTTGCCCACAGCGCATCCGGTCCCCCGAGCCCCTACCGCCCTCGCCACCAGCAGATCCGCTCTGCCAGCCTTTGAGGCCAGCTCCTGGGTGTGTCCTCTGTGCTGTGTCTGGGCTCAGAGGACGCTGCCTAATGCCCATCTTGTTGTACAGCCTACACAGCCACCTCAGGGGCTCACTCTGCACCCAGCTCGGCCCTAGGAGTGGTACGAATCTGCTTATACTCCACAGACCTCTCCCTGCGGGGATCCCTGTGTCCCTCCTCTCACTGGGGCTTGGTGGAGGCAGGGGGCAGGGGGCAGGGGGCAGGGGGCAGGCCCCTTGTGGTCGGTTTTCACGCTTACACACTCTCTGACCTCACTCTCCTTGAGACGGAAGATTTGTGTCCCCGCCTCTGAGTGTGGCTTTGTGACTGCTTTGCACAATAAGCGCAGAAGTGACCCTGGGACCTTACAGCCGCTGCTGGGCCGGGCCTTGCGAACCTGGCGTTTTCCTGCCTCTTGAGACCGTCACTCTGGAAGCCTTGACTGTCCCCTGCTGGTCCCTGCTGAGCCCAGCCTCCTGGCCACTCTGCCCTCTGAGTGAAGCCATCCTGGGCCCCCAGCCCAGCCACTCCCTGCTGCACGCTGCTTGGCGATCCATTAAGGGCAGCAGCCCTGGCCAGCTGGGCCGGGCCTGCATTCAGAGCCCCTAAACCCCTGGCTTCTGTGGGGAACCGCAACCCTGTCATCACCTGCTCAGGATGTCGCCTGTGTGGCCAGCAATGGTGGGGGTCCCAGTGGTTAGGTGAGAACCCCAAATCTGAATCTAATCCCCACAACCCAGCTGCAGCACGGCTGTCTTAGAGGGTTTTTATTCACTAAAAATCGTTCACGAAGATAAAATTGCTGCGGGTACAGCCATGCAAGCACGGTCTCTTCCACCCTGGAGATGAACGGCCAGCCGGCTGAGGGGTCCCTGAGTGCAGGGGCAGCATTCTGTGTCAGACAGGCCCTTGACTCTGATGAATTTGTCACGAAGCAGCGCCACGCAGGCGCCCGTCTCTGCAACCCCGACTTGAGCCACGCGAGGTTCTGGGGGCAGCTGGGCTTCGGAAGCACCAAGCGCCGGAGAGAGATCATAAAATGTTTGAAAACTAGGGCTGACTGTTTGCAAATAGCTCTGACAGGGGGCTGGGGGCCGATGGAACCTCCTTAAACCCCACTCACTGTTCCTGCCTCCAGCTCCTCTTGGGTCAGGAAGACCCTGCTTTTGTGGAGCTAAACACAGGCTGCCAGCCTCGGCCCCCGGACCTTGGTGGGCATCGGGGTTCTGGAGAGAAGCAGATACAAAGCCTTGGCTCCACCGAGATCCAGGACCCCAGAGAGCTCTCCAGCCTGCTATCCTCTGCTGTGTACCGCCTCCGGCCTCCGCCAGCTGCTTAGAAAGCACTGAGATCAGAAGTGCAGCGGGCGCTGACCCTGAATGTGCCTGTCACACGCAAACCAACCACCCCAGACCCTGTCTCCAGCCATTTGCTCCATCAAGATGTCCCTGGGGCCACTGTCCACCACCCTAACTTGCCAGCACAGTACCACACAGCTAGGGACAGCCCTGGCCCGAGGAGCCACCACCTTTATCCCAAGCAGCCAATCCTGAGCCCAACTCCGTGCCCACCTTCCACCCCGCAGAAGCTGAGATCCATTGACCCGTCGAGGCTCTGGCCAGCAACTTCCTGCTCCACTGTCTGAGCGCTGCCCTTCTTCCCCATGTCCCCGGCACAGTGGCTTGGCTGGTCTTATGAGACCGTGAATATAACAAACCGTCCTCCCAGGGCACTGACCCCCGCCTTGCTGACCTAACCACACCTGAGCAGCCACCCAACCTACACTTTAAAGTGAGCCCTCTCTGTCTGCTCAGGGTGCTGACCCAGAACGCCACAGGTCGGGGGGCATTTACAACTATGGTGAGTTGACAACTGGTGATCAACTTGTAACACCCAGCTGAACTGAACCAGCATGGTGCTGGGTGTGGGAGGCCACCTGAGGATTGTCGCCGGCAGCATAAGAGGCAGAACTGGAGAAGCTGTTGAAGCTGGTAGAAGCTGTGAGAGAAGCTGTAGGGAGCTGTTTGTTCTCCTGGAGGACCTTGTCATGCCGGCTTTCCTGATGAACTCAGCGGTTGTCATCACTGAAGGAGCTCGGGACCTTGCTGTCACTGAGAATGGCTTCGGTTCACTTTGGGGGAGCTCTGGTCCTCACTCTGAGCATTGCTTCCTGTCTCTGGAGGGGAAGATGGTGCACTGCTCAGCCTCCTGGAGAAGCTTGTCCCACTGGTTTCCTGATGAGAACTCAGCTTTCATCATCATTAGAGGAACTCGGGACCTCACTGTTGCTGAGGATGGCTGTGGTACTTTTCAGGGGAGCTCTGGTTCTTACTGAGAACATCACTTCCTGGCTCCAGTGTGGATCCCTCAGCCTGCTGGCACAGACCCTTCATCCTGCGGGCACAGACTGTCTAGATTCTACCACTGGCCTTTGGGCCTTCCCAGCGCAGATCTGTGAAAACAGGCCTGCATGAAACATTGTCGTGGGCTCTAGACCTCCGGTTGGACTCATAGGGGGCATTGCTATGGGCTGTAGGTCTTCAGCTGGACTCATGCAGGACATTGCCATGGGATCCAGGCCCTCAGCAGGATTCTTTGTCTTTAGTGTGTGGACAGATTTCCTGTACTCTCTTTGTATATGACTTTTGGGTGACTATTATACATAATCTTATAACTAAACGTCCTATACTATATTATTCCCCCTCACCAAGCCCCAAACTACAATGACAGAGATATACATGGCTCAGTTCTGGAGGCTGAGGCTGCGCCCTTGGGAAAATGCAATCCAAACCAAATAAGACACCTCTTTAGAGCCACCAGGATGGTACAAGAAAAGTCAGGAGATAATAAGAGTGCAGAGAAATGAGAGCCTTCTACCTCCCTTACTAGAAGGATTGTGAAATGGCAAGGCCACTTTGGGGAAAAACCAGGAATCTCTTGAAAATGTTAAACACAGAGTTACCATGAGACCAGCAAGTCCCCTCCAAGGCATCTACCCAAGGGAAAGAAGACATAAACTCTTAAAAACTTGGATATAAGTGTTTATAGAGACATTACTTATCATAAACCCAAAAAGAAAACAAATTGTCCATCCACAGACAATGGATAAACAAAATGTGGTATATCCATACAGTGGAATATTACTCAGCAAGAGCAAAGCAAAGTGCTGGTGCCTGCTGCTGGGATGAGGACACGAGGAGTGAGGGACGACAGTCACAGAGACCATGTGTCACAGGACTCCATTTACATAGGTGTATAGAATAGGCAAATGTGTAGAGCCCAGAAGTAAATTAGCCACCACTCAGAATGGGGAGAGCTTGGGGGACAGGAAGTGACTGCCACAGGTAACAGTTCCTTTGGAGGATGAAAAAAATGTTCTACAGTTAATTGTGGCCATGGGTACGCAAAGGTGTGGCTATATTAAAAATCACTAATTATGCTTCAAATGGATAAATTGTATGGCAATTATATATATGTGAACAGTTCATATAATATATATGAATTATGTATCATGTTGCTTGTGATTGAGAGACAGGCAGACAGACAGACACTGAGGGGAGCTGCTCCATGTTGTAGCCCGTGGGCCTGTGTTAAACACTCACTCTCCTACTTCCTGGCAGGAGGCTTTGCCCTGGGCCCCTCGTTTAACCTCTGAGCCCGTGAGTCCTGGGGTCAGGCGAGTTCGGCCCTGAGGCCCACAGTCTCTGCGGAGAGATAACAAGCAGGAGGGCGTGGCAGACACCAAACAGGGCAGACAGGAGCAAAGCAGCTCATTTGCATATTCTGCATACTTGGCTTTTAAGTAAGATTCCCTTTGAAGCTGCCACGCTCAGGCTGACATAGCAGTTTCCAGAGCCGCTCTACTCCCAAGCCATCCTGGCACCGCCCCTGGGATGGAAGTGGCCGCTCTCGGTGCACCTGTCCTTCCCCAGCCGTAAGGAGAGCCGGACCCAGGGTCTGGCTGGGGGCACCCCCCGGACGCCCAGGCAGCTGAGTTTCCTGGGGCTTCCCGCCAACGCCGCTTCCAGGATGGTGCTGCTAATGGCCCAGGGCTTCTGATTCCGTCTGGATCCTTTGAACACGCCTGGATTAAATTTGGAGCTTCCAAAAACGTCAGTGACTCTGGAGCAGGAAGCGTGACTCTGCGGGGGGTTTGCCAAGTGCAGCACTCGGCACCTCGGCACACGTTCGCGTTCCCGGTGACTCAGGCCTGTGTCTTACACACACGGGGACATTTTTAGCATGACGGCGGGGAAAGACGCCTGCCGGGCTGCAGCCCCCTTCCTGTGTCTGCTGGGTTCACTGCAGAGGAGCGAGGGGCCCGGGTCCTCCTCCCCTGATCTGCAGGGCCAGGCTGGGACAACCTGGGCACCGGGGAGCAGTGTCTGCCAGAAGGTGCGCTGGGCCCCCCGAGTCTCCCCAGCCTCCTGTCTCTGTCTGCTCAGCCCCATCACAGCAGATGGGCCCCCTGGGATCCTCGATGCTGTGACGCTTTTGGCAGTGACAGTGACAGCCCCCTCTGGGAAGTGGCAGGAGGAGCCATGGCAGCATCTCCTGGCAGATGACAGGACGGAGATACGGATGGAGCAGGTACACCTGTCGTGGAACAGGCTGACAGCTGTCACAGCAAACACTCGGGTGCCCAGGAGACACGGGCTGGGGACAGGATGGGGTGAGCCGCTGGTGGGGAGGAGTCCTCTGCTGCCGAGGCTGCTTGGAAACATCTGCACCTCCCGATTCCCTCACCCTGCTGCAGACGCCGCCCGCGGCACCCGAGAGGAAGGAGACAAAGTCTCGGCCTTCAAGGTTCAAAAGTCAACGTCAATCTCGGAGTGCAGAACACAAGATGGAGAGAGGAGAGGATTTGGAATGTGTGCATCACAGAGAGAGCTAAGTGGCTCAGATCCTGGATAACCCTGCATGGACCCGCTCACACCGTGGAAGTGTGCTGAGATGTCACACTGTATTCCATATTTATCCATTATCTGTCAATCTAAAACTTTCTCAAACATTTGAAGTCAACTGTAAGCTAGGCATGGTGATGCACGCCTGTAATACCAGCAGCTGGGAGGCTGAGACAGGAGGATTGCAAGTTTGAGCCCAGCTTGGGCAACTTAGCAACACCCGGTCTCAAAGTAAAAGATTTTAAAAAGGGTTGGGGATGGGGTTTAGTATGAAGGTCCTGGGATCAACCTCCAGTATCACAGAAAGAAAGAAAGAGTGAGAGAGAGAGAGAAAAAGAGGGAGGGAGAGAGAAAGAGAGGGAAAGAAAGAGAGAGGGAGAGAGAGAGAGAGAGGAAGAAAAGAAAGAGAGAAAGAAAGAAAGGAAAGAAGAAAGAAAAAGAAAGAAAGAAAGAAAGAAAGAAAGAAAGAAAGAAAGAAAGAAAGAAAGAAAGAAAGAGGAAGAAAGGAAGAAAGGAAGAAAGGAAGAAAGAAAGAAAAGAAAGAAAGAAAGAAAGAAAGAAAGAAAGAAAGAAAGAAAGAAAGAAAGAAAGAAACTCAACTGTCACCCTAAGGACTCAGGACTTGACATTTACAGGTAATCTAGAAACTTCGAAGACCCGCAGTCAAGCCGGCATGCTTTGCCTGCTTCAGTGGAAAGAGTCACCAGGCCAGAGGAGCAAGCCCGGGCATCACAGAGCACAGAGAGGTGGCTGCTGGAATCCCCTGAAAACAGCCTCTCCCCAACCACCAGACAGGAAGTAGGGGGCTGGAGAACAGAGCGGAGCCCCCAGGCAACGTGGGGCCCTCATCAGAGCTGCAGGTAAAGGCAGAACTGGGGATATGCTTACACTAACACCACACAGTGCTTCACATCTGAAATTCAAATGCACTGAGTGAGCTGGTGCTTTATTTGCGATTTTTTTTTTTTTTTTTTTTTGAGACAGGGTCTCACCATGTAGTTCAGGTAGGCCTTGGACTTACAGCTATCCTCCTGTCTCAGCCTCCCAAGTGCTGAAATTATAGGTGTGCCCTGCCAGGCTCAGCGTATTTGCTAAATCTGGCAGCCCTATCACACCCCATTTCTCGAGGAGTCGGAAGGCTCCCTTGCCCAGAGGGTGGAAGGTCTGGGTCAGACAAGGCTGGCACATCCCCGGGCGCAAGGGGTGGCCTCCTCCCAAACAGCACTGGGGTGGGTGATGACCTCAGCTCACCTAACCGGACACACATGTGCACCCTGGGCCTCCGCAGGGAGCCAGCCACCCGCCCAGCTCTGCTCCTGGGCCTCCGGCATCCTATTTCCTGCATCGTGCCCGATGCCACGGCAACCATACGAGGTGCTTTTCTCTTAATGAGGGGACACGGACAAAGGACCTGCCCACGCGGCAGCTGGTGGAACCCAGTAAGCCCAGCTGCTTGGGCCCCAACCTGAACCCTAAACCACCACACTCTACCACCCCCATTACCTGGAACTGATGGTGGCTGAAGCAGGCCGGTTTCTGTTTCATTATGTTTAGACCTCTCCCACAGCTGCTTCCACATTCCCTCTACCATCACTGAGTGACTTTCAAACTTGTGGCCCAAGAGGGCTGCTGCAGCCTCCACCATCACATCTGCGTTCCAAGCAACAGGAGGAAAGGTGGAGGAAGAAGGGAGGCTCCCTCCCTTTTACACACTTCCAGGAGCCAAGGCCTCCCCCTTGGTCACATCCTGTGGCTAGTGACGTCTTAACTGGCTGGCCACCTGCACCATGGAGAAATGATGGCTGAGGGTCACCAGCAGCCTCTGCGGCGCTGCCTCTGAGGTGCAGAGTCCTCTGGGGTGTGCAACCCAGCACCCCGTATGGCCAAGCCACGGCAGCCGTGTCCCCCATCCTGCGCGGAGCACCCGTGTTGTAGGGTCTGCCCCCGTGGCTGTGGGCGCCCGCTGGAATCCCCCGACTGGGCGGCCGTTACCCAGCTGCCTCCCAGCGTGCACTGCCCTGGTGAGGGAGGGACACAGAGTGGGGGTGCCTCTCGGGGCTCTCGGCTGAGAATCTGGGAGCAGAGTCACAGGGCTGCAGACCCGGCCTGGGGAGAGGCCCTGCCTGCCAGGGATGCAGAGGAAGTCCCATAGGGAAGCCAGTTGTCCCAGCAAGTTCTCAGGGGGGAGCCTCGGGCAGCCCTCAGTCCTGCCCGGGCCTCAGGAGCCTGGCCCGGTAATCAGCCAGAGGAGTTCCGGCTAGGGAGGCTGTGGCAGGAAGGCCCCAAGCAGGCGACTCTTCCAAGGATCTTGGGCCACGGCTCACAACCTCTGGGAAGTGGGCATGGCCTTGAGAGCTGCAGAAAGAAATGTCTTTTCTTTGCCTTTCCAATTCTACGCTCTGTTCCTCAGAAAACACTAAGCCTTGCTGGTGTGGTGGTGCACTCCCGTAACTCCAGCACTTGGGAGGCTGAGGCAGGAGGATCACCATGCGTTTGAGGCCAGCCTGGGCTATGTAGCAAAAACTTCTCAAAAACACAAAAACATGAATGCGTGAAAGAAAGCCGTCTCCACTGGGGCTGCTGCGGGAGACGGCGACGCTGTACCAGAGCGTGACGCCCGAGTCAGGCGTGGACACGCGCCCACCGGGATCTCAGTCCTGGCTCTGCGACACTGGATGGGCTCCGGAACCTGTCTGTGCCTCAGTTTCCCACCTGGAACCTGAGGATGACACGCACATGTGCTGTGCAGTCTGTCCTGGAGAGCAAAGGAGTTCATCAGCGTGGGACACGAGCAGCCTCAGGGCCTTCCGACCCGGGGCTGCTGCAGCTCGGCTCCCACGCGGCCCACACGAGAGGGGAAACCGAGGCACCTTCGGGCTCCGCTCCTCACCCTCCTCTCTGCACACAGGTGACCGGCCGAGCTGAACGGGCTCGGGAGCGTGGCACCACTGCCACCTGGTGGCCACACCGCCTCCTGGCCCGCACGGGCTCTGAGGACGCCAGAACACAGCGCCGCCGTCCTCAGGGCCCGTCAGCCGCCAGGGCCTCCTGAAGGCCAGGGACCTCCCGACCCGAGACGGGACCCCAGGGTCCACGCTCCTCGAGCTATGCATGTCACCGACTCTCGTGTGCCCCTGCAAGGGAGGCGGAAGGACCACGAGGTGGGAGAGGCAGGCCCGTGGGATACTCCGAGGCTTCGACAGACACATGGTCCCCAGTGCGAATGACGCTCCTGGGCACGACCCTGGTTATTACCACCATGCAGCCTGGCAGAGCACCCACCCCGGCTACGGCCTCCATACCAGCGCTCCAGCCATGGGCGGGTGGTCTGGAGTAGGCTCCAAATCAAGGGGGGCCAATCAGAGGTGAGGCTGCTTTAAGAGGCTCCAAGTCAGTTAGCTGGGATCTCCAATAGAGGAAGCGCAGTGGGCCCCTAACCTGGACACGGTGGCTATGGGTGCCCTGGCCAGATCCCCTTGGGGAGAGTGGGTGCATCCACCCGAGGCATGCCAGCTGCCGCCACGCCGGAGCCGCCCCTTCTCTGGAAAATCTCCCCACCCCGCATCCCGCCAGAAACCACAGGGGACACAGGCCCGTCCTCCAGGCACAGCTCTACCGTGGATTTACCCCCAGGGCTGCCCTGCCCAGCCTGGTCCAGCCGCACCCTCCCCCGCCCCTCCCCCACCGCGCTCTTCCTCCATGAGAGTTCGCCCCAGAGCGTGTCCCGCTGCACGGCCCAAATCGCCACCTCCCTGAGGCATCCACGTCCTACGGCTGGACTGGAAAACAGAGCAACAAAGACTGTGCTCAACCAAGCTGTAGACAGGCTCCTCAGAGGCCTCAGCTTTATCTTGACTAAAAACGGTGGGCCCTCCACACAAACGGTTGTGGCCTGCTGCGTCCTAAAGACTTGAACAAATACTGACACTATTTCTAACAGCTTGAGGTCACCCCAGGATGGCCCTTAGCGTGGCCGCCTGAGGAGGCTCGAGACTGCTGTTTGTCCCACTCAGGACTCAGTAACAGACAGGCCCTGGAACCCTTCCCCCTTAGAGCAGAAACTGCAGACGCTCACACGTGTAAATCCTTTCTCTCTCCCTCTTGGGTCTCCAAGTGCTACCAGGGACCCAAGGCAAAATCTTGACTCTGGGAATCCCGTGAAACCCGATGCCATCACCCGCCACACCAGAGAGCGAAGATGGTGTCTTCGTCACCTTTTCAGCACTGGGACACAACACCCCACACCCACAGCTTAAAGGAGGAGGAGTTTATTCGGGCTCACGGCTTCAGAAGTTTCAGTCCACGGTTGCAGGCTGGAAAGCAGAAGCGGTATGGTGGGAGGGCCTGGACAGAGCAGAGCTGTTCACATCTTGGTGGAGGGGAAGCAGATGGTGAGGGGAGGGGTGCAGTGGAGTGGGGAGAAACCCTTCCGGGTCATGACCCCAGTGACTGGCTCTCCCAGACTGGCTCTACCTCCAAACGGCAAGTCAGCTGTGCACCCCTACAGTCCGCTCCCCTTCCAAAATCCCCGTTGCAAGTGCATGTGGCCTTGGGAGGACATTCTCCATCTAAACATTGACAAATGGTGAAGTGAGAAATTAATTTATCCCCAGTCTGGCCAAAACCAGGAGGATAGCTGGAGATCTGTCTGCTCCATTCTGACTTGGTTAGGATTCTGTAGGCAGAGCACAAAGGGAGGGCAAGAGACTGCATATGTGGGTTGTAAGGCTGGTCCATGCTCTGTGGGCCCCCAGCTTAGGGCTGTTTCTGCTCCCATCTTGAAGTGGAGCTGGGAAGAAAATAAAAAACACCTTAGAGTGTCTGGGTTGGACCTTCTGGGTACTCCTCTTAATTTTTCAATGTTAAGGGACAGACAGGAGAGCCAGGACAGGAGAGCCATGTTGTCTTTTGTAAATAAGGACAATAAGTTTATGCAGCCCATGTGCACAGCGGCTGCCCTGTGCTCCAGCATTTCGATGCCAACAGTGATCGAAGGGTCTGCCTCTGAGGGAACTGGACAGAGCAGGGGATCACAACCACCCAGCCCCCAGACCTGTAGTTCCCTCAACCCAGGGCCCACTGAGGCCACCAGTGTAGAAACATTTTGTTTTTGTCTCATTACATTAAGTCTTTGCTCACTGTACAAACCCATCATTTATACCAAATCAAGGCACCCACGTGAAGGGTGTGAGGCAGTCAGTCTGGACCTGTGTCTACACCTGCAGAGCCACAGCCCCAGTGCTCACACTGCTCCAGAAAGGGCTCTGAACGTCTTCCCGCTCAGGGTCCACACCCTGTTCTGGTGGGAGGCTCTAGGACCAGGTGTGCCGGCCCTCGAACAACAGAGATGAAATAACAGTGCCAGTACTTCCTGACATCTACATTCCTTCGCTTCAGTAAATCTCTCGGCATTCACAGAGGCCACTAGGAAGCAGCCCTGAGCAGGACTTAAATTAACCAATAAATGGACTTTTCATGGTTGCTTGTGAGTCTGTCCAAGGCTTAGGCTCCTTGTCTGGAGATGGGCAGTGGACTCATAGTAAGTGAACCTCTGTGAGCCACTAACCCCTACTAAAGCCTGTAATGGTGGATGAAGCCAGAAAGCCTCAAAGGATAAGACAAGAGCATAGCCAAGGACACCTGGATCGGATCTCAACTAGATAAAGACTGTAGCCTCAGGCATCTCACTCCTGGGTGGATTAACTTAATACCTTCCTTGGAGAAGTCCTTGAGTGGTTCCACCCTTCTTGAGTACTCCCCTCCCTTCTTCTGATAACTAAATAAACATGGGACATCCAGAGAAGGTCTTGGTCTTAGCCACAAGAGAACCTCAAATTATGTGTGAGGGCTTTGATCCTCCTGGAGCCCTGAAATCATTCCATTTGCCTCTTTTTATTTAGCCTTCGCCATACACTCGTTCAGGAGGTTGTGGACCTGATCAGCCCGCAATAACTAAGGGATATTATTAACCTGATATTCACCCAGGGTTTTCTGTGTGTTGGTAATTTGTTCTTTTTAATCTCAAGTAGAGTTCTATTGTGTGGTGTATCTCACAAACTGTTTACCCGTTTTCCTGCTATGAACATTTTCATCTCCAAATTGGAGTTAATGAATAAAGGTGCTTAAGACACCCAGGCAGGTTTTGAAATTGGTTTCTTCACAGCTCAGGGACACCAGATCATGGGTAAAATTAGCAATCAGAGTCAAGCACACCCCAGCAGCCCCAGCCAATGATTCATGAAAGATGTGCTTTCCCCTCAGGGGCCATTTTTGGCCAGGATCTGGGGCTGATGGGGCAGGCCCTGTCCCTGATTAGGGCCCTCAGACAGGACAGCCCCCCCCCCAGCTGTGGGTTGCACTCCATGACACAGCCAGGGGGCTGCAGCTCTTTCTAGGAGAGGGGCTCCAACTCCCAGCCCCAGGCAGGCCTTCGGTCCCTGCCCTTGGCCCTGGGCTCACACACCACCAGCTCTAAGTCACCCCTGTGGCCATGGGCATGAGCACCTGCCAGTAACAAAAAGCCCCAGGTCTCAGTGATTTAACACGAGTCTGGGGCAAATCAGTGGGAAGGCTGCTATGGTTGCTCTTCTTTTTTCCTTGCAATCAGCTAAGAAATCTTACTCTGCTCAGTCTTTCATTCAGCAGGTATTTACTGAGGGCTAGACACTGAGGACAAGCAGGAAACAAAGGACAAAACAAAAGCACAATACACAAAAGCCAAACTCCCAGTGGAGGGTCAGCTGAAGAAGAGAAGCCCTCGAAGGCAGACAATGTCTAGAGAGGACTGCCTGCCTCAGCCTCTTTGTTCTTGTTTTGGAGCCATATGACTAGTTCCAACCAAGGCCATGCCAGGCAGTATCTGTGCACTTGTCCCCTCATGCACAGTCCTACAGCCTCTCTCCCTTGGCATTGCCCACCAGGCCCAAATGCAGATGGGCGTTGCCTCCAAGAGCCCCAGCTCTTGAGCAACCATAGCAGCTTTCCTACTGATTTGCCCCAGACTTGTGTTACATCACTGAGACCTGGGGTTTTTTGTTACTGCAGCCAAACCCTGTGATCCTGACTGATGCAGAAAGTTAGCACCAAAAAGACCAAAAACCTAAAAAGTGATGTCACAGACAGACAACAGGTAGAGAAGAGAGTGACAGAGCTGGGAAGATGGCACCCTGCATTCATAACAAAGCATTTGGGAAAACCATCACCTGTGATAGTGTGAGAGGTGGATCTTGTGGGTGGCAAACCTGGCTCTAAGGGAATCCTGGAAGCAAAATAGCACCCACCAATGGTGGCCTCATTGGAAAGGTGTCACCTAAAAAGCTCCTAAATAATTGTTTTCCATCAAAACAAAGCTGAGAGGAGATTTAACTGACCTTAATAGATAGCAAGAAGTGAATTTTAGTTGGTTTTTCTCCGGTACCAGGAACCGAACTCATGACCTTGCGCTTGCCAGGCAGGCGCTTTTGCCGCTGAGCTAAATCCCCAGCCCCAAGAAGTGAATTTTAATTAATACAGGTCTCACTTTAACTTGGTCTTAAACATCCAACAGAAAAGTATACAAGATGTACAAAGCAATGCCATAATAATACTAATTTCTCCAAGAAGTTGGTGTATTCTTGCCTAGAGACTACAAAACTCCAAGTAACCATACAGATAAAGCCAACAATAAATATGCTAGATTCCTGTTACTGAAAACCACCAGATCTTGTCTAAAGAGAGTGTTATATGATACATATCATGGCCTTAACTAACTATACTCAGCAGGCCTTAAATGACACCATAGCTGATCTCTCTCCTAAATAAAAAGTCAAATTAATAAAACAGGCCGTACTTCAAAACCAAATTAATAGCCTCGCTGCGAGGTTTTGAAGTACGGCCTGTTTTATTAATTTGACTTTTCCAAAATCGATGTGCCCCGGATGTCCTGGCAGCTGAAAGAGGAGGCACCTGTGCTATGCTGGGAGAAGAACGTTGCTACTTTGTAAATAAATCTGGAACTGTTATGGACAAGGTAAAAAATCTTCGCACCTGGCTTGAGCATGAACGCCCAGAGCTAAAACACTATCTCTTGCCCCCTACACCATTGTCCTGCTGGAATGACACATCTGGGTCATGGGCAACGTTCTTGCTGCCTCCCTATAATCATGATAATAACCTGTTTACTTGTAGGGCCCTGCATTTTAAACTTTTGTCTAGTTTTATTCAATCCAGGCTTCACGCACTCACAGCCAACGAACTCGTCGCTCTAGCAGACATCCCCAACGCTGGTGTTCACATAGGTGACACCCGTCATCCCCTTGCCCCCTATCGTAGCAATGCCCCTATTGAGCAGGAAGCAGTCTAAGGT
Organism: Chinchilla lanigera; assembly: GCF_000276665.1. Taxonomy (NCBI): domain Eukaryota; kingdom Metazoa; phylum Chordata; class Mammalia; order Rodentia; family Chinchillidae; genus Chinchilla; species Chinchilla lanigera. Next base: position 28,302,350 of record NW_004955420.1, on the reverse strand, counting down.
GAGTCGTCACCCCCTACAACCAAAAGATGGGAATGCTGGGTTTCTCAGCTCACTGTAATTCCCGCCGAGTCACTGTGGCATCCAGCCAATATGGCGCTGGAGGTCATGTGCTATGGTGCCGAGCCAGCATGGCGCTAAGTCAGTATGGCACTGGCCACTAGAGGTCATGTGCTAAACCCCACACTTCTTCCCCTGAGTCAAATTACGACTTCCTACTTCCCTTTTGGTAATATCCTGTTTCCTTTTCCCATGCTCCTGCCAATTCTGATCTGCCATGTCAGGAAGTCCACCTCCTAAACCCCGCCTCCTGGGCCTATTTAACCTTTGACCCCATGGCAGGCCCTCAGAAGTTTCACGTCTCTTTCCTACTGTGGTCTTCTCCATGCCCACAATAAAGGCATTTTATTCTGAAAAAAAAAAAAAAAAAAAAAGCTGATAGGAGAGAACCCAGAAATGTGTGATGCCACATTACTGAAAAAGTCAAGTTTGCCAGGTATGGTGGCACACACCTATCATCCCCACACTCAGGAGGCTGAAGCAGGAGGATGCCATGCGTTGGAGGCCAGCGTGGGCTACATAGTGAGACCCTGTCTCAAAAACAAGCAAAGAAAAGTCAACTATTTAAGGGTTCTTACTATGAGAAAACAGTTCTGAGAAAACCTGTGGGTGCACCCACCCAAGCTCAGCATTTGGCGAAGGTCAGATAAAAAGCAAAGCCTTCTCCCCATGCCTCAGAGCAGCCCTCTTCAGAGCAAGACTGCAAGACACAGAGGGAGAGGGGAAGACAGCAGAGCAAACCCAGGGACCGGAGAACCAGGTCCCGGAAGGAGCAGCATTTACAGAACAACTAGGACCAAACAGACAATAAATCCGCCAAGGGTTTGAACCAGCAGAGAAATGATCCTGGACTCAGAATCCCGGGCCTGACCCCAGCCCCCAGCTTCCTTGGTTGGCAGAAAGTGAGCTCAGACGCGCACATCCCCAAGGACGGTGTGAGCCCAGCCCCCAGCTCAGATCAGCGGCAAAGGCCTGGGAGAAGAAAGAGCCCGCTGAGGCGACGCAGGGGGGCGGGGGTGCAGCCCTCACCCCTGCACCGGGGGCACCCACCACACCCGCCTGGGGACCCCACCTGGAGATCTCCCGGGGAAGCTGCAGATGTAAATTTGGGGTTCATCATCACCCATGAGGCGTGCAAGGCTGTCCATCAGGAGGAGATGGTCAAGCCTGCCTGGTCCAGCTGCTGAGCCCAGAGACACCGCACGTTTGGCAAGCCGAGGAGACGGGGAGAAAGCGGCAACAGAGCCTGGGGCGGAGGATTCCGGGAGGTGGCTAGAGACTGAAGGGCACAGAGGCTCCGAAGCCACATGCACGAAGGGCGCCAAAGAGCGGCTGAAAGTGCAGACGGGGTCCTGTGCCAGAGAGCGGGGCCGCGTGTCACGTGGTCCCCTACAGCTGGGCAGAGCCTGGACTTAGAAGCACAAACTCACCCGGAGCAGAGCCTTGGCACAGAGTCCAGAGGTGGGCGCTGGTGTGGGTCAGTGGAGAAGTGAGGCAGCAGAACCTCAGGGCCCAGCGCGCCTGCCCTGACAGTGGGGAAGGTGTTGTCCACTGTGAGCTCCAGCTGGGCAGGCCCGGTCATCTCTCCACGTCCCTTGTAATGAGTGTGGCCGACCTGCGCTCTCTGAGAGCTAAGACAGCACCAGGACTGCTGTTTCTTCCTTTTGTAAAAAAGGGTTTTGTTAAAACATACTAACAGGGTTCAGTGTCACGGTTCCTTTCCAGAGTGGTACTGAGAGAGGAGGCCACCTCCCGGGGCGAGGCTGGATGACTGTGGGTGAGCTGTGCCGCTGGCTCCTGGGGAATGACGTAGGCGGGGTCCCGGACGAGGCTGACGGTTTGAGTCCGGTCGTGTACGGGTTCAGCTGTGAGGCAAATGTCGCTGTGTGAAGTCCTGCCTCCTGGGCCACTAATCATCGCCTTTGCTTCTGTCGCTTTGCTTTGTGCTAATTCCAACGGAAGATTGTCCCATAGGGTAGAAGCAATGTAAAACAAATTACCAACACACAGAAAACCCTGGGCTCTCATCCCAGAGGGATGCCAACAGTAAACTGCCCTTTCTCCTACCTCGTGTCCAAGGGGCTTTGTTCGGGGTCCCCCGAAGCCTCCTGCTTCAGCGTCACATCTGCAAGTCAGTTTGGCATCACGAGTGCAGAAACGTAGGCTCCAGGAGACTCCAGAGCGGAGGGAGGCTACAAATGCTTACACACACTGACAGAAAGAACCCTCATTTCATACCCAGGTGTGCTGCAGGCGACGCAGGGAAGACAGCCGAGGCAAAGAGGGATCGGTGCCAACGGGAGGAGCCAGCATTGTTAACAGACTGTTCGTGGTTAGCACTCAGAAAAAAGCATGGAGTGCAAGCCTGTAATCTCAGCAACTTGGGAGGCTGAGGCAGGAGGATCACAATCTCAAGGCCAGCCTGGGCAATTTAGAGAAAGCTTGTCTTGAAATAAAAATGAAAAGGGCTGGGATGTAGCTCAGTGTACAAGGCTCTGGGTTCGGCCTCCAGTGCCCCAGAAGGTGATAATAGTGATAAAAATAAAAGAAGCAACTAGATTCACTGAGAGCGAAGTGGGAAGGAATCTGAGGATTGACGAGAAATAACACATGATTGGGAGAGAGGCGGGCCGGGGCGATGGAGCAGGCTTATCAGGATGGCTCTGCGTGCGCGGGGCTGTGTGGGGCATGGGCACAAGTGGCTAGGCGGGCTCCACTCGGGCTGTGGATGGGCACTGTACATGTCCTGAAGGGCAGGAGGTAAGGGAGGTGGAAGTCCTGCTGAGAAGAGATCACCAGCAGCGACCACAGCTACTAAGGACATAGACACAGACCCAGAGGGAAGGTAAGTGCCAACCAAGAGACCAACGGGAAGACCGATGGATTGAAGACCCTACTGAGACTTCAGCTCGTTGGTGTTGGGGCGCTAGAAGGTGTGAGCAAGAGATAAAGCCAGCAGATGGCCAGAGAGTGAAATGTTGACATTAAGATTGGGTAGGAGTTGCAGCTTTGCGTAATGGCAAGAGCTGGGGTGTTACCGTGGTAGTGAATGGCAAAGCCGGACCAAGGACACATTTTTGCCAAGAGAATAGAGGGAGAAAATGACGAGCTGGCTGTTAGAAGGCGGGTCTAACAGGAGGGTAAAGGCCCACAGGGCACCTTCAGGAGTACCGTTAGGGTTCCTTGGTTCCGAAGTCTAGGACACGGGTTCAGGTCAGGTGTCCAGGATCAGGGCCAGGGCTAATTTTCAAGGCTTCATTCTGATCTTGGGCCATGGTCTCAAACCTCAGACCCAGTCCTGGCCGTGACCTTCTATGTGGATATTAGTTGGAACTCAGATACACACAGAGCTTGCTGCAGACGTGGACCTGGATGTTGGAAGTGAAGCTTAAACCTTACATCTGCACCTGGGACATGGATCTTGAATTGTAACATCAGACTTAGGCTCTGTATCTGGAGTTTGAACTTGGACTAGATCTTAGCCTTAGATCATAACCCATTTCTTGGACATGGACTTGGGATTTTGACCTGGAAATCTGACATTGACTTTGTGTCTGGTGTCTTCCTGGACCCTGAACTGGACTTTAAACTGGATCTGGACCTGGCCTTGGACTTGGACTTGTAACCTCTAGTCATGGACCCAGAACCTAGACCTCAAACCTGAGCCTAGATTTTCATTTGAACACAGATACTGGCCCTAGACCTTAGAGATTTACCCAGTTTCATTGATATGATCTTTGAGCCGAAGTCTGGACCCAGCACTAAATCTTAGCTGGAGGGCCAGGGATATAGTTCAGCAGCATAAGCGCTGCCTGGCAAGCGCAAGGTCCTGAGTTCAATTCCCGGTACACACACACACACAAAAAAAGCTTTTAAATCTTAGCTGGAGACTCGGACCTTGTAGCTCCTCTTGGAACCTTATCCTTGGACCTGGATTTGTCTATGACCTTAACAGGACCTTAGACCTGGACAGTGGCCGTGGAGTTGGCCTTGGACTAACAATGTTTAGCATCATTTCATGTGTCTGTCACCTTTAAATCTTGTTTGATAATGTTTCTGTTCAAACATTTTGCCATTTTATTTGGGCTATTTGTTTGTGTACTGAATTTTTAAGACTCTATAAATTCTAGATGCAAACCCTTTACACAAATATATAATTTGCAGATATTTTCCCCAAGTCTTTGGCTTGATTTTTGTGGTGTTAACAGTGTCTCTAGAAGAGCACAAGCCCTTAATTCTGTTGAAGCCTAATTTATTAAAGTTTCCTTTTACAAATATTTTGGTAACCTTCATCCACGCCACAAAGCTTTTTTTCAATGTTTTCACCTAGCAATGTGATAGTTTTACATTTTACAGTTAAGTCTATGATAGATTTTTGTTGTTGTTGTTAATCGTGTAACCCTTTTGTTTTGTATATGGATGTCCAACTGTGGTGGCAACATTTGTTGAAAAGAGTATCCTATCTCCATTGACTTTTTGATCCTTTGTCAAAAACATTGACTATATATGTGTGAACCTATTTCTGGACTCTGTTCTGTTCCACCGATGTACTTAACTACTTTTCTATACAGCAGTGTGTTGATTATTATAAATTATAAGAAGTTCTGAAAGTAGATAACCTGAGCCTTTCAATCTTGTCTTTTCCAAGTTATGGCCATTCACAGTCATTTCATTTTTTTACTTTAATTTCTACATTTTCATCCCTACTATACACAAATACTAGATACCAGTATATAGAAATATTGTTTGGGCATAATTATTTTTATTTTACAAACCTGTTGGCCTCATTATTAGTTCTTGTAACTTCTTAGGCAGATTTCATTTCTTGTTTATCTCTTATTTTATTCTTTATTTATCTACTGGGTTTCTCATATAAGAGAAACCATGTGATATTAAAGCTTGCATGTTTGATATATTTCACTTAACATTTAACACAGTGTATGCATTTTTCTGCAAATGACTCGAATTTATCTTTCTTTATGGCAGAGTAGGACTCCACTGTGTGTAAATACAACACTTTCTTTATCCTTTTATCTGTTGATGGATGTAACAGCTGCTTCCAAGGTTTAGCTCTTGTTCACTGTGCTGCTACAAACAGAAGTGCACATGCATAGCATTCTCTTTGTAGACAGAGTTTAATTTTTCCTTCTCTCCTCTGGATGCCCTCTATTCCATTTTCCTGCCTTGTTGCATGGGCTAGATTCTCCAGTACAGTGCTGAATAGAAGCGATGCCCAAACACACTGTCACACTCATCCTGCTGTTAAAGAAAAAGTGTTCAGTTGCTCACCGTTAGGGATAAAGTTAGCCACAGGGTTCTGCAGATGCTCTTCGTCGGGTTGAGGAACTTCCTCTGGTCCCCAGATAGACATAGCCAAGTTCTAACCCTCAGCACCTGTGAAGGTGAGCTCATTTGTAAATGGAGTCTTTACTTGTATAAAGGTAACCAAGTTGAGATGAGGAATATTCAACCAGGGTGGACCCTGAGCAAGTATGAGTGCTGTCATTATTAGAGAGGCAAAACACACACGTGTGCGTGCACACACACACACACACACATACACACACACACACACACACACACACTGGTGTGAAAACAGAGGCGGAGGTTGGAGTGATGCATCTTAAGCCAGGAAGTGCTGAGGAGTGTGTGCAACGTGAGAAGCCCGAGGAAAGGCACGGGGCAGAGACTCCACGGGAGCCCGACCAGCGCCTGTGCTGCCAACACCGCATGTCAGGCTCCGGCCTCCAGAACTGGGAGAAAATAAGTTGTGTCGTCTTAAGCCACCAAGTTTGGGGCCGTTTTCACAGCAGCCCCAGCAAACTAAAACAGCTGATTTTCTGTTTGCTGAACGTGTCATACATTGTTTTTATTTAGTCTGAAAACAAACTGAATGACATTTATCTGCAGGCTCTGCAGTGATGTGACTTCTTCTTTCCTGATACTGATAATTTATTGTCTGTTATCGTGTCTTTCCTAATCAGTCTGGGTAGAGGGTTATCAACTGTCTTGATCTCAAATAATCATATTTTTTTTTTGATGTCTTCATTTTCACTGTTGAGTTTCTGGTTTATTTTTCATTGATTCATTCTCTGATCTTTGTATTTTCTTTCTTCTGTTTGAAGTTACTTTTTTCCTTGTCCTAGATTACGAATGCAGGCTCTGAAGTCATTCATTAGAGGCCTCCAAGTGAATGAATACAGTGCTATTTCAGTGCTGCAAGGGTCCCTCTGAGTAGCACATTAGCTGCATCTGACATATCTTGATACGTTGTGTTTCCATTTTCATTGAATTTAAAGTACTTTATAATTTCCTTTATGGTTTCTCCTTTTTCCTATGGGCTATTTGGAAACATGTTGAATTCCAAATGTGTGGGGATTTTCTAGATATTTTCTGTTATTGATTTTATATCTAATTTCAGTATAGCCAGAGAACATGCTTGGTATGATCTAAATTATTTTAAACTTATCAAGTCTTGGGGCTGGGGATTTAGCTCAGCTTCAAAGCGCCTGCCTGGCAAGCGCAAGGTCGTGAGTTCAGTTCCCGGTACCAGAGAAAAACCAAAAAAAAAAAAAAAAAAAAAAAAAAAAAAAAAACCTTATCAAGACTTGATGGATGACCCAGAATGTGAAATATCCTAGAAAATATTCATGTGCACTTTTAAAGAAAGTGCTGCCTCCACTTTTGGGGTGGAATGCTGTATAAGTGCAGGAAGAGCAAGAGGACTGAGTATTTCTCAAGTCTTCTACATGCCTGGTAATTTCCTCTCTACTTGTTCTATCAATTACGGAGCCCTGGTGCTGTCATATGCAAAAGAACAGCCCCAAACATGTTCACACCCTAGATCCTAGAACTGGTAAATATATTTACACGACAAAAGCGACCTTGCAGCTGAGCACGGTGGCCCACGGCTGTAATCCCAGCACTGAGGAGGCTGAAGCAAGAGGGTTGCCTCAAGTTTGGGATCAGCCTGGGCATCGTTGAGCAGCCTGCACTACACAACAAGACTCTGTCTCCGAAAACTAAAAGTGACCTTACAGGTGAGATTAAGGTTACAGACCGTGAAACAAGGAGATCATCCTGAATTATTCAGGTAGGCAATTAAGAGAGTCTTTCCCAGGTGTGGTCAGAGGACAAAGGAGAGAGACGTGACACTCCAGGCTTTGAAGACGCATGCAGGAGCCAAAGCCCAGAAGCTGCCTCTGTAAACTGGAAGGAAGGAAGAAGATTCCTCCTAGAACTTCCAGGAAGGAAACGGCCTAGAAAACCTTGAGTTTTAGTCGGTTAGGTCTCATGCAAAGAACTCTAAGGTAATAAATACACTGTGTGTTGAGCCATCACATTTCTGTTAATCTTCTTCAGCACGAATAGAAAAGTAATACAGATGTTAAAACTCTGGCAATTCTTGTGGGCTTGTCTACCCCTCCTTTAAACTCTGTTTTTTTTTTTCTTACTGTGTATCAGAGCTCTGTTATTAGGACGAAGCATGTGTGCCAGGATCACTTAACCTCTTTGTCATCACAAAATGATTTTATTTTTCCTGCCAAAAGCCTTCATTATGAAACTGACTTTGTCTGATATTTATTTTATCATTAATATGTTTTTCCATCTTTTCACATTAAGCATTATTTGTCTTGTGGCTTCTTATAGGCAGTTTTTTTTTTTTTTTTTTAAATCCAGCCTGATAGTTTTTGCCTTTTAACTGGGGTGCCTAGACCTCTAACATCCACCGTGACTGTAGGCAGAGCTGGGTGTCTATTGTGCTCTCTGTTCTTTTTCCACCTTTTTTGGATGAAGTATTTTCATTATCTAATATTTGTCTCCTTTGTTAACTCACTGTTGCATTATTTTTATGCTGACTTTGGGGTTTACAGTGTTTCTGTAATTTATTACTGTATACCTTCCAGTAATACCATGCTGTTTAACATATAGGGGAGAACCTTACCTCCGAATGCCAGTTTGAGGGACTGGGAAACCATTTCCACAAAGAAATATCTATTAAACTGCAAATAAAATTATTCAAACTAGCAAATAAAATTATTCAGTCTCTGAAGACTGCCTGAGGGCTTACAACAAATTGAGAAGCATTTGCTTAATAAAATCAAAGGAAATGTGTTATAGGGTAACTAAAGTTTATGCTTGCAGTGGACGCAGAGGCAATCACAAGAACCAAGGTGATTCCCGGAGCCTCCTGGGGTCACTGTGTCCAGTGTAAAGTCCACAGAAGACCACAGCATCTCCAGGAAGCCAGGGAAATAAAGTCTCAGACACCCCCATCACCCATCTGAAAGGCTAAGGCCACAGGAACATGGACCAGGTCCTCAAAGAATGAATGCATAATGACCGTTATGGTCAGTACAGAAACAGACACTGCCCATATTTTGTTCATTGAGAATCATATATATACAGTTCAACTTACATTCCTCACCTCCTTACCCTTCCATCTTAGTTGCTTTTTCACTGTGACACACAATATCTGACATCCACAACTCTAAGCATGAAAGGTTTCATTTGGTTCACAGTTTGTAGAGGTTTCAGTCCACTGTCAGCTTGCTTCAAGGTAGGGCAGCATGACAGAGGGGCATGGTGGATGAGAAACAGTCCATGGCAGGACAGTCAGGAAGCCTCAAGGGATCCAGGGAGGAGAAGAGAGATAGACACTTCCAGGCCAAACCCACAGCAACCCACTCCTCCTGCCGAACATCACATTTAACCATAAACTCAACAGTGGACTGATCCACTCTCAGGATCCAGTCACCTCCCAAAAGCCTTAAATGTGACTGACTGCGTGAGGCTTTGGGGGATGTCCAGATATAAACCATAACACTTTCTTTATTTTTTAATATTTTCCTTTCCCTGTATGTCACTGTTGCATATAGAGTTTCATAATTGTAGATAGTCTTACAATGTGGGCTGAGATTATAAAATATTGAGACAAAAATAATAAAATAAGCACACCAAACATTATCATCACTCAGAAACCTTGGACATACAGGGGACGCAGTTAGTGATAAAACACTAAATTAATCCCTTTGAAGGTATAGTGTTATGGTTTGTGTCTGAATGTTCCCCCAAAGCCTCATGCAGTCATGGGGCGGGCTTCCAGAGTTTGACTGATTCATGGTCCAACGTTGGAAGTATGGATGTGAGTGCTACACCCGCCCTGCGGTGGATAGTTTGCATACAATGTAAGGGAGGAAAAGAGGCTGCTTGCCACCGTTCCTCCCTTTTGCTCTTGTTGCTTTTGCTGTTTTCTGCCACCATGAACAGCTGCCCTCCGCCATGTGCTACTCTGCCTTGGAGCCAGCCAAGTATGGACTGAAACCTCCACAAACCATGAGCTAAATAAATCTTTCCGTTCTTAATTTTGGATGTCAGGTGTTTTGTCTCAGCAAGGAGAGAAAAGTAACCAAGACATACATATTTAGTTATATGATAAAAACAACATTACATTTGGTGAGTTCCTTGGGCCTGATCTCTAACCTCATCTCTAGTCATGCTCCTTGGAACTGGATTTGACCAGAAGTGGAGAGGCTGTTGGGAGCTAAGATAATCTGTTGAGTGCTGTTAGAAGCTGTAAGGAGCTGTTGGTTCTCTTGGAGGAGCTTGTCACGCTGGCTTTCCCGATGAACTCTGCTGTTCTCATCAGAGGAAGAGCTTGGGACCTTGTTGTCACTGAGAATGGTTTCAGTTCACTTTGGGGAGCTCTGGTCCTCACTTTGAGCATCACTTCCTGACTCCAAGAGGGGAAGATGGTGCACAGCTCAGTCTCCTAGAGAAGCCTGTCACACTGGCTTTCCTGATGGGAACTCGGCTGTCCTGATCATCAGAGGAGCCCAGAACCTCACTGTTGCTGAGGATCTGTGGTACTTTTCTACAGAGCTCTGGTTCTTACTTTGAGCATCACTTCCTGGCTCTAGTGCAGACCCCTCAGCCTGTGAGCTCAGATCCTTCATTCCACTGGCACAGACTTTCTTGCTTCCACCATTGACCTTTGGGCCCTCCCAGCTGAGATCCATGAAACAGGCCTTCATGAGACATTGTTGTGGGCTCTAGGCCTCCAGCTGGACTCATGGGAGGCACTGTTATGGACTCTAGGTCTTCATCTGGACTCATGCAGGACACTATCAGGGGGTCCAGGTGCTCAGCTGGATTCTTTGGTCTTTAGTATGTGGATAGATTTTCTGCACTCTCTTTTTGCATATCATTCTTTGGGTGACTATTAAAAATAATGTTATAAAATATGTGTCCTGTATTATATTGTTCCCCTTGTAAGCTACATCCTCGAACTTACATGCACACCCATATCTGAGCTTCAGCATAAAATGGTGAAACTTGGATATGGATATGAGTCATCAGCCATAATTTTTGCACTTGAATTGAACCTCTAAACCTGAATCTTAAGTCTAAGAGTAAGTATCATAACTTTGACCTGGGAAATGGACCATGACTTTGGACATGGAAATTATACCTGAATCTAGATCTGACCTTATTGCTTGACCTGTAAACTGGATTTTGATTGTATCGTGGATTGACCTAATCTGGACCCAGATCTAAGCCTTGAAATAAAATTATGAAATTAGGACTGGGAATATGGTCCTGGATTTGAATCTCAAATCTGGACCTCAGACATAGATCTTGGAGCTGGACTTCAAGAAGGAACTTAGGGATCTTTGATATAGAAAGTATGGCATCACACCTGGACTTTCAACATTGACCTGGACTCACTCTGAATCGAGACTTTAGAATTACTTATAAAACCTCTCACTGCCATAAAACTTGACCTGGAGCTTGGGCCTCAGACTATACCTGGATTTATCCAGGACCTATAAAGTCTAATTTGTTTTAGACCTAGACAGTGGACTTGACTTTAAACTTAAATCATAGACTTTGACCCAAACCTCATACATGATTCTAGATTCTACTTTGGAATTAGACCACAAGACTGACTTTTAGACTTGATCTTAGACTTTATCATTGGACCAGACATTGCACCTAAACCTTAGACCTCAACCTCAGACCTGGAAATAGATTTTGGACATGGATCTTAGACTTTACTTTGAGCTCACATTGGACTGACATTAGGCCTGCAGCTTGAATTTGAACACTGTATATGGACCTAGAACCACAGAATAAGGTACTGGATCTAGGTTAAGACTTTAGAAATGGAATTTGGACCTGGAACCTAGACCCCAGAGATGGATGTCTCTATTTATTGGTAGCACAAGCCATAATAATTACAAGCATTGTTTAAGCAAAAAGTTTAAAAATATTCTTCTCAATTATGCTAATGAATCCTGGTAGCATTTGTAAAACAGAGCTAAGAATCACATGGAGTTCTCAAACATTCCTTTTGCAAGTTAGGGTGATTTAAAGTGAAATCAAACAGTACTCATGTAAGAGTCCATTATCATGCATTGTTATCAAAAGTATGTTCTTATTGTACATTAGAGTCAATTAGGATGAATCATGTAAGCGTTTGACAAGACAAGCAATTTTCCCAAAAGTATAAATAAGATCAATCTCATACATTGTTCCAAAAAGTGTGTTCTTGCTGCAAGTTAAATGAAGTAAGCTGTACTGGTACAAGAAAGAAAACAAGTTTAGAATTAGAATCAAAATTCAAACTTTGATTTCAGCATCAAAGTCCAGGACCAAGATCAAACTAGAAGGTCTAAATCTATCAAGTTTCCATGTGAAAGTTCTGACACAATGTCTAAGCCAAAGTGAAATCCAAAATCCAGGACAACATTCCAGGTACAAGGACCAAAGGCCACATCCAAGGTGGAGGTTCAGGTCTGAGGTTACAGTTCCTGATCTAAGGACCAAGCTCCATGTCCAGGGTCCTGATCCAGGTCCAACATAAACTTGCATGCTCCAAGTCCAAGGTCAAGGGGCAGATACAAAGCCAAAGTTGCAAGACTAACCTTTAGTACTAAGACCAATTCCAAGTGTAAGAGCACACCCAAGGGATTAGACAAATGTAGGTCCAAAAATTAGGTCCAATGTCCATGTGAAGATCCATAGTTCACATCTTACATCCAGATACAAGGACGTCGTGCTCCATTGCAGAGGTAAAAGTCAACATATGAGGTTAAAGGTCCAGATCCAAGTTCAAAGTACCAATCAAAATCCAAGATCCAGATCTAAGGTCCCATCCAAGTAACTAGGAAAAACTAGGTTCAACAGTTATGTCCAACATCCATGACTAGGCCAGCAGTCCTCCAGTCAATTTCAAAAGCAGATCTGGATCTGAGGTACATGACCAGGGTTAAAAGTTATAATTCAAAGTCAAGGTCCAAAGTGCAGGGTACAATTCCAAGGTCCAGGTGCTGGTCCAGATGAAGATCCAGAAAATATCTGTGTGAAAAACCCAGGTTCAACATTGAGGAAACATCTGAGATCATAATATAGTTTTTAAGTCAAAGTCTAGGTCCTGACCGAGAACTAAATCTAAGTTCAATTCCAAAGTTCTGGGAAAAAATCTATATTTAAGGTCAAGGTCTAAGTCCAGATTGAGTCCAAGTAAAAACTCTAAGGTCTAGTTTACATTTCAAAGTCTAAAACCAATTCCAAAGTCCAGGTCCAAAGCCTAGGTTCAAGATCAATATAAATCCAAGTCCAACTCTAGATTTTGATCCCCATAAGAGTCCAAATCCAGGTCAAACATTCAGACCATGGTTAAAGTCCAGTTTGAATTGCAAGTCAAGGTCCAAGATCCATATCCACAGACCAGATACAAGGTGATGATTGAAGATCTAGGTCAAATTCAAGTTCTATGTTAGTTCCACGTCCAAGATCAAAATCAAAGTTCCAACAGCCAAATCCAGTATCATGTCCAATTTCTGATCAAAGTCTTATTCTAATGTCCAGGAGTAAGTTTAGGTCCACAACCCAAATTAGACTTTAAAGATCCAATCCCAGTTTCAGGTCCAGATCCAAATGCAAGGACAGTGCACAGGTCCAAGTTTCAGTTCCAAATGTAAGATCCAAATACATATACGGGTCCAAGTTCCATGTTCTGTGTCTAAATTAGGGTCCAATATATAGATCAAAGCAAGATACATAATTCAGGTCCAGGATCCAGGTTTGGGTCTAATTTTCAGATCAACTAAATAAAGTTCAAATATCTGAGGTTGAGATTCATAGTTTAGATTCCAGGTTTATGTTCAAAGTTGGTTTTAATGTCCAGGTCTGAAGTTCACTTCCAAGGTTCAAGGTTGATTTCCAAGATCCCAGTCCAGTTCCAGGTCCCAGGCCTAGATCCAAACCCAGGCTCCCTGCAGGGGTGTAATATTACTGTTTCACATTCAAGACCCAGTACAGACGTCTAAGTCTAGGTCCAACATCCACATTCATGCACACAGTCACAATCTAGGTTTAGAGTTCCAAGTCAGAGGTTTACTGCCCAGGTCCTGTTCATAGTCCTAGGACTGACTCCAAAGCAGTGTTTGTGTCTGAGTTTCAGGCCCAAGTTCAAGGTCTAAGGAGCATGTATGAGGCTGTGATCCAGAAACAAAACCAAAATTCCATTGCTATGTTAGGCAGTTTTCCATCTCTGCGACAAAATCCCTGATATAAATCAACTTTAAGGAGGAAGAGTTTACCTTGGCTCAGAGTTTCAGAGATTTTGTCCATGTTTGACTAGTTTCATTGCCGAGACTGAGCTGAGTCAGAACATCACAGTGGGAGGGTAGAGCAGAGAAAAGCTGCTCACTGCATGGCAACAAGGAAGTGAGAGAGGGAAAGAGCCAGCGAGGAGGTGGAGGGGGGATACCTTTAAGGGCACAGCCCAAGGACCTACTCCTTCCAATCAGGACCCACTTCCTAATAGCCCATTTAGCCACAAACTCATCAATGGGTGGGTCCATCGATGAGCTCAGAGCCCTCATGATCCACTCTCTCTCTAGGCCCCACGTCTAAATGCAATGGCAAACAGGCACACCGAAACAACACTCAGGATTTAGAGATGGATTTATTTATGTCGACAGGCACTGATTGAGATCACTCCCAAAATATCAGGAAGAAAGAGGCCCATTCTCCTTGAGAATTCTGCCCTGGTATCCTCATCAGCCACTGCAGTTGCTGCCAGCACCTGTGGCTTCACTCCTTGCTCCTGACTCATCTACACCAACCAACTGAACTGGTCCGAGCCAGCCATTGCCTGCATCCGGCCATTGAGGTACTCCCCCTGAAACTTCTGCTCCAAGGCTAAGCCTATCCCGGTCACAGGAGATGTCCTCTCAGGCTGCAAGTTTGTGCCTGGCAGAGGGGGTGAGAGTCTTAGCTGCCCCACTGATGTACTATGGGCCCCCAGTGTCCCAGCTGAAGAAGAGAGTCTGGTCTGCCCTAGTCGGAGCCTGTCAGAACGATGAAAGGGTTGTCATCTGATCCAGGTTGAAGCTTTTGAAAGCTCTTATCTTTTAATTTGAATGAGCATTTATTTTCTAGTGTCCATAGTCCTTATATCAGGGTCCTGGGTAACAACAGTCACTTTTGCCATCTTGTTGGGCTTTTTGCCCCTCACTTTGATATCTTTGAGAAGTGTCACCAAGGTTTTTTCTAGGCAAGGTGACCTCTGGAAAGGCCATGGCAACTCATCTGTCAGGGCTGACAGTCCAATTTTTCCTCAGTCAAAATGTGGAACTCAGAAGGAATTGTTGACAGTCATCTTGGGTGAGCATTAGATGATGCCATTGACCAAGACAGGCGTAGCGGTGAAGCAGCAGGTTCGGGGCAGGGCCTCTGTGGCCAAATGCAGGCAGTGGCTGCCTGGAACCAGTTCAATTGGCTGGGGTAGACGAGTCGGGAGCAGGGAGTGCAGCCGTAGGTGCTGGCAGCAACTGCAGCGGCTGATGTGGATACCAAGGCAGAATTCTCAGAAAGAAGGGGCCTCCTTTTCTCTCTTTTTTGTTCTTTGAGATGCAGGGAGTAGTTTGATTTCATTTTTAACTCCATAAAAGCCCTTTTTCCTGCAGTCAGGGACTGTGGGTTTTGACTAATTAGTTCCCATCTCTGGCTTCCTACATGTGCTCTGCACCCTTGAACAATGGCACAACAAAGGGTGGGTGCCCCTCAGAGAGAGACCATTCAGATGCCCACCTAGCCGTGCCCTTCACAGGGACTTATATGAGACTTAGCTAAGGAGGGTGTGAGGCCTCTGCTATGCCATATGTCGATGGCCATGGAACCACAGGTGGGGCCCTATCAGCCTCCAAAACCAGTGCTCCCCCGTCTCGGTGCACAGACGAGCAGCCTATGGCTTGCACTGTCTGGTCCACTCGCTCACACATTCCTTCAGCAGCACTCAGAGGTCACACATCCAACCCACTTCCCTTGAGGGTGGCTCTGACTAGCGTGAGTTGATCACCTCCCCTTCTGCTCAGGCTGAGCAGGACCGACAGACTAGCTGGGGTGACCCCGGGGTCTTACTGGAATCAGGGAGGCAGGCAGACAGACAGACAAATCGCATCCTCCTCCCTTTGAGTTAGATGTGAGCCACTCAGTGGGCAGCCGAGAATCCTCCTGCAGACCTCCGAGGGGACCCAAGAAATCTCGAGAGCACACCTTCCCGTCGGGATCTGGAGAGGTGCTTGCTCCATCTCTGAGGGCCACGACTGGGAATCAAAAAGGTCAGCACAGTTGGTCTTCCCGGCCAACACACCAGATGCAATGGCAAGCAGAAACACCGAAATGACACCCAGGATTTGGAGGCAGATTTATTTACATAGACGGGCATTGACTAGGGATCAATTGTTCCTCAAAATGTCAAGCCCTGATCTCTGGTGGTCTAAGGCTTACATGGAATAAGCAAGCAGGAAGTACGGAAGCAGAATGGCTTGTCAATGGGGATTGGTTCTTACAATATGCATCATAGTGACCAGCTGCGTATCAAAGTGACCGGCCGATTCTAGGAGACAGAAGCAACCAGAAATGAAACAGGAACTATAACCTGGGCAACTAACAAACTGAACAGAAACTGGCCAGGGGTGCGGGGGATGCCATTTTCAGTTATATAAACACCGGTGCTTTAGGGATAGAGCCCTCAATGAATATGTCTTTGTGGTACAGTTCACATTTAAGCCATAACAATTACCAAAGTCCAGAAGCGAGGTCAAAAGTGTAGTTCCAAGGTTGATGTTCAAATTAAAAGTCCCAGTCTAACAGGCACATCCATAGCCACGGCCAAGTTCAGGCCCTGTCTGACACGCATGTCCATGTCTGACATGCAACTTTGTTTAAAGGTTGGAGTCCAACATTCAGACCAAATTTAATGTCCAGGTTTAAGACACAGGGCTAAAGCCCATGGCCAAGTACAGACCAAGGTCCACGTCAAAAATCTAGGTCCAAGATCCAGCTCCACATTTAGAAATCCACCATGTAAGTCTATAACAAAGGAAACATCTGAATCCAGGTTTGAGGTCCATAAAGACCAAGATAATGCCCCTGGTCCAGATCCAGTTACCAAAAACAACTTAGATTGCTCTTAATTTAGACCTATTTGTACAAATACTCCTTGGCTTTACTTTACCCTGCCTTAACCTCCAGTAGGAACTCTTGAGAACCCTGTAGGGCTTGGATCTAGTTTTCCCAAATAGTACATGGATTCATCTTTGTCCTAACTCAAAATAAAAGGGATCCTTTTGGAGCAATGTGTGACTCTGAGTTCGTTTTCACAGATACTGCCGAGATTCACCGGAAGAGTTGAGAGGGTATGCTTTCCAGATCTCGCTCAGGTGATGCTTGCATTCCTTGCAGATTATTTTACCGGAGCTTAAGAAGTTGCTTTTGAGGAGGACATGTGAGCCCTGTTTGCATGTGAGCCTTGTAGTGCTTTGTTGCAAAATAACTTACTGTTTCCCAGTTCCATCCAGATAGAGTTGTCAAGTCCTCCCTAATCCTCCTCTTCCAGCTGAAAACCCTGGACACAGTAGAGCAAAGAAGTAGACTATGACTGCCTGATGGGCCCTGGACTTGAGAACCAGTGCCCTGGGGAGTCCCCTCATTTCTCTTCTTGCCTGCCACACAGCCTGAACAGGTTCCTGTACAAGCCTGCAGCCCAGAACCATGGTCAGGCACAGACATACAAACCCTAAAGAGCAGGAAGAAGACAGCTTACAAACAGAAAACCTTGGCAACACTCACCCTACTCCAGCCAAATGCCAGTGGAAAAACACACAACCTGCCCCTGGCGGCTTCTGTGGAGCCGTCTAGGGTGCACACCCTGTTCTCCTGCCAGGTGGCATTACTGAGTCTACGCAGGGAGCTCATATTCCATTCCCTGCCTAGCGGAAGCAGGTAGTACAACAGTTCCCCTAAGCAGCAGCCTCCCCTACCACATGGTAGCAACAGGACTTAACGAGGCAGTGTGCAGAGAGATTGTCACCACCAGATTTCACTTCCTCTTCCAGTGCCAGCCAGGTCCAGAGGAGTACTGAGTCTGCAGCACACTCAACATCAGTGAAACCCAGCAGGGCAGTGCAAGCTGGGCACCAGCACCATTTTATCCATCATTCTGTTTCTTTCCTTGCCTAGGGTCAGTGAAGCCCAATTGAGAGTTGAGCACCCAGCAGGAAGAGACTGAACAGAGCTGAGAGCGCCAGAGCTGGCAGTTCATGATGATGCCTCACACACAGTACCCAGCAGGGAGTGAGTGAGCCTCCAACCCAGCTGCAGCCACAAAGTGCCATGAGTGGGGCTGGGACCGTAGCTCGGTGGCAGAACACCCGCTTAGCACTCACGGGCCCTGGCTTCGATCTCTAGCCTCAAGAAAATAAATAAACAAGCAAATTAGTTGGCCAGCTTCTCTCGCCCTTCTCTAGTAGCAGTGGGGCCAGTGCAGAGCTCAGTGTAAACTCTTGTAAACCCAGCCACTCAGAAGGATCCCAAGTTCAAGGTCAGCCTGGGCAACTTCATGAGACTCTGCTTCAAATTTAAAAAAAAAAAAAAAAAAAAAAACTTTTAAAGGGTTGGGGGTATAGCTCCATGGTAAAGTGCTTGACTAGCATGTGTGAGGCTCTGGCCTCAATTCCAAGTACCACAAAATGAACAAACAAAACAAAATACCTGTGGGATGATAATAAACACTACAATATTCACAATATTGGATTTTCAAAGGAGAGGAGAGAGAATGAGACTGAAAAAGTATTTGAATAATGAGTAAAATTCCCAACTTTAGCAAAAGACATAAATGTACAGATTCAACCAACTAGTATAAATCCAAACCAAGACATTTCACTGTTAAACTTCAGAAAACTAAAGACAGACAATATTTTAGAAACCATAGAGACCATCACCTGAAATAACAGTAGATTTCTCACCCAGAACTACAGATACAAGGAAGAAATGGCGCAAGATTTTTCAACTACTGAAAAATTACACTTACAATAATTGCTTAAAAAACTATACAAATCAATATATTGAAAACTTATCAATAAATCAAGGTAGAATCCTTTAAAATGTTCAAGTAGCCCATAAGAAGGTAATAAGCAAGAAGCTGAAGAACAATAAAGGGAACAAAGAGAAAATATATGTATAATAAAATGTAAGTCACCAATTAATATAAATATACCAGCAAAAAGACAGATATTGGCAGAGCAGATTTAGAAGAATATATGACAGTGTTTGGCTACAAGAAATTCTCTTCATATACAAAGACACAGGTAGACTGAAAATATAAGGGGGAAGATATACAATCCAATGATAATAAAAAGAGAAAAGCAGAAGTATACAATAACATAAGGTAAACTTCAAGGCACTAAAAAGTAACTAAAGACAAAGAGGGACATTACACAGTGATTTTAGAAAGAAAGGTAGCAATCCTAGACGTACACCTCCCACAAAAGAATGTGTTTCTTAGCTTGTCTTGCTCACATAAAGCTTATGTTCCTATCCTTATTCTAAGAAACAATAAAAGCTGTTTATGTTTAGAATGCCTCCAACTAAACTTGTTTCCCTCAGTAATGCTGTTTCTTTGAATATACTTTGATTCATCTTATTTTGTCTGTGTCACAAGTCGATAGCATTGAAAGAAAATGTGTTGAGCACCTTTATTCACACCTACCTCTAGTTACTCCGCAAAGCAGTGCGTGCCTACAGAGAAGAGCATCGAGCACCAGACTCCTGTGCTCCATACTCTCCCTTCCAGCAAACACTGCTTATGTTCACCTTCGTCTACAAAATCAGAGGAAATTTTTCCCAGCTGTAGGAAATTTTTTCCCAGCTGTAGGTAATTGTGGACAATGCCTTGTGTTTATTGGGCTGCTGTGTCTGTTTAGTTTGGAACAGTCCTTGCCTTTATACTCATGTTACTGACGTTTGTGAAGAGCACGGGTGCACTGTTTGGCAGACGGGTCCTCACTTTGGTTCTGATGGTTTCCTCATGGCACAGGAAGTGTATTTATTGGAAGGAATACTGAATACATGATATGTCCCCAGGTATCACATCAGGAGATAAATGATGTCACTTTGTCCCATTACTAGTAATGTTGGCTCTGATCTCTTGGCTAAGGTAGTATCTGTCAGACTTTTCCACTGTAAAGGTATCCTTTTTCCCTTTATGACTTGTGGGGTTTTCTATCAGTGTTGTTTGATAATTGTTTCTTTTGATGTGTGTAATATACACCTTACCAGTAGAAGGCAAATACCTTCATTGTTTTTGTCTGTCAGAATGTCAACCCCAACAGAATGAACCTTGGTGTGGATGATAGTACCTCCAGTGTTTTGCATGGTCATCCATTGGCACCAGGAAGCTGTTTTTGCTCAGAGCTACACACTCCACAGGCTGAATGTTGGTAGTCCAGCACATCCAGTAGTGAAATCTATTTCCTCCATCACAATGGGCTGAAGAGACGGCCCTTTTTCTAAAGTAGTTCTCATTAGGAAAAGGATACCTTTCACCTGGGCACTCACTACAGCTATGGCAGAGGCAGTAACATCCCCAGGTGTCCCTGTTTATGCTCTTTTTCATGTCCATATAACCCATAGAAAGAAGTCTTTGTTTTAATGTACATGGATATGTATGTACACTTTCGTGTTATTCTAGAAAGAATTTTATATTTGGAATTAATTATTGAATGAGAATGTTGCGTAGGTCCACTGATTAAAATATAATCAGTTTATTAGCTGTTTTAGTTACTTTTCTTGTTGCTGAGACACAATACCCGATATCTACAACTCTAAGGAGAAGAGGTTTATTTTGGCTCACAATTTGTAGAGGTTTCAGTCCATAGTCAGCTGGCTCCAAGGCAGGGAGACATGGCAAGGGGAATGGCAGAAAAGAAACAGTCCATGGCAGGGCAGGAAGGAAGTAGAGAGGGATCAAGGGAGGAGGAGGGAGATGGACCCTTCCAGGCTATGCCCACAGTGACCACCTCCTCTCACCAGGTTTTACCTCCCAACATCACATTTAGCTATAAACTCATCAGTGGACTAACCCAGTGATGAGTATCACAACCCATGATCCAGTCACCCCCTAAAAGCCCCACCTGTGAGCACAAGAGATTTTGGGGTGGATAGCTAGATATAAACTATAACTCTAATTCATAAATATTTCACAATATGCCATAATTTAAAGAATTTTCTGTCAGCCTCTTAATGTATCCCAGTTTGGACACTTCCACCCACATCTCTGAGAATGTAGGTGCTGCAATTTGGATTTTGAACATCCCCCAAACACCAGGTGGTGCCATTGGGTGGTGCTGTGGATCCTGAGGCAGTAGCCCAGCAAGAAGACTTGGGTCACTAGGGATGTGTCCTGGAAGGGGACTGTGGGATCCCAGTCTTCCTGTTCTCTCCTCTTTTGCTTCCTGGGCATGAGGCGAGCAGTTTGCTCTGCCAAGCATTCCCATTGTTGTCATCCAGCACGACCACCAGAGCCCAAAGCAATGGTTCTAACCCATCCTGAACTAGAACCTCCAAGACTGGGAATCAAAACAAACCTTTTCTCTTTGTAAGCTCATGATCTCAGGTAGTTTGTTATAATGGCAGAGAGCTGATCAACAGTAGGAATGGCTCTAGAGCAGTCTTTAAGTCTGCTTCAGTCATCCTCTGACCACCATCCCTTCCCCTACATGCTCCAAATCACAACCCTGAGCCCCAAACCAGACACACCTCCTTGGCAAGCAAGGGTACACCCTCCCACCCCACACTGTCAGTGGGTCAAAGACCCAAGCAAAAGTTAGCTGGAAGAATTTGGATTCTTCTGAGAGAACTCTTCCCTCTCCTGTCTTCCTCCTCTCCTCCCCGTCTCCTCCTTCCACTACACTCTCCTATTCATAGGAGAGGACACAGAAGTCCAGAAAGGGCAGAGCCTGAGACAATATCCCTGTCAAGACTCCACAGAGCCAGGATTCAACCCAGCCTTCTGGAGAGCCCCATGCTGGAGCAGGAGCTCTGCCCTGGGTTCTATCCGCCCTGCTTGGAGGAGAGATGCTGTGACTACCACAGCCCAGTCCACGCAGCCCCAGCCCTGTCCACACAGCCCCAGCCCTGGCCCCAGGGAGGGCTACAGGGCAAGGCATCGACTTCTCAGCCCCCCACAGCTGCATGCATGACTCTGTGCCCAAGACAAAGAGTTCTCCAACGATGGAGACCCCTCGGTGAGGATCTCACACCCCCACCCAAGAAAAGTTCACTGCTCCATGATTAATCAGATTATCCCAGGCTCAGAAAGCCCCGTATACCATTCACCCCCATGATGCAATAAAGCCATAAATTACTTGGTGGCATGCTGAGTGGTAGAGATTTCATATTATTTCATCTTTTAAAATTCAAACTGTTATTCTGACTCCACCTCCCCCCAGATGCGTGAGGAGCTTCACATGGGTCAGTGTCACGGGTAAGTTTCCTCTGAGGCAGAGGGGAGACTCAGGAAGAGAGATGGCGGGCGGGCTGTGGCAGAGGAGGAAACTGAGCAAGACTCGGCTGCAGACCAAGCCTACTTTGAGGCAAGAAGCCAGACTTTCTTGCGTCAACTGGACTCCAGCTCTGAGCTGGCCCATGGTGGCAGTGGAACCTCCAAGGGATGCAGCTCCGTGGAGTAGGCAGGAGCAGAGTTCTCTGAGCACATCTGCCCCAGCTGGGAGTGGTGACCCACCTGGTGGAAGGGATCTGAGTGGGCAATGCACTGTTATGGTTTATACCTATCCCCTCCCACACATATACACTGCCTCCTGGGCTCAGAGGTGGGACTTGCGGAAGGTAGCTCAATTGTGAGGACTACAGCTGGCTTGGTGTTAGGAGGTAGAGCTTGGTCAGAAGACGCAGACACTGTGGGATGGCTTGGTAGGTGGTGCATCTCCCTCCCTGGCTCCTCCCTTTCCTCTCTGCTTCCTGTCTGCCATGAGGTGAGCGGCTCTCCTCCACCCACGCCCTTCTCCCATGCTGTTGACCATGCAAGTACTGAAACTCCTAAAACATGAGCCAAGTAAAGCTCAGCCTCACCTCCCTCAAACTGTGGGTGATAAATATTTTGTCCTGTTGTCCCAGGGACAAGCAAAGTGACTAAGACATCATCCTTGAACAATGGATGGTCAAGGTCCTGCCTTGGAACCATTAAACCCCTGTGATCACCAAGCCCCCAGACTCAGGAAGAACATGAGCTGGAGACATTCACTTCCAGACGCCACTGAGTCCACCCCAGCCACTGCCTTAAGGTTAGGCGCCCACACCTCTAGAAAACTTCCACCCTCTTTTTCTCAGACCCCAGGAATTCAACACTGCTCTATGTGGTCCACTAGCTACCACCCGGCCCTCTTCCTGCACAATCTAGTTTGGTTGTTTCCTCTGGGAGCTGGTCACAGGCAGGAGAGGCAGCCCACCCCTCCACAGGCAGCCTCCCCCGGTCCACTAAGAGGCACCAAGGCCCTGTAGACTCCTCCCTAGCAGTGAGGGGTGTCAGGACCCAGGAACCAGGCCCTGGGAGGCTGCACTTGGGGACACACCTAGATCACGCCTGCTTCCAGCCAGTTCCTCAGGTGCCAAGGGCAGCCGTTATGCAAATTCCGCATGGCATGCCTGTGAGGTGGACGAGGTCAGGACACCTGTCCTTGGGGGCGGGACACGGAGCCCACTATCCAATGGGAGAATAGAGGCTGCAGCCCACAGCTTTCCCCAAGGCATCTGTCACCACTTGGCCACATCTCCCCAGGTGGTACTGCAGTTTTGGAGGGCCCGCGGCATTTCTCCTCCTGGCCCAGGTCTCTCCGTGGCCTGCCACACCCAAGGACAGAGCAGAGCACAGTCTGCACATGGCGACGTCCGGGATGGGACCTCACAGCACAGGAGACGCAGACTGAGAGGACAGGGCCCCAGCTCCCCATGTAACCTTTTCCAGCCCCTTAGCCTCTCCCAGACTCAGTTTCCCATCAGTGTAACAGTTGTGTGCCCGCACTTGGCAAATCCCAGAGCCCAGCTCTCCTGAACCCCCGCCTGGTCCGGCTCTAGATCATCCCTCTGCCTCTGCAGGGCTGCTTCTCCTGGCGCAGGAGACACCGGCTCAGCCAGTCCTGCAGTTTCATCATGAAGGGACACAGCAGCATCAGCAGGCTTTGCCCAGAAGGAACCGTACACTCCTCTTCCTAATCCCAAAGCCATCCCTACCTTTCTCTCAGGTAATCAGTGGCTTTGCTGCCCGTCAGAAATCAGCCCTCCTGCTGCTGGTGCTGGTGCCTCTGCCCCCACAGCAGCTGCTTTATTTTGGAAGCACCAGGCTCTTGGTAACTTGGGGCTCACTGCAGCCTCTGAGTAGACCCATACTAGTTTCCAAAAGCAAATTGATCGGTTATCGACTCTATGCCTTTTCCAGTAGTGCTGACCACTCTGTCCTCATGCCTGGACTAAGACCAAGGACTAGGCTTGACCCAGACTCAGCCAGACAGTGCAAATCCCAGGAAATCCCACCCCAGTGAGACAGGTGGCTCACAAAAAGAACGTGTCATAGGGACTCTGGAATAAGCCGGTGGACAGAGAAGAGAAAATGCAAAGGGCTGGACTGTGCTGTCCGTGTCAGGGCCCAAAAACCACACCAGGGCTGTGTGGAGCAAGTGCTCGAAGCATGGCGGGAGGGAGCAGGATGGACTGTGACGCAGAGAAGCCTGCAGAATGGAAGGAGGACACGCGGGGAGACAAGGCCAGTGGTGCATGGTGGCCTTGCAGTCCTGGCTCACTACTGTTGGCACCTGTGTGTCTTTTCCCCTCCAGACTGGGCAAATGCGTTCGACCTGCCACCAATGGGACAGGGGAGTGAGGTTGGCATGGCTGCATGTGTGTGAGTGTACATGGCCACAGCACCAGCTGGCTGGGGCCCCCCCTCCGCGGTGGCGTGGAGGAAGCCAGCATCCTGGCCCTCCTGTAGCCGGGAGCTCAGAGCCCCCACTTACCTGAAACAGCTCCAGTGAAGAGACGAGGCCCTCAGGAGGCCCTGAGGTGGAGGGCATGGGTGGTACATGCTTCCTCTGGTCCTCGACAACAGTGACCTTTTCAGGCTGCTGACACTGGACCATCTGTCACAAGGCAGTGGACAAGGAGTCCAAGGTCACGACGGGAAGTGTTGACAGAAATTCGGTCCCTGGAGGTGTTGGCAGGTGCAGCAGCCGGTGACAAGGGAGCCTTTTACCAAGAACTCCTGGAAGCAGGCCTTTGCTCCTGGAGGAGGTGCTGTGCTGAGGGCTTTTCAGGTGCCAGCTCATTTAGTTCTCGTGAATGTGGGGATTTGGAGACTGACAGTCTCCATTTGCAGATGAGAAAACTGAGTGCGGAGCAGTTGCAGGTCACACAAACCGGAGCTCAAACTGAGAAGTCTAAGCGCCCTGCCCAGGCTACAGAGCTCCACCAGGCCCTTGGACAGTGCAGACACGAGTCCAGAGAGCCGTATTCTCCAGCACGGGGAGCCTTGACGGGGAGCACAGGACAGTGGCACCGTCCTCTGCTTTGGGAAGCCCTCTCCGGCTAGACGGCAAAACCGGCTTGGGGCTATGGAGCTTTGAGGGGGGAGAGCCGGCAGGGACTCAGGCCCAGGCTGGTGTTGGCTGCAGGTCCGGAAGGACCGTGGGGCGGGGCTGGGTCAGTGCGAGCCCTGGCCCTGAGTCCTGCTGCTTCTCTACTTGTGCTCTGAGCGCTGTGCCTGTTCCCCCTCCCCCGAGTGTGCAGCAGGGCCGGGGAGGCTGAACCCTCATCCAACCCCCACTGATGCCCCAAATGCTCTCTGTCCTCCCCCAAGTGCAGTCAAGGGCACGCAGAGGCCAGGTGATGCGGCCAAAGCCACCCGAGCTCAGGTCTCACCCGCCTCGGCTCAGGCTGCCTGGCCTTCCGTGGCTCCCACGGCCCTCCCTCAGCAACTGAACAAAACCAGGCATCCTCGGGGATGAGCCCAGCTTCCGACCAACGCTGCAATTCGTTTTTAACCCAGCAGTTTATAAACCTCGGAGACACAGGGTACTGAACTCCTGTGGGGGAGCAGAGCCTGGCAGCCGGCCTTCCTGGTGAGTGGTGAAGCCAGGACATGGCTGGACCGGCTCTCCCAGGCCTGCAGGAGGAAATGCCTGGGGCTCCGCGCCTGCTGCCCACATCTGCTCCTGGCCCTGGCTGCTCCTTCCTTCTGTCCTGTCCCAGCCCTCCTGGACTCTCAGCCACAGCAGCTTCCTCTCCGTACCACCTGCCGGTAGGACACGCCCACTGTCCCCCACCACCCTGACACCCCACCAGCCTCCCAGGCCAATGTCTCCATGTCACCCCCAATCCCAACTGAGAGGACGTCTTCCTGCCATGTCACCCCCAATCTCAACTGAGAGGACGTCTTCCTACGGCCCTGGCGCTCCTGACCCCTCCCATGACAGGCCCTCTGTTTTCTCTCTTCCTTCCAGAGCCACCTGCAGTGAGGGCTTAGTCACCTTTGCACTCTCCCTACCCAAGCTACAGACCTGTTCAGGGACCCGGACACAGCCTGGGTGGGGCCGCAGCCCTGGCCGAAGACTGGGCCCAGGATATTGCAAACTGATGGGCAGATGTCTCGTCCCTGTCCCCGGTGCCTGTGCACCTGGATCCTTCGCCAGGGGAAGGGGGCGGAGGGGACAGTGCCCTGCATATCCCATTGCACTCACCGCACCCAGCAAAACCCACCTGCATTTCCGGCCACGGGACAGGAAATTGTGTCCTGGCCACCGGACAGGCAGGGACGGTGCATGCAGTGGGCCAGACTTCCTAGGCAGTTTCTTCCCTGGTTCAGCCTTGAACTTGCAGTAGATGGGAGAGATGGACAGCTCCCCCTGCCCACTGTCTACAGCAGATAAGACACCAAGCTGTGTGCTGCCCAGTGCCCTGTGCACCCCACGCAAGCTCCATGACCTACAGTGCTGTCCCTTCTCCGTCCCCACCCCTGCTCGGGCTCTCCAGGACCACTTCGCAGGTGAGGCACCTCAGGTCTGTTTCCAGAGGGCTCTGATGGGAGGAGGGAAACCCAGACGCCTCCAAGGACAACGCCAGGACCACGGAGGAAGCCTGGACAGCAGGAAGAGGTCTGGGACTCAGGCCCAAGTGGCTGGGAGGTGAAACGATCCAGGAAAAGAGTGTGGACCGGACCCCAGGGAGCACTCAGCTAAGAGGCGCTCTCCCCCTCCTCCACTTGTTCTGCCACACACAATGCCCCGAAGAGTCTACCTCGCCAGGCCAGAAGTGAGTCTACCGCCATGGGGGAATCCCTGAAGCCACAGCCCAGAGCAAGCCTTTCCTTCCTCATGCTGTTTGTCACAGTAACAGAGAGCTGCCTAACCTGCAGCCCCATACCCTCACCTTGGAGCCTGGTGGTTGCATCCTGAGGCTGGAGTCCCCAGGGTCTGGAGACAGAACCCTGCCCCTACCGATCTTGCTGCAGGTCTTCCAACCTGGCCAGCACAACCTCAACCAGCCCAGGCTGGGAGAGAATCTCCCACTGGGGCTACGAGACTTGAGAAGGCAACTGGTCTCCATTAAGCCTCCCCTAGACAGGAGGATCTTAGCCTTGGGTCTCCTAGCCTTCAAAAAATACATGATGGTGGTGCATGCCTGTAATCTCAGCACTTGGGGAGGCTGAGGCAGGAGGATCACAAGTGCCCAAGCTGGGCCACTGAGCAACTTAGTAAGACCCTGTCTCAAAATTTTTTAAAGCGATGGGAATGTGGCTCAGTGTAAAGGCCCTGGGTTCCATTCCCAGTGCCATAATGAAAAAGGGGTGGGGGAGTTCATATATTTAAGTAGGGAAATGGCTACTTTCTTCCATTTAAACTGAATTTAGCATTTTCTCCCACTGTGAAAGTAGACCATGAAGCACAGCAATATCCGCTGTCAGCAACAGGAATCCTTGAAAGTTTCATATCTCATTGCCATTGGTGAACACGCCCCAAGGTGCCATTTCCTCTCAGTACACCAGGGGTCCTGCTTGCCAGCCAGGGCATATCTTGTGCCTAGCAGGCGCCTGAAACTGGTTAGGACTGGACCCTACTACGAAGGAGGTGTGGTTGAAAACTATGGCTAACATTTACTTTTTAAAATTTATTGCAGTAGAAGGCACATGGCCATGGATCCCCTCAGAATCTCCCCCTCTTTGAACTCATCCCATCGCCTTGCCACTTTCTGCAGCAGCTCTGCAGTCTTCTTTCCTGAGTGTCTCTAGTTGCACTGTCCTGGCTGCTTCTGTACCCCAAACTGATGCAAAACGTTGACCTTCCACAGTCATGTTGACTCTGGGGAAGCGGCAGAAGTCGCACAGTGCCAGAGCTGGTCACTAAGGCTCATGGGACACGGAGCCATGTTTTTATTGGACGGGAACTGCTGTACCAGAGTCGATGTGTGACCCAGAGCAGAGTCTTGATGGAGGGGGAAAGCGCTGGCTCAGCGTTCAGCTGCTTCCTGCCCACGTCGTTTCTCAGATGCTCTCAAAGGCCCTCAGAGCTCCCGGCACCCACCGCTGCACTCAGGGTGCAAACTCGACTCGTGCAGCTCCATCAGGGTCAAAAGCACCATCGTCGTGCTGCTGGGTCTGGACCGATGCCCTTTTGCACAAGGAGAGCTGGGTGATTTCCACCGGGAAGTCTGAGCCTCAGTCTCAGGATCACATTCAGGGGCCTAAACTTCATCTCCTACCTGCTACATCGTAAAAGCAGGAGTCTGAAGCACAGGATCCGCAACTCCAATACCATCGACAAAATTTCACGCTGGTCACGCGTTTGTGACCAGTGCTTTACGGCACACTCTAAAACACACCTCCTCTCACCTGTAGCTCGAGACCCGCTGACTGCACCAAACAGACTGAAACTTGTCACACCCCATTACTGAGGTTCAGGGATGGCCCTTGAGAGCAGTTTTTTAATCACAACTTGTATGCTGTTTTTTTTGGTATACCTATGATAAAGTTTAATTTATAAATTGAGCACAGTAAGATCAAAAATAACTAATAAAATAGAATAATTATAGCAATCCACTGTAATAAAAGTTATGTGGTCTCTCTGTCTCTGTCAGACACACACACACACACACACGTTATACCCCAGTGTAACACGACCACACTCGCCTCCTCCATCTTGGGACCTCAGCGAGGATTCTGGGCCTACAGGACGAGAGGAAGTGAGGTGACCACCTGTGTATCCAACATGGCGGCTCTTGCCTGGTGATAAATCAGGAGAGGCCTTGTGCCCTCAGGACACCGGGTGACGCCGGCAACCAAAACCACAGGAAATGCCACCCAGACAAGGAAGGACCGCGGTGCCCCCATCAGCGGCTCCTCAGCCTGCTGCCAGGCCTTTGTATCTGAAATGAGAGGGAGAAACACGTGCATCGCTATGGCCCAGATTCATTTTTAGTATTTTGGCAGCTGTGTTTTAATTAATTGTCTTTATCATCATTGGTGGGGATTTTTATGCATTTAAAATATTATCCTGGGCAGGGAATGGAGCTCAGTGGGTAGAGTGTCTTTCTAGCATTTGTGAGGCCCTAGGTTTGATCCTTAGCAACACAAGATACAAACATGTATACATACATGTACACAGGTACAGTGGTACCTTGGCTCGTGAGCTTATTTTGTTCTACAGTTTTGGAGGAGACGGCCACGTTTGTGTTTGTGTGGGAAAGATGTCCACAGTCATGTTTGTCACTCAATGTAGAGTTTGCAAAAAAAATAATAATTTTACCAAACACTTCTGTTTGCGAACCAAATTATTTACAAACAAAAGCATTTGTGAACCAAGGTACCACCATATGCGTATACATGTGCATGCACGTGTGAATACATGTGTGCATATATACATGTATTGTGCAACACACATATATGCATAAAAATATTATCCTAGTAATTGTCTCTGAGCTTTGGGAGGCTCATAGCTGTGGAAAGACACCACCCCTACCCTGAAACAGACCCAGGAAGAGGGTGGGCAGCACACACAGGAAAGGCCCCTCCCAGCCCCACCCCCCACGATGGCCTAGGAACCTTAGAAACCAGAGCTCTGGGGCAAGGGCTGGGCAGGTAGCCCAGAGAGTGGGAACTGAACTCAGGGGCTTACACTTGCCTTACACTTACACAGGCAGGCACTTATGCTGCTGAGCTATATCCCTGGCCCCTTTCCACTTTTTCTTAAAGTTGTATTTATAGCTTTAACTTGAGAACCTGTCCCATGCCCAGCATGTGACACAACAGAAGAAAGTTCCCAGCAGAGTGGGGCATTCCTCTCCTTCTGTAGGGACAGAACCCTCCCTCCCATCCCACGGCAGGGGGAGGCAGAAGGGCGGAGCAGGCTGGGCACCCCCTGTGGCCCCCTGGACAGGGGCTTCAGGGATGGCCAGGAATCCACAGGGCAGCCCTCAGCTTCCCAGCTGGAGGCCCCGGATGACAGGGCCCAAATCCCAAGGTTTTCCTGAAAAGCAACTGCATTGCTGGCTGTCACTCCAGGCCGGCAAGAAGGGTTAGAAGCCAGCTCCCAGGCACACGGTAGGGAGCTCCTGCCCTGGACCACAGCCTGGGCCCCTGTGCAGGGACAAGGTGGGCAAACTGGCAAACTCTGTGTCAGATTTGCTGGGCAGTTCCCACTGACCTCTGCTTCTCCACAGGGCAGCTCTAGGGACCCAGCTCCGGCGACAGCCACAGCTCACAAACAGCTCCATATGAGTGCTCAGAGTCCACCTGGACACGTGTGCTGTCCTCCCTCTGCCCGTCACAGGGCTGCTTCGGAAGCCACAGTCACCTGGAGGAAGGACAGGGGCCTGCACGGCCGTACTTCCGGCCCGTGGGGACAGGTTCCCACGTTTGCTGAGCTGAGCGCCCACCCCGAAGCAGACGCTGCCACACTGCTCTCCCGCTCCTCCTCCAGCCCTGTGTGGCCCTGGCACTGAGTCTTGAAGAGCGGGATCGGAAAAGAAGCAACTGCACAAATTCCAGGCTCCCCGGGGAGCAGGAAGGGGCAGCTCTTGTCCCCCGCAAGGCCCACTGGCTGGACAGCAGCAGTCCAGGCCAGGCAGCCCAGCCATGGATGAGGACCAAACCCTCCCAGGACTCACCCCGGGAGCCACCTCCCAGCTCTGATGGAAACATCTCTGCGATCAAGGGGACAGGGCAGGAGGACCACGCACCACTCCCAAGGCCAGTCAGAAGAGGCACACTGGCTACCGTGGTCCCCAGGCCAGCTGCCGTGGCCACCACGTGGGGGCCCAGGGAGAGGACCAAGGCCTCCGGCCAACAGTCACTTAGTGCATCTCCTGGAAACAGAGCCCCACCCTGTCACACCCTCAGAGGACAACTGCCCGCTCACGCTGCGGTTAGCATTACCCGGCCGTCACCGCCAAGCTGCTGCCCCGCTAGAGAACTCATCAACAAAGGGCAAGTTCTGGGGTGACTGTTACATCAGATGACGGTTATGGGATGAGTCCCAACTTCACAGGTAGACTTTCCAGCCTCCAGCGCCTCAGAAAGTGACGCAACTAAGGTACGGGGTCCTGACAGAGGTAAAAAGAGGCTGCTGAGGTGGGCCTTCTCCGGGATGACTGGCGTCCTGGCGGAAGGGCAACATTTGGAGACAGACACACGCGTGGAGAGAAGGCCGCGTGACCAGGAAAGACCAACTAGAGGGCTGGCCCAAAAGTCAAGGGAGGCAGGGGTGGCCAGCGAGCCACCAAGCTTGCCCGCGTGTGGGCAGGGTGTCCGCGCAGTGCCGCAGCAGGGGGCCTCTGTCTCCTTGTTGGCTGGGGGCTCATCCCCCTGTGACCTTGGTCAGCAGCGCGCACAGGGGTTGGGGGAGGCGTGGAGGCTGCTCGGTGAGGATGCAGCCTTGGCACCGTGTGATGGGGACCAGAGGAACACCTGCTAAAGAAGGAAGGGTTTGCTTTCTGCACCCCAAGGGGCCCAAGCTACTGCAGAGGCCCCACCCAGCATGCTGAGCCCCAGACGCTCTGGCTCACTGCCCGGGTGCCACCTGCGTCAGTGCAGTAGTCCTGTGCTGGGGTTGTGACACGGAGCCACAGGCTCGGGGAGAAGGAGCGGAGTTTATCTGCTCACACTGGAGGCTCCACACCTACACTCTAGGTGTCGGTAGGGATGGCTCTGCAGGCCCTGCGAGGGCCCCCGCCCCGTCCCTGGGCCTTGTCCTGTTCCAGGCCCGAAGAGGCCAGGGGCAGGGACAGCTGGCGAGTGATGGCCAGGGCAGGAGCCAGGCCGAGGAGGAAGCAGGAGAAGCGTGCGTGGCTGCAGCTATTTTTACCCAGACCTGTGCAAACAGAGGCCAGGCTGGGTTGGCGGGTTCCTCCCCGCCCTGGCACCTGGCCTGGAGGCCCTGACCAGACAGGAAGAGCCACTCCGCTGGGAGCCAGAGAGGAGGCCGAGCAGAGGAAGGGTAGGAGAGAAGGAGGCCCGGACCCCGAGACTCCCAGGCAGGGCCAGGCTCCTGTCTAGGACCACGACGGCGGCAGCCACACGTCACCTCTGTGCTAGGCAGGGCGGGCGGGGCTCGGTGATCAGAGCCGACCAGGAGCAGAGGTCACCTGGGACTAAGGCTGGGATCGGGGTCAGGGGTCAGGCTGGGGTCACACGTAATGGGCGGGGACCCCGGGCCAACGCAGGGATCATTGCAGGACCATGGGTCAGGCCGAGGCAGTGAGAACCACAGGAAGGACTGCCGGCCGAGCTGCTGCCCTTGGTCCCAGCCCATCTGGGCCTGACCTCCCCACAGAGCCCCCAAGCCCCAAGTGGGGCGACTGGCACCAACTGCAGCCCATGGGTGCTGCAGCAAAGACCCTGAGAGCCGAGGATCGGCCTGGCACCTTGGCCCATAGAAGCAGGCAGGGGGATGCTGTGGGACCCCTCGGGGGCAAGGAAGGAACTGGAGGGTGGGTCCTCAGAGCTGAGCGAGAGCACAGCACTAGAAACCAGGGGACTCAGGGAGGCTGGACCGAGACTCCCACCCGTTACTGCAGAGATGACTTCCGGGGTGCCCGCCCCACCTGCGGCACAGGACAGAATGTACTCCTGCCTCCCTGCCCTCAGGGGCTTCCACTCTAGCAGGGAGATAACAGTGAGTAATAGAGCCACCTCCCTCGAGGAGGGCACCGGCCTGGGAGGTGGGAAGTGCTAGGAAGGAGCTGAGCCGGGACGGCATTCACAGTTGCTTTTCAGTATTCAGTGAAGCAGGAGAGAGGTAGGAGCCGCGCAGGTCCTAGTGAAACACCCTTCCTGGCAGAGGGGGCAGTGCAGACCCAGAAGCAAGTGGGGTCAGGAATAAGTTCTCAGGAGACCAGGGTGGCCAGAGGGGAGGGAGGAGGCAGGAGGAATGGGGTCAGGACACCAGGTCCCAGAGGTCCAGTGCACACTTCCAACTAGGGAGAGCCAGGCGTGGTAGGGCACGCTTGTAATCCCAGAACTCAAGAGGCTGAGGCAGGAGGGTCACGGCAAGGCAATGAGCAGGCTCTGGGCTCTAGGCTCTGGGCTGTGGACACTGGTGTCCAGCAGTGATCCACTTTCTTCCAAAGAAGGCAGGCAGCTGGGGAAGGGTCTCCAGTAGTAAATTCTAGGGTGTGAATCATTTTAAACAAACAATTGGTTAAAAACTTTTTTTAAAACCAACCCTAAGGCAAGGAAGGGAATTAACCTAAGGCTATTCACTCCAGTGAGGAATTTTAGTATTTTGCAGATGTAAAGAGCAGATTGTGGGGCTGGGGATTTAGCTCAGCAGCACAGCACCTGCCTGGCAAGCGCGAGGTCATGAGTTCGATTCCCAGTACCAGAAAAAAAAACAAAACAAAACAAAAAAAAGAGCAGATTATATGTGACAGCCCTGGAGTTCACCGCTCTGTGATCTGATTCAATGTGGAGGAAATAAACCAAGTGATGGGCTCAGCGGAGTTCAGGTATTATTTCATCACAGTCCTACAGTGGGAACTTTTTTCTTTTTTTTTTTTTTTTTTGTCTTTTTGAGACATTGTTTCACTATGCAGTTCAGGCTGGCCTTGAACTCACTTTGTAGTCCAGATTGGCCTGGAATTTGCATCGATCCTCCTGCCTCAGCCTCCCAAGTGCTGGGATCACAGGTATGCGCCACCACATCCAGCTTGGAGCTTTTTTGATGGATTAAAGAACGAGATGGTTCCCCAGCTCTAATTCTGGGTTTGAAGAGGGAAGAGCCAGGGATTGGGAGGAAGCTGCTAAGGAGCAGGTGGGAGTTGAGTGGGCGTGTGGTGCATGCTGGCTTCCCTCACCGTGGCAGAGCATCTGCTTCGAAAGAGACAAGGTTGGGCTGGGCTGCAGCTCAGTAGGAGAGCACTGGCCTGGCATGCCAGAGATGCTGGGCTCCACACCCAGCACCAGAAGTTTTAAATAAATGAAAGAAACAAAGAGGCAAGATTTGGCTCACAGGTTCGGAGGTCTCAGTCCATGGTCACTGGCTCCCGCCATTGGGCGCTCTGCAGCTGGAACATGGTGGTAGAAGTACATAGAAGCAAAGAGAGAGGAAAAGGAGCATCCTGGCCCCCCACGTCCCATTAGGACACACCCTCTGGGACCTCATTTCATTGGCCAAGCGCCACCCTCCCCCCAACAGCTGCAGAGGAGAGGTACCGAGTGATTGGAGGACACTCACCCACCCACTGCAGGACGAGAGGCAGCCGACCCGAGACAGGAGGCAGAGACCGCCCGCTCCTCCGGTCAGGCATCTGCTTCCTCTTCTCCCCACTCCTCCCGCCCTCCATCTGTAGCGAGCCTCTCCCTGGCCGGGCCACCCAGTGTGGATTCCCTCTCAGCCGCCAACCTCTGCAGCCCGCTGCCAGCAGCTCCAGTTGGATCCCCTTCTGTCCACACCATCTGGCCCCCCACATCTCCTCCAGAGGGAAAGGAGGGTGTGGGGGGCCCCCTCCTCCAAGGCCGTCCCAACCCTGCTTGGAGGAGGTGGGGTGGGGACACAGAGCGGCTGGCAGGGCCCCCCTCGGTGCTCTTCTCCCTGGAAAGGTGTCCTTTCTTGGGCAGATGCTATCTCACCCAGAGGAGGGTGGACTAGGAGGAGAAAAGCAGAAGTGGCCCCTGGAGATTTCCTGCTGGGCGCCTGGGACCCAGAGAGGAGCAGGGGAGACCTTCTCGGCCATTCCCCCAGACTGCCCCTGGAGCAGCCCTAGACCTCACCTGTCCCCACCTCACCTTGGAGGGACTGAGGGTCACAGGGAAGCTCCCTGAACAGCACAACCAGGCGGGGACCAGAAACCAAGCGGGCACAGAAGAAAGGGGCTCCGTAAGCCCCGTGCAGTGCAACCACCCAGGAGGGGGTGCAGCTGTGCTTGTGTGGGTGCAGTGTCACGAAGGTGAGAGGTCTGGAAGATAAAGACAAGCTCTGCCGCCTGAATCAAGTCTGTGGACTGAGAACCCCTCAGGGAGGGAAACGCTGGGAGGGAGATCCAGGTTTGCAGACCACATTCCCGGCCCAGGGCAGCCATCAGGGGCACTCTCAAGAGGGCCCAGGACACACACAGTGCTGGCTCCGGGCGGGGAAGGTGTCTGCTCCCCGAGAGGGGAGGGGACAGAGACGGCTGGGACGCCAGCCACAGTCAGGGCAATAAAGGCCACCGGAAGAAGCATCTCGCTGTTGGTCCCGGGCTACAGTCAGGCCACAGGGACACAGAGGACTCAGTGTGACACCTGTGGCTGGGGTGGAGGACAGAGGTGGGGACAGAGCCAAGTTCTCCCAACTGAGTTCAGATCTTTTGCTTTCCCTGCCAGTCAAGCCACAAGTCTGGCCACAGGGCCCAGCTTAGGGACTCACCCAGTGGCCACTGCAGAAGCCCCAGGCCAAGTCTTGGTCCTGCTGCTGGGGTAGAAAGAGGCCAAGTGGATGCTCCCACCTTGTCCTGCAAGGACCACGGCAGCGGCCATGCCAGGCATTTCCAGTCTGGGCTGTTCCACCTCTCTGCCCATGGAAGCTGGGTGCTGGGTCCACCCCCTTCTAGAGCATCTGCCTTACAGCAGGCAGCCACCATGTCGCTGGCTAGGGTCCTCACTGGCCTCTGAGACACACTCCTGGGTGCCCACCTCACCCAGCTGTGGCCTACTGCACCCACCAGGGGCAGGTAAGCTGGCAACAGACCTGCCCCTCCTCCCTGAGGCAGCCCTGCTAGCCTCCCTTATCCCAGCTCACAACATGAGATGGTAACTTTCCTTCTTTGGCTTTGTCATTGCTTGATGTTTGCTTTTATGTTTATGCATGGACATGAATTAAATGGTAAACATTACATTGAGTATTAAATTCATAACTCTATTTACTAATGTCTATTGAATTACAAAGTGAAATTACCACTTTCCTTACTTGTCCTATTCTTGCATTGTTTTAATATCAGCATACACCACTCACAAAGCATGCTGGGAACATTCCCAACACATGGGAATTATCTATGCATTCAAGGCTTATGGAATCCTCCTGTAAAAACATCAGAGCCTGGTATCTTTTTTAGGGATAACTTTAATATTTCTCTAGAAAAAGCACCCACTTCACCTAGATGTTGGAATAATATTGCCACAAGATAGCATTCTCTTGTAGTTTTAAAATATTCTCTATTCCAGGAACTATGTCCCTTGTCTGTGTTTCCACTTTTGTTCTTGATCTGGCTTGCTAAATTTTAATCTATTTATGAATCGTGTTATGTCTCTTATTTAGATGCCCCCCTAAAGCCTCACACAGTCATAGATGAGGCTTTTTCAGAGGTGGCTGGATCGAGAGTGTGTGTGATTCATGGTGCAGTGCTAGGATTAAGGGTGCTAGAATTAAGGGTGGGTGATTGCTAAATCAGTCCACTGATTAGGCTGGGCGGCGTCCTAATTCCAGTAGCCTAGATAGAATATAAAAGGGGCAGAAAGTCCTCTGTAACTTTTGCTGTCTTCCAACACCATGCACGGTTGCCCCTCTGCCTGCCACCCTGCCTTGGACCTAGCCAGTTATGGGATGAAAACTCTACAAACTGAGCTGAAAAAAACCTCTCCTTCCTTAACTTATGGGTATTGGGTATTTTGACTCAACAACAGGAAAAGTAAAGCAGGTCTATTGAAGGGGAAAGTTTCGGTCATTCATTCAACATTTTATTTTTATTTCATTACTTTCTACTTTTACCTTCACTAATTCCTTCCTTTCTTCAGATCTAATTTGTTGTTTCTTTCCCACTGTTTTTAGTTGTAAACTTATTTCACTAATTTTCAGTTTCTCTTGTTTGCAATATATCCGACGAAGGCTGCAATTTTTTTCTCTAATCATGTAATGTCCATATTGTTCAGATTTTAATATTCATTATTATTTGTAGCTAAATAATGTATGGTTTCAATTTTCACTCCTTGAAGAGTTAGTTACTGATGTCACACTCCCGTGCACCGCCCCTCCATCCTCCCATCTGTAAAATCCGTTGGATTGGCAGGGTCTTTGTGGCTGTACTTTTCCCTTCTTTTGGTTGTTTGAGAGTCACAGAGGGATGCCTAGTCTTTTTTCCAGCCAGTACCAGCCAGTTAAGACACTAATCTCTGATGGCATAAATCATGTTACTTAGACCCATGTCTCTTTCGCCCTGCTTTCGAGATCTCCCTTTTGCTGAACCCCGCCTGGGACCGGCTCCATCTCAGTTCACAGGGCTGCAGGGCTGGGAGAAGGGCAGAGTGTGAGAACTCAGTCTGAGCCCTCCTGGGTACAAAATGTCCCATGGGCACTATTGCTCCCTTATGGTCCTGGACACACCTCTGGGGCCATCCTCCCTCCCCCAAGCTCTGAGAACTCTGCTCCAATTCCACCTCTTCCAGCCACCCATTGTCACAAACCACCTGAGAAACTTAGCATAAAGGAAAAAAATATTTATCTAGGCTCATGGTTTCAGGAATTGCAGTCCATGGTCGGCTGGCTCCATTGTCTCTGGGCCGGCAAGGAAGGGCTGGCAGACAAAGCTGCCCACTCCTCAGAGGAGGTGGGACAAAGGTAACCTTCAAAGTCCCGCCCCCAGGGACCTACTTCCTCCAACCACACCCACCCCCTCAGGATTGCCCCACCTCCTGGGGGGGGGCCACCAGGCTTCCAAACAAGCCTGTAGCACTAGGACCTTTTCTTTGAGACAGGGTCTCTCTATGTAGTCCAGGCTGGCCTCAAACTCATAGTGATCCTCCTGCCCCAGCCTCCCAAGTGCTGTGTGCTACCATACCCAGCTTGGGGGACATTTCAGATCAAAGCCATCACTGTGACCAAGTCCTGCGCTACCCCCCAGCTGGGAGCAGACACATCCCCTACACCAGGACAGAGGCACACGCTCTTGTACACAGACACAGACAGGCATGCACACACAAACACACACATTCACACACAAACACACGCATGCACACACAAACACACGCATGCACCTTGTGCTGAGGCCATCAGAGAGGACACAGGAGGGGCAGCCCTCCTTCAAGTTTCCCAGAGTCCCTGCACCACGATCCCCTGCTGGGCTGCCTGGTGACCCCCAAATCACACTAAGCCCTGAGATCTTGAGGAACAGAGTTCTATGGTCATCCATCTCTATCCCTAAGGGTACAACTGAGGTCTCTGCCGCTGTCTAGATCTGCCCTACGGCCTGAGGATGTCCCTGCCCCTTCCTGCCCTCTCCTCTTTGTCTTCTGCAGCACCCCCCATCTCAGAGTCTGCTCACTGGCCGACCTGAACCAATGCACTTGCCCTTGGCCCTGTCCAAGGCACATGCCCAATCCAGCGCTGGTCCTCTCACAGCCCATCCAGGGCTGGTCCTGGGGCTTCATTTCCACACCTGTCCATGGGCACAGTTCTTCCTCCACTGCCTGCACTCCATGATTTTGTTTTCTTCTCAAGCACAGGTACAGTGCCATCAAAAGGTCCCCTGTTCCTACCCAAGCCATGCTGGGCTCTCCCGAAAGGGACATGCCTACATCACAGACTCATCCTGGGTTGGGTAAAGGCAGGTAGAGACACCCGAGGCATGAACAACATTCGTGCTGTTATTGCTTGGAGTAAAGATGCCCTCTGCACAGGAAGAAGAACAGCTTGGAGTAGGGGTCAGCATCCAGGCGGCAGTGTGGGTGGCACCCTGGGGCGGTGACTCCCCCGGCCCTGGCCCAGCCCCCATCATACAGGTCGAGCCCTCTCTGCCCTTTCCAGGAACCTTGGAGCCTCGCTGAGCTCCTCGTGAGCTCCAGCAGCTGTGCCTCAGGAGGCAGTGACAGCACGACTCTGAGAGGTGTCGGAGGGCTGGAGCAGCGCGGGCGGCACTCACGCAGGGCTGAGGCGGGCAGGAAGCCAGGCATTCTGCGTGAGTAACTGTGACTCCCCTGCTGCGCCTGTTGTCACGGGGGACGGCAAGTGACTGCCTCCCTCTCCCAAACCTCCTGCATCCACGGCTCCCTTGGGATGCTGGCAACCAGAGAGAGAGTAGGGGCTTGAGCCAAAGCCTGGGGACAGGTTCGGGGAGCCTGGGAGGGGATCAGAACTGGGCGCCCTAGGGAGCAACCACACAAGAAGGGACCAGAGCACACGGTGTCTATGTCTCCTCTCAGGTCTGGACCAGGGGAGTGGAAGGCAGGGGCACCTGCTTCCTCCCAGGCTGCACTGTCGGGGCAGAGGCTGACTGCAGAGGGGCTCAGGCTTGGGACAGGGCAGGACAGGAGGAGTGACTGCAGGGAGCTGTCCACTCCCTGGTAGCCCGCCTGCCCAGTCTCTGCTTCTGACATCCCCCCTTTCCTGGAGCCCCACCACACCCCCAGGGGGGCACCTGAGGGCCTCCTCTCCAGATTCCACAGACTCCCCCAAGACTGACAACGCCGGCCCTCGCCCACAGCCTCAGAACACAGAACAAGACATTAACAACTGACTGCAACGTGGTCAAGGTGCACCGTGGATGCATTTTTAGGGCTTTGTTTTTGCTCCGTTCTTTGTTCTGTTCCTCTCACTTCTGAGTATGTTCTGTGCCCTTCGGTGGGTGTGGAAGGCTGCTTCCTCCGGGACGATTCAGAAGGAACAGACAAGCAGTTCCGTTGCGGAGCCTGCAGGAAAACGATGCTCCGTGGGCCGCCCTCCCCTGGCTGGGAGCAGGGCCAGGTGGTGTGGGGATGCAGAACCTGGCACTATCTGCCCTGCGGACGACCCTCCTGGCTGGCAGCCTCAAGCTCCTTCCTGCTTTCGCGCCCTGCCTGTGCCCCGGGAGGGCCCCTCCTGTCTCCAGTCCTTGGTCCGCTCTCAAGTCCCCAGATCCTGTCCTCAGAGAGGCAAACATCGCAGGCCTGGGGACAGGGCACTGGGTGGGGACAACCGCAGACCAGTTCCCCGCATCCTAGGCTCCCGGGACGCCAGGCCAGCAGAGGTCACGACTGCCCAGATGAGGTCACGAGCTCCGTGGGGACCTGAGGCCTGAGAGCAGGTGCACCGGGTCACGGAGAGGCAGGAGCCCCCGAGCCAGCGGCGGTGGCGCGCAGCAGCTCCCTCCACGGGGGTCCTCCCAGCTCGAGAAAGGCCAGGCCCGGGCTTCCGCCGCCCTCTGTGCGTCTCCGGGGACGCGCCCCCCACTGTTGCCCACCGCCCCGCACCACCGCCTGCGCGGCCCTCTCGGAGCCGTGACCCGCTCCCGGGACGGGACGAGGGGACGAGCCTGGGGACCGCGGGGCAGGGGTACCCGGCCCGGCCCCTCGGACAAGGAGGTCTCGGGACGTCGCTCCCCGCGGGAGGGCGCTGCGGCTCCGGCTCCCGGCCCCGG
>NW_004955420.1:28211700-28261383 GCF_000276665.1 Chinchilla lanigera | reverse complement strand
TCGACAGGTGGGGGTGCGGTCGTGCCCGCTGTCCCCGCGCGGCGACCCGAGTGCTCAGGCGGCTGCGTGGGTGAGGAGGAGCCGCCGCGGGCGGGAGGGGGACAGGAGGGCGTCGCTGCGAGCGTCTAGTGCGCCTCGGTCTGCGGTGCTCCGGGTCTGGGCTGTCCACGGGTGGAGACGTCCCCGGGTCTGGGGTTGTCCCAGCTCTGCGGTGTGCATGGCTCTGTGTGTATCAGGACCCACTTCTGTGCCCTCCCAACCGGGGACAGCAGAGAAGTCCTGGTGCCCGAGGCAGGTGACAGTGGGCGGCCCCTGTGGGGTCCAGTGGGAGGGCCCGGTGTGCCCAGGAAAGCTGAGCCCAAGCCAGGGGCCAGCCTCTCTGGCCTTCTCTTCCCACCTCTGCTTCTCCCAGGGCTGTGTGTGCCCCTGGCACCAGGGGCCCTGTGCCCACGTGTGGGTGTCTGAGATGGCTCACCAGGGCCCAGGGCAGACGCTGGGCCACCTGAGAGAACAGGGAAAGCCTGGGGACTCCTGAGCCCCGCTGTCCACTCTGACCCCTGCCCCACCCCAGCAGAGGCTGATCTTCCCGCTTCCCAGCCCAGAGCCATCCTGAGTTGCTGCATGAACACCCACAGGCTCCACTCCTGGAAGTGGCTCTGGGCTGCCTGGGAGAGCAGGGAACTTGACACCAGATCCTTTCTGTCCTGTGGTCGCCCCTTATGACCCCCACCACGGCACAAATCTTTGTCTTCCACACCCTGGGGACAGGACGCTCATTACCTAGCCTAGGAGCAGACCTCTGACCATCGGCCGGATCCCCATCCTCCTGATGCCCACGACCCCCTGTCCGCAGCTCTGACCCTGAGTGTCTCTGAGCCTCTGTAGCACACCTGCAGTCCTGGGTCCCAGCCCCTCAAACTCTGGGTCAGCAGGGATCTGGGCACCGCATTGCACCCCCTGCCTGCATTACTGGAGGGTTTGAGCCCAGAGCACCCCCC
The DNA here is from genome assembly GCF_000276665.1 of Chinchilla lanigera. NCBI lineage: Eukaryota > Metazoa > Chordata > Mammalia > Rodentia > Chinchillidae > Chinchilla > Chinchilla lanigera. The sequence goes on along the minus strand of NW_004955420.1, from coordinate 28,260,385 downwards.
TGGCACAGCAGGCCATTCTGCCCCCCCACCGTCGGGGCCAACCCCACCCTTTGCCCTCTTCCCTCCCCCTCAAGGGCTGGGAGCTCTCATCTCCCTCATTTCTCACAGCCCTGTGCAGGGCTGAGCCCCCAGGGTGAAAAGGGGCTCAGCCAGGATGAGGGGAGGCCACGCTGAAGCAAGGAGCCTAGCTCCCTGGCCCTGGAGTGGACACCAGGCAGTCCTGCTCCCGCCGCCTCTGGAGTTGGGGTGCGGGGTGATCGAGTCATAAAACGGCTGCAAAGTTCAGGTTGAAGGCCCAAAGCCTTATCGCTCCTGTTTATGGCTCTGACCTCAGCCTGGGAAGGGGAAATCTCTGAACAGGGAAGCGAAAAAGGAAAGAAAACCCAGTGTCTCTCAGGAGGAAGTGTGCCCGGGCCGCTGGCCAGGCCTTCCACCCTGACCAAGACAGCGGGCCGGGTGGCTCCTCACCCACTGAGGCACAGCACAGGGCTGCAGAGGGGTCCAGGGACAAGCAGCCCCAGCACCCCTCAAGGGTCCTGAGCCAGGGATGCAGCAGGCAGAGCCCAGCTGGGCCTCGGGGCAGCCCTGCAGAGTTGCAGTAGGGGCTGCTGAGTGGGGCAGTCGGGGGCTCCCTGGAGGAGGTGCGATAGTGCCGACCATAAAACCACCTCTGTGGGCCTGGGCCCGGGAAGAGGAGGAGCCTTCAGTTCTGCTGGGGCAGAGGTGGCCCCTGGTGCAGCAGAGCACTGGCCGCCTGCTCCCAAAGGCCCTGCTTGACCACAAGCGCCTTGCTCCTGCCCCACTGCCAGTTCTCCAGAGCCTCTGGCCCCAAAGGCTATCTGTGGGCCTTAGAGACACGGCTGCAGCAGGGTCAGGTCACCTGTTCAGGAGCAAAGCCATGGCCCCCATGGGCTGCTGGGCCCTGGGCTATGCCAGAAGAGGGAGCTCTTAGGGAAGTTTCCACCTCTCTCCTGGAACATAAGAGACTCGCCTTCCCTGGGGAGTGCCCGCCAGGGACGGGAAACCTGGTCCCCATCCTACTCCATGGCCGGGTCCTCAGTTTCCTCACCTGAGTGGAAGCTGACACGCTTGTCCCAGGGTAGAAGGGAAGTGGGGGGGATGGGGCTAGGCTGGGGAGGACAGCAGTGCCCCACACCCGGGCACTATCTTCCTCCTGACCAGGTTCTGAGAGCATGGACGGAGGAAAGTGGCCAAAGTGCCAGGGCAACCTGTGCAACAGGTCGTGCATCCCGTTGGTGCCCAGTCTGGGAGCAGGGGAGGGGAGGTTCCCAGGAGGGGCCAGGCCCAGGGAGGTGACAGATGGTGGGCCTCTCACCACAGGCAGCCCCATGGTGATGTGGCCCGGGCTGTGGCACTATCACCGGCCTGAGCCTACACCTCCTGCCAGTGCGGTACCCACTGCAGGCCACATGAGGACGGGCTGGTGGCCAAGGGAGCCTGGCCTTCTCCCCAAGGGTCCTCCCCACCGCGCCTGACTGCCCAACAAACATGGGCTTTCCCTGTACGCAGGGAAATTGCAGCATGTTCTGATTCCCACGCCTTACTCTACTTTGGAAGAGGAAAAAGTTTTAATCTTTCCACCACATGTACAGGTGTTTGGGGTTTGATTTGTTTTACATTGTTTTGCTTTGCTTTGCTTTTAAAGTTTTCAAACAGATAAAACAGATAGAATAGTATTGTGAACTTGCAAATACCCACTTCCTAGGTTGGACAGACATTAACATTTGACAGTTAATGTTTGCATCATTTGCTTTTTTGGCTAGAGTATGTTAAGGTTGATTGTAAACATCCTGACCTTTTATGCCGAGTTATTCAAGATGCATATCTAAAACCAAAAGATGTTTGCCTGCATGATACAATACTATCACGGCACCTAACGAAGCTCCAGGACGATCCCCCTTCCTGTCCAGCACACAGTGTCTCCAAGTCTGTCTGGAGGCTGCATGGCAAGCTGCGGGGTATGCCCACACGGGTCTCTTCTACGTGGCCGGGTGGGAGGATCCCTGTCTCTCCGGAAGTGCTTCCTCCTGCCCAACTCCAGGTCACCAGGGAGAGGAGACGGTCACTGCCAGCTTCAGGCCCCGAGGACTCACAGCCTGTGCTCCCGTGCTGGTGCCCGACCCTGTGCAGGTGCCCCCACCACAGCATCACCCAGACACTTTGTAAGTGGGGTCCTGTAAACCCTACTTCCCAGAGATGCCCAGGGATCTTTCAAGGGCAGAGGACTCGAGCCCAGTACTTAGGCTGAAAGGCTTTGCGTCCCCAAGGGAACCCCCCTAAGCAGCGCCTGGAGTCAGTAACAGGCTAAAGGTGTTTGCTCAGACCCTGCTAAAGGTGAGAGTGCTTGTGTTGGGGCCACTCAGGGCTCTGGGAGGTTCTGCCCCAGGACCAGACCTGTGACCCTACAGCTCCTGATCTTCCTCAGTGCACACACACACGTGCATGCACACCCTGGTTCTCCTCCACTTCCACACACTGCTCAGACTTCCCGCAACAAGGGATATGGTTTGCAGGATCTGGGTTTGCACAGAGCAGAGACTTTGGGCTGTGGGCAAAGGGATGTAAAATAGAGGAAAGAGAAGGGAAAGCAGGTGCCAGGGGGTGAGGGGAACGAAGAGGCGCAGGAGCTCCGCGCTGGAGGATAACCATCCAGTGGGTAGGACGTCCAGCCTGCCCGGGCGTGCACAGGGCATTAGGTGCGGGGGCCGGCAAGCGCTTTGGGCTTTGGCAAGCACGGCTCACCCTTGGAGGCAGTCTCCCCTGGCAGGCTGCAACCTTTACGTGTGCCCTTCAACACAGTCCGAGCAGTCCGTGCCACTGTGATTGCTCCCATTTTACAGATGAGGTTGGGGACGTTGCCTGAAGTCACCCAGCAGGAAGTGACCATCTCTTTCTGGATTTAAATGGGCTCTTAAATGAGCTTAAGTGAACTCTGCCATGCCAGGGGACACTGCCTCTTCCAGAGGGGCCGTGGCATGCCGCACACTGCCCTGCAACCTCACAGCCAGTTTCTGATTTGCAAAATGCACAAATCTGAATGACAGCTCTGAATCATCAGAACTGCACAGGGGTGTGGCCGCCGCCCAGATCAAATCATGGTGTTCCCATTGCCCCACAGGTTCCTCGTGCCCTTTTACAGTAAGGCGAGGTTTTTCTCAGCTTCTTTGTGTGCCCTCTGAGAAGCAGGGAGCTGTTTCTCCTCCTGGTGACCCCTGGGCTCTGTGATCTGCCTCACCTTCCAGCCTCCCTGGCCCGCTCCCGTCCTGCCTTTTTCTCCGTTCACCCCCTTCTCCCCTCCTCCTTGCCTCAGACACCATGTCCACCTGCCTTTGCTCACAGGCTTGCTCTCTGCAGCCTCGGTTTCCCTCTGCCTCTGTTGCTCAAGATTTCAGGCGAGGGGAGACGTAAGTAGATCTTGGGAGGTGATGGAAGATGCGAGCCCTCCTGAGCGTCCTGCCCCTGCTGGTGCCCGAGCTCCCCTGCTGGCCCCAGGCAGGGAAATAGGGCCCTGTTCCGGAACAGCCTCACAGTCCCACCAGGCGCGGCTCCCCAGAGAGATTCGTGGTCCCTGTGTCACACCACCCGCCGCCTGGGGAGTCTCTACTAAGTGTGCATCTCCCATCCTGCGTCCTCCCATCATCCAGGAGTCCAAGCTCACTCTTTGAAAGTGGCATTCAGGGCCCTTTCCAGTCCCACCTGCCTGTATCTCCCGGTGCGTCCTGGGACCTGGATCGCAGCCGGAATCAAAGTGCTTCCTTGAGTGCGCACACAGCACCCCCGCTCCAGGCTGCTTGTTCATCACCTCTCACTGCCTGAGCCCGGCACCCTCCACTGCTCACTCATCCCTTCTGCACGAAGCCCGCCCTCCGGCCGCGTCCTACCCCAGGCTCCCTTCTGCACGAAGCCCGCCCTCCGGCCGCGTCCTACCCCAGGCTCCTTTCTGGGATTGATACACTTGGCCGTCTTTGGCCAGGGAATTTTCCGATGCTCTGTGTGTGCCTGGAGTCCAGAGGGATAATGAGGATGTTTAGAAAAAGGAAGTAAGTGGGAGAGGAAGTCCAAAGTCTGCCTGAATTCCTCCGTGATAAGGGCTACAGGGAGCTGCCCTGGCCCTGTCCCTCAGAGGACAATGATTGACCAGATGGCCCAAGGCACAGCTTTGGAAAAGAGTTGACGCTGTCCGGACCAGAGGTCAGAGACCTGGGCCCATTGGAAACGCGTGCAGGTCCTTCGGTGGGTCTCCATTTCCTCCGCCCTTCTCCAGAGGGTCCTGGCACGCAACTGAATTGTGGCAGACAGAGCTCATCTTCTAGATCACCCCCACTCCACGCAGACACCCCGGGTGCCCGGGTCAGGCGGGGGGTCCTGAGCCCAGTGCATCTGCTCCCAGCTGCCTCTCAGGATGGGCTCTGTGGCTCCGCCCCTGGAGGAGCACAGTTGGCTGGAGAAGTTGACCTTGTTCGTCTGCCCTCACAGAGTAGCACGCAGGAGCTGCTGGGAGCCCTAGGTCCCGCAGCCACTGGGAAAGAAATACCTCTTGGAAAAGTGTGTGGCTGTAGCCTTGGCTTCAGGGGCCCAGGAAGAGGGGCATCCGTTATCCACACACACAAGGCTGGACACTCTGGGTTACAAGGGCAGAAGACTCAACTTGCACAAGCCATGAATAAAAATACTGGCTCGTGCCTTGGGACACAGTGCTGAGGGCAGGCACAGCCGCCTCGAGGGGCCTGGTTTTCCTCTATCCTGCCGTTCACTGCATGGCCTTTGTTACCGTGTTCCGCTTGTCAACAAGATGGCAGCAGAAGCTCCATCCTGTGAAGGTTCCAGTCGGTGGGGAGAGCAGGCCTCCTAGCTGATAGCCTAATTCCAAGGCCCAGGAACAAGCCCTCTGGGTCTGTGTAGCCTGACCCAGGCCATTTTGCCAAGCAGTGTGGCCCAGAGTGCTCAGACCTGGTCTCTGTCACAAGTTAGCCCCTGCAAGAGAGTTCATGAAACCCCAGAGTCTAGCGGCAGAGAAGGAAGTTGCTTCCCAGACGGATAGCGATGGGGATGGGGGACCAGAAGAGAGTAAGGATGGCAGGAGATGGAAAAAACAAAGGCCCACTTACCTCCGTCCTGCTTTTGTTTCCCTGGGCAGGAGGTGGGAAGGGGACAGGGGCGGGAAGATCCCTGTTGCTGGTGGGAGGCAGGTCTGGGAAGCACCTGCAGGAGACATGCACCAAGACAAGGGGGCACCAGGATGTGACACAAGTCAGGGTGGCCTGGCCTGGTTCCTGACTAGGTTCACGGGCCACCTCTGGGAGCCGCCTGATCACCCTGTGCCCACACCTGAGGATGTGCAGCCGCAGGTCCTTTCCACTGCAGCACTGTGAGCACTTCCTTATGGGAGAGAGGACCCACGGGTGCCATGTTTCCTTTAAGTCCCCTATCTTTTCCTTCCCTGGGCCCCTAAGTTACCCAAGTAACTGTGCCCTGCTCCACGATAGGTCATGTGGCTTCCACTATGCCAGGCTTTATAGGACTTCCCAGCTTGTGACTCTACCCCAATTGACCAGCAAAGGTATCGGTCCAAGGTACAACCCACGTGTTCCTGTAGCTTCTGGAACAGTGGCAAACAGCTAGTGGGGGGCTGCGTGCTGGGAGAGTCTAGAAGGCATCCCAGACAAAGAAGCCTTCCTTGGGCCTGGCCAAGTCAGCCATGGTGCAAGCTGTGTAGGGTGAAGTTGGATTCCAGGTGACCCAAGAGGCAGTGAGCTCCACAAAGCCTTTAGCATGGGAGGAGGGAGCGGGTGGGGTGGAAGAGCTGTGTGGCCCTCTAGGTAGCTGCCCACCTCAGTTTGGACCCATCTGCCTCAACAGCGATGAAAGGCTCACTGCCACCTGTGGACACTCAGACAGACCAGCCATCAAGGTGCTGTGTACTCTGGTGCCTGCAGACCACTTTAAATAAAGGACAGAAATGAAAGGGAGCCCCTATTTATGCTCTTGCCCCAGACCCACTTCAAGAAACATTCAAATCAGCAGTGGAGGTGGATGAGGCCCATTTTTCCTACAGAGAAACTGAGACCCAGGGAGACAAGGACTGTGTCCCAGGATGGGAAGAACAACTTAAAGGAGACCCTGAGAACCTCTGGTTCTGGGAAGGTCTTGCTGAGTTCTCACTTCAGTTCCCAGTAGGGACCATATCATCCTCTGCCCCAGGCATAGATGAGGAAACCCACGTAGGGTCGGAGAGACAGGCAGAGCCTGCCACCAATCCACTGGTGTCCACCACCTTCCCACCCAAGAGCTCTCAGAACCTGGGTTCTCTGGTTTCTCCTAGACGGCCATTACTGCCACACTCATTCCGTCCTCTGCCGCCATGTCTTCTCACATGCTGTTCCTCAGCAGGCAGGGCAGGGCGGGCTGCCCTAGGGCTGTTCCATCCCCCTTTCCATCTTTCGGAGGCGGAGGAGGCCTGGTGGGTCTTGAGACTTCCCAGAGGGGCCTGTCACTTCCTCGAGCCTCCTGACCCTCGGTAGATCTGGACTGGCTTGAGTTATTGGGAACTCAGAGGATGCAGGTGAAGTCTGGCCAAGAAGGGCTCAAGCCCCTGCTCCACTTTGGTGATCGAGGGGCTGACACTGGCTCCTGGGGTGGGGACATACAGCAGACTCCTGGACTCTACCCAGGCCTGGCCCAGCTCCCCTTAACAGTGTAGCACTAGCTGGTGCACACATTCAGAGAGACCAAGGCAAGGACGGGGAGCTCAGGCCCTCCTAGGGACAGGCAGAGTCCAGGGGTCAGCTCAGGGCTCTCAGGAGAGGCCCTTGCACCACTGTCCAGTGTCAGGCACCCACAGAGTCAGGTTACCACAGTGGCAGCACAAAGGGGAAGCCACCAGGAATCACGGCCGTGCACTCTAGGAACCCCAGCTTGGGAGCTATGCACTGCAGAGGGGCCGGACCTGGGTCAGGCTCGGGTGCAGCCTGCGGCTGGATAGGATGCAGTTGGGGGCTGGGTTGGGTTGGCTGGGCGGCCTGCAGCCTGGGGCGAGGGCTGGGGTTCAGCCTGGTGCCGGATGGGCTGCAGCCTGGGGTTGAGACCGTGTTTGCGATCCAGTGGGGCTGGGAGGGCTGCAGTCTGGGGTTGGTATGAGGTTCAGTCTGGAAGTCGGGTCCCCTAGTACAGAACAGCTTCCGTTCGAGCTGACCGGCCCTCCACCTCCTCTGTCCCCAGGGCGGCTGGGAGATCGGGCTGCAGCAGGAGTGTGACTACCTGCAGGAGATCGAGAGGCAGCAGGAAGAGTGCCTGCAGGAGGCACAGGTGGAGAATGAGACGGAGGTGGCAGGTGAGAGGCACAGAGGGGGGTCCAGGTTCCCGGCGCCCGCACTGCTATGCTTAGGGGCCCAGGGCCCAGGCCCCTCCCTTCCCTGCTGGTCAGATGGGGTGCATGGGGCTGACTGCACCCAGAGCAGAGCTGCTGAGCGGTGAGAGTGGTTGAGAACTTACAGGAGGCTCTGGCCCTCTCTGATACACGCATGTGTGCACACGCGAACACACACACACACACACACACACACCAGGGCTGGGGGCCCAGCCATCAGCTGGGAGGATGTGGAACAGTTCTGTCAGGAGAAGTGGAGATGATGCCTGGGACATGAGCCTGGATGTGATGCAGCAGGGGTGTGACGTGGGCGGGAACTGGCAGGTCCCGGGCTGGTAATGGGAACTCAGAGCCATCGCGGCTGCGCAGAGCAAGAAGGGACACCAGGCTGCTCCAGACAGGTCTGGGAGGAAACCGAGGCTCTGGCCCACCCTCCCAGCACTAGGCTCTGTCACCCAGTCCCCAGAGGATGGGGGCGACACCCAGACCCCAGGCTGCCCGCCCCCACAGCCTGGCCCACCCTCCGCAGGCTGATGGGCCCCAGCTCCTTCTGAACTAGCAGCAGGAAGAGGGTGCCCCGCTGCCCCAGCCCAGTGGCAGGGCCATCAGCACAGAAGGCGGCACCCTCTACTGAGGAAGGCAACCTGGCTCAAGCCAGGTTAAGAAGGGCGGCAGGTGGGGAAGCAGAGGGAGGGTGGGGCACTGCGGTCAGAGGTCGGAGGTTAGAGGTGGGCACAGGGTTAGGGAGGGCCTTCCGGCCTGGTCAGCTCCTCAAGGTGGGTGACAGGTTAACAGCCTCTCTCCGAAGCAGCACACACCCTTCCCGTCGGTGGCTCCCAGCTCCCTGCCACCTCCCTGGGGCCACAGCGCCGTACCCTGCCTGCATCTCCTTCTTGGCCCTGGTGCTGGGCCCTCGCTTCCTGTACCCCCCAGTGAGTGCATGTGGCCTGGAAGATGGGTCCCGAGGCAGGCGGCCCATCTCTGGGGCTGAGACCGAGGCCCATGTGCCCCCTCCACCCTGCAGGACAGGAGCAGGCCAGGACAGCAGACAGATCCCAGGCTCCCACGGCAGCTCCTCCCGGCCCTGAGCCAGGCCACCTTGTGATCCCGATGAGGTCACTCCTGGCACTCGTGCCAGTAGAGTGCCAACACCCTGCGCTCAGCAGCGCCCGAGCCCGGGGGAGGGGGAGCGTGGGTCCGCAGGCCCCAGGACCTGTGAGGCCTGGTATGGCACCACATGGGCGCTCCTGGCCCGCCTCCCTCAGGGCTGCATCTGTCCCTGGGTCCGACTCCGAGCCTCTGTGAGCTGGTGTGCGTGTTCATGTCTGGCTCTGCCAGGCGTGCTGTCCCCGGGGTCCCTGGGGGTGTCTGTGTGGGTGGATGTGCATGGTGCACAGGCTGTGCTGGGGTCTGTGTGCCCCTCGGCTGCGTGCCCTTTCAGCATCCCAGGTGGTGCCCATGGTGTGTGTCTCGGCCAGAAAGGCAGGTTAGGAGGAGTGCCTGTGGGAGACGTGTGCCTGGAGGACCTGCATCCCGTGTGCGGGCACTTCTGTGACGACGGACAGAGCCTCCGTCATCCTGCTCGCCACCCTCACCCAGGCTCCAGAGTGCTGGGATCACAGCCCCCGGCGGGCACACAGGGCCCTCCGAGCGCAGTCCGCCTCAGCTCCCTGCCCTGCTTGCTGACCCGCACCCGGCCCGGCCTGTTGTGTGGACATTCTTCCCCAAAGGCCCAGTCGCCCTCCGGCTGTCCCCTCTCAAGGACAATCACCCAGCTCCAAATCCACCCTGGCCTGGGCTAGCATCCGGAGTCAAAGAGCCCAGGCCTGGCAGGGACCGTGCACAACAGGAAGCCTGCATGCGGGATGTGCCCAGTGCCCCCGAGAGGGATAAACAGAGTTTGGCAGCAGCAAATGCCCGGAGGACCCCCCATCCCGCCTGGACCTTCGGGCCAGAGTGCGGTGAACAGGCTGCACCCCTCAGTGGCAGTGTGACCTTGGCGGGACCCGATTCAGGTGTCAGCTTCACCATCTGAGAAACGGAAGGGTTAAACAGCTGTTCATTTAACGAAGCTAGAAGAGCACTGGGCACATACCAAGCCTGTGTAAGAGTTTGTATGCATAACTGGTGAGGGCCTAGACCACAGCCCCTGGATTTGATGGTCAGGAGGATGTCATGGCCAGGAGGCGTCCTGCACGGCCCAGAACAGAGGAGGGACACAGCGACGCCACCAAGGCTGGGGAGCACGGGGCAAGGAGGCCCCAGGACACAGGTGTGGTCCTTGGCTTCCAGCTGCAGGTGCCACCTGCAGGCACCCGCCTACCCGCCTCCACCTGCACTGCCCCTCCAGCCCCCGTGTCCCAAGGCTCTTCCCCGAGGGGGGCGGCCCTCCACTCCTCTTCCCAGGCCCCCTGCTTGGGAACTTGTGAACCTTCGGACCTGGGCTGGGCTGGGCTTGGCCCAGCTGGCGTTGACTTTGGCTCCGGGGTTGGGTTTCCTGAGCAAATCTATGGGCCTGGGCTGCAGACGGACAATTAAGCCTCCCCGGGGAGGGGGTCTGGAGTAGCCCTGTCCCTCCAGGGCGCCAGGGTGCTGGAGAGGCAAAGCTGTGGCGTCAGCATCTGCCTGATAAAGCAGACCTGTGGGGACTTCCTGAGCCCTCCCCAGTGGACCCGCAAGACCCAGCTCTGTGGTGGGGGTCACAGCCTGACACCCCCATCACCACTCACAGGCTCACTGAGCTGTGGGCTTTGCAAAGACTCCCAACAACTAGCTGCACCCCAGTATGCTCGTCAGCCCATCATCCCTAGCATCTTCTTTTATAACAAGTGTCTTCTGATGTCGCCTTTCCTGTTATAAAATGCAACTCAGAACACACATATATAGTCCTTCTTTAAAAATCTGACAGTCTATAATAGGCCCTCTCAGGACGACTCTTGCTTCTGGATGTGGAATAACAGCCTTGTTTGTGTCTGCAGAGTGGAATCTGTTCGCATTGTGAACATGTTTAAAACCACTGCTGATAATTTTGCAATAGGAATTTTGAAATCAAAATGTCAGTTTTCTAACAAATCATACAACTAACGGCTACTCCTTGTGCTGCCAAAAGAAAACGATGTTCTAGCTATAATGTAAAAGAAAAAAATGGTTATAATAAAAAGATCTATATATGTTCAGGCATGATTGCACGGGGAGATAAGAGGATACAGTCTGAAGGTTGTACCTATAAATATAAACGCCGGGAGTGTGAGCGCCATAAATGCAGATTGATATATACAGGCAGTTGTAGCCGTGACTCAAATTTCCCAGTCAGCCTTGCTGTTGGGACATTATTTTCCAAAACACTGAACAGCTCTTGCTAAAGTCCCAAACAAACCGTCTTCTGTCCTTCACCTGGCGCCGTTCTCCTGTGAAAGCCCCACAAGCGTTCGGCCTGGGCGGTGAGCGCCATGGGATAGGTGGAAAGTGGAGCAGGAGCCCACGCGCTCCTTGTTGCCAGAGGTGCTCACCGGCACCAACGCGCAGTGGCCCTTCTGTGACCCGGTTCCTCACCGTGCCCACGCAGGCCTGGCATCCCCAGTGCCTGCCCATCAGATGCCGGGCCGGGCCCCCATCGCTGTAACATGAGATGCCTCCCATGCTCACAACACCCCCAGGGGGCGCTGCACTCCTCAAGGAGGACCCACAGGGGGAGCCTCGTAGAGAGCTAGAGGCGGGGCGCCTGTGGCCTTTCCCTGCTGATCTGGTGACCGGCATGTCCTTTGCCTCCACCCCACAGGCTGCAGCCGAATGTGGGACAACCTCACCTGCTGGCCGGCCACCCCCCGGGGCCAGGTGGTCATCCTGGCCTGCCCCCTCATCTTCACGCTCTTCTCCCCCATCCAAGGTAGGAGCCCCGGGCAGAAGGCGGCGCACTGGGGTGGGGCGTTTGGGCCAGCTCGCAGGAGACAGTGAACCAGAGGGACTGGAGCGTCTGGGGGACTCCCCGGCAGAGGACGTGGTAGCACTGGTGCGCTTTGATTAGCCCCTCATCTTCAGGTGACCAAATATTTGCTCAGCAGCCGATGTCTGACAGGTCCGTGGCTAGCACAGGGCTCCTGTGAGTCACGCCAGGCCTCGGGGTTCAGTCTTGCTGCCTGGAGTCAAAGCCACTGGGGACCCTTGAGACAGCCACATTGCTTTGCTGTGTCTTGCCCTGGGGCTGGGCGGCTCCAACTTCTGTCCCGCCACCCTCCTCCCGCTCCGTGGATGAGGCTTGTTAGCCCACCAGGCACTACGAGGGGCCCGGAAACGGCCACTGTCTGCCCTGTGGGGACCCGGGCTCACAGTCCAGGAGCCAAGCACAGGCTCAAAGGCATCAGGAGTGCTGGGGGAGGAAGAGACAGGCACCATATGGGCAGCAGTCAGAGGTGGCACTGCCACTGTGGCTGAGACTGGCAGGGAGAAGCCCCTGACCCAGGGAAGGGAAGGAGTTGGCAGCGTGTGAGACCAAGGTGGGCGGCAATGTGGCCCAGGCAGAGCAAGGGGCCGGGGATGGGGACAGAGGCCAGGGCCTCGGGGCCTCAACAGCGGGAGGACTTCATCCCCGGCCTGCTGAGAAGCCACTGAGGGTGTGAGCCAGGGGCTGTCACAGTCTGGTTAGGCTGGCAATGGCTGCCGCTGGCTTCTGAGAGGAGGAGGTGTCAGAAGAGGGTGGGGTTCCTCACTGTCACCTCAAAATGCCTTCCAGGAGGAAAGTTTACTGAGGTTGAGACTGCTTGGCCGGCTTCCAAGCAGAAGGGCGTGGTGGAGGAAAGATGCTCTCCTAGGGAAGCAGAGAGAGGGAGGAACAGGGGAAGGGGCGGGACAAGATGGCACCTCAGGGCCTTGCCTCAGGGTCTGCTTCCTCCAGTTAGCCCCACCTCCTGATCAGCCCTTTGACCTATGACCCCATCTATGGGTTAGTCCACAGACAAGTGAGAGCCCTCTGGAGCCAATCCCAAGAGGCCTAGCTGCTGGAGCCAGGCCCTCCACACCATGAGCCTTCCAGCCAGCATAGTGGCACACGCTTAGAATCGAGTTTGAGGTCAGCCTGAGCAACTTATTGAGACCCTGTCTCAAAGCAAAGGTTCTAACAGGTCTGGGATGTACCTGAGTGGTAGAGCGATGGCCTAGCTGCTCAGCAGGCCGAGCTCTGAAACGGCGGCAGTGAGGAGTGCCTGACTGTGGCTTGGGCTGAAGGTGTTCTCCTGGTTACCAGATGGCCTAGCCTGGTTACCAGAGCACCTGGGCTTCAATTCCCAACACTTTCACAAAAGCTTCTTGGGGGACCGACATTTGGGTTTCAGCCCAACAGTAAGGCTGAGGAGGAGCAGTGTAGAGGCGAGGGGTGAAGAGGAGCAGCACCTCAATGTTGCCAGTTTGCCCCAGCTGTCCTGGGCCCAACCTTGCGTCCCAGCTCCCCGTCTGTAAAGTGGGGCTGGCAGGACGTCAAAGGGTCTCCAAATCACCCATATGCACCCAGGCTAAGGGCTTCAGCCCTGTGCAGACCCCAAGGATTCTGGGACCCTCGCGTGGAGGCCCAGGGCCATGCTCCCCTTGCCCGGCCTCCTTGACACCCATGCTGAGCAGTCCCGATGGCACAGCCTGGCAGCAGCCTCCTGGAATCCCGGGCAGTGCCCCCTCCACCCCTGGATGTGGTCCTGCAGCTCCTGGTTTCAGTGGTGGGCGCCAGCCCCTCTGGCTGGCCCCAGGGGCTCTACAGGGAAGGCAACAGCAGCTCTTCCAAGCAGACCCCACCTGCCACCAGAGCTCACTGGGCCACTGAACAAGGTAGATTTTAGCACCTGCCAGCTGCCAGCAGATACCTGCACCCAGTGGATCCCTACACAGCTGCTGAGCAGGCCGAGCTCTGAAACGGCGGCAGTGAGGAGTGCCTGACTGTGGCTTGGGCTGAAGGTGTTCTCCTGGTTACCAGATGGCACAGTGTGAGCAGCTGCCCTCACATTCCAAAGGGGGCGTCTGTAAGGTACGGTAGGGACAGTGCCAGCCCCACGCTTGCCCCTCTGGATAACGGGGCTGAGGGTGAGCGCCCAGGAAGGGCCTGGCTGCGGGAAGCAGAGGGCAGCTGGGCAAGGGCAGAGGGAGGCCGCCTGCAAAGCCCTGGGAGAGGGCGGCCAGGCCAGCGTTCGTCCCTGAGCTCTGGCCTCCTTCCCAGGGGCAGCCCGCGTGTCCTTCAGCTTGGTGTTTTCATCCACATATGTGAAAAGATGGTTAAATAAATAGAAGGGAGATACCGGTTGCCAAAGCAGGGTCTATGTCACCCATATCTGTGGGGTCTGTGGGACACCCCCATCCCTCCCTGCCTGGTCCTGGGCTGCAAACAGGAAGTCCTGTGCCAACCTCAAGTTGGCCCCTGCTCTCCGGGGCGAGGCACCCCTAGCGGATTCCGCAAGACAGTGCATGGTCAGCCAGGTACCAGTACTGCGGATGGCCAGGTAGAGGGGGACCCGTGCAGAGAGGGGGTGACGAGGTGAGGGTGAGGAAGAGGGGGTACTGGGGGAACAGAGAGTGGGGGGATCCCTGAGTGCCGAGGGAGGGGCAGCGTGCTGCTTTCAGCAGAGGAGACTGGGGGGGGCGCTCCCCGAGTCCCCTGAGGCAGGCTGCGTAGACCTGCAGTTCCCAGGGTCCTCTCAAGAGCAGCTCCCTGAGGCCGGCCTCGGTGTCCCCTCCCACCACCTCAAGGACAGCCAGGCCCCACAGCCAGGAGCCCAGGTGGACCTGGGTCACTAGCAGGGTCTGCATCCCTGCCTGGGAGACCCGTGTTCGGTGGGGACACGTCCTGTCCCTGGCTGGGCACATGACTGCACCGCCACGTGGTCACACACACAACGCATGCTGCTGTGTAGGTGCTGGCCACGGGCCTGGCACAGTCAGACCAGATCTGTTCAGAGTGAAGCTTTCATGCCCGGCCTCAGGCCAGAGGCTTTGGGTCTCACCCCCCTTTTCTCCTTGCCCACGCCTGGGGGGTCCCCAGAAGAACCAGGTCCCGAGCGGGCGGCAGCAAGATCTTGGCTGAGCTCAGAACCCGGGCAGGGCTCAGGCTGGGCCAGCACCTCCAACTGCCCTGGTGGGAAGCAGGGAGGGCAGCGGGAGCTGAGTCTGTCCTGGAGCCTGCGCTGCTGCCCAGGCAGGAAACCGGCCCAGCCCAGTGCCCTTCCTTACTGGAGTCCTCCCTGCCCATCCCAGGCCAAGGGTGGACTTGGGCCCTGCTCCTGCCGGGCCGTCCCTCCAAGCCCCGGCCACCCCGGCCTCACGTGTGGGGTAGGATGCTTCCGAAGGCTGCCTGGGGCTCACCGAGAGAGTGCCAGGGAGTCCTGGGTGTGTCCAGGCGTGGGGCACTTTGGAAGCACTGAACACGTGCACGGTGACCCTCCCTGAGCACACAGCGTGGCTCCCTGGCCTCCCAACACACGTCCCCAAAGCCCAGGGCGGGGCAGGCTTACCTAGGAGGCTCCAGAGCCCAGAACAGATGCCCTGTCCTCCCTGTGTGGCCTCTGCAGTGACCAGGAGCACTGGGGGCTGGGGATTGGACAGGCCGGGCTGCCAAAGGCGCTCTGCGTGGCCCTGACGCAGGGGCGTCCTTAGCTGGTCGGCGTGAGTGGCTGAGGGTGGAAATGCGGCTGGGGGGGTGGTTTGGACGGTGGCCGTGAGGGTGGCCGTGAGGATGGTGCTGGTGGTGGGGATGGTGATGGCTGTGGGGACGCGGCTGTGGGCCCTGTCACTCTGCATGGTGACGCTGCTGGTGCGGGCTACGGGCGAGTCCAGGGTGGGAGAGGGCTCTTTTCCGCTCCCCGCCATCTGCTCACCCTCCCCGTTCCAGGCTGGGGAGGGCACTGAGGCCCCAGGCAGTCCTGTCCCTGTGCTTTGGCCTGCAGCCCCGGCCTGGCCTGTGTCAGCCCCGGGTCGCATGGCAAGGGCTGCTGCTAGCTCTGTCCGGGATGGTGCACCTTGCCCAGGAAGGTCCCTCCCAGGGCTCCTCGGCTTGCCCGCTGTGTGGGGTGTCCCCGCCCTCACTCTGCCAGGCTGAGGAGGACCGTGCCCGGTCATGACAGGGCTGGGGGTCACTCTGACCCTCTGCAGCAGAGCCTGTGACAAGGACCAGTTTGTGCCGCAGTTGGAGTCAGTTTCTCCTCCACAGGGCACAGCCCTGAGTGTCCGCTCTGACGCTGTCCCCAAATGTCCCCAGGGGGCCCTGCGTCAGGGTGGCCAGGGCCCACCAGCAGCGGGGTTGGAGGAGTGGGGGCCCCACGTCAGGGTGGCAGGGCCCACCAGCAGCGGGATTGGAGGAATGGGGGCCCCACGTCAGGGTGGCAGGGCCCATCAGCAGCGGGGTTGGAGGAGTGGGGGCCCCACGTCAGGGTGGCAGGGCCCACCAGCAGCGGGGTTGGAGGAGCGGGTTGGGCCCTCTGCCTGCTGCCCAGCAAGGGACAGCCACACTGCAGGGACTGGGCCCCCTCCTGCATCAGCCTCCTCCTCCACTTCCGTCTCCGCCCAGGCCGCAATGTGAGCCGCAGCTGCACGGACCAGGGCTGGACACAGCTGGAGCCCGGCCCCTACCCTGCTGCCTGCGGCCTGGACGACAGGGAGTCCGGCCTGGACGAGGTGGGCACCACACCCTTGCCCCTGCCCATCCCCTGCCCTGTCCAGTGCCCCTTCCTCCTCTGCCCTGGGTAGGTTGCTGTCTGCAGGTTGCCCCCAAGGGGCCCATGAGGACCAGCCGGGGTGCAGGGAGGGAGAGGGGAAATCGAGGTACAGATACCGCAAGGAGCCGGGGTCAGGTGCCCAACAGCAGGGCAGGCTCGGCGGAGGGGCCTCACGTCCTCTGCCCAGGGCAGGGCCCTGTCCCCAGCCATGAGAGCACAGTATCTGTGGACAGGCGAGGGCCTGAGTAAGGCGAGGGCTGGGGTGAGCAGAGCCTCAGCGTGGAGCCTTCAGTGGCTGCGTCTGCCTGTGATGACATCCGGCCCGAGGGAGCGCCCGAGGCCCCGACGACTCTGACTCTACCCCACCCGGGCAGGAGGGAGAGGGACGCCGTGTGTTTGGGGGGACGTGGAGAGGGGGGACAACAGGAAGCCTTGGGGCCCAGGGTGGCGCTGCCTCCTCCAGGAAGCCTAGGTTGCCTCCCAGGTCCCTGAAAGGAAAGGACTCCCAGTGTCCTCTTGAACATTCTGTACCAGGCACTTCCTGGCCACACAGGAAGCGGCCCGGCCATCTCGGCCCAAGGGCTGAGCCTGGCGCTGGCATGGAAGGGGCACAAAGGGGAGGAGGCCCTGAGGACTCACTGCTGGCCAGGACACAGTCCTGACCCAGCCCTGGGCAGCCTGGGCTGCAGGATCCCCCAGCCAGGGAAGGGCAGGTGGCAGAGTCTGCAGCCCCAGCCCCCACCAACACCTCACCTGCGCCCCCAGCAGCAGCAGACTCTGTTCTATAACTCGGTGAAGACCGGCTACACCATCGGCTACAGCCTGTCCCTGGCCACTCTCCTGGTGGCCGTTGCTATCCTGAGCCTGTTCAGGTAAGCCCGAGCCCGGGACCTGGCCTCTGCCCCTCCCCAGGGTGGCCACAGCCTGGCCCGCCTGCCCTGCCCTGTCTCTGCACGGCAGGGCTCAGAGGTGCCTCTGGGCTGCCCCGAGCACAGAGTGGAGCTGGTGGGTGGGGTGCAAGGCCTGTGCCCCAGCTTTGCCTCCCCCAGGAAGCTGCATTGCACCCGGAACTACATCCACATGCACCTCTTCGTCTCCTTCATCCTGCGCGCCGCCGCCGTCTTCATCAAAGACCGGACGCTGTTCGACAGCGGGGAGTTGGACCACTGTGCCCAGGGCTCGGTGAGGCCCCACCCTTGCCTCAGTTTCCCCCGGGACCCTCCTCTCCCTGCTCCTCCTCCCGGAACTTATCCTCCTCTAAGGTGATGCCATGGCCGTTGGGGCGTTGTCACACCTGGCAGGCCTGGCGGCGGTCACACTGCCTCCACTGCTGCATTTCTGAGGCTCCTTGCCTCAGTTTCCCCATCCTTGCGCGCTCTCGCTGACCGCCCCCCACCCCAACCCTCTGCATCCCGGCTCCGGCCACCATGCTCCCCTCCGCCCCCACCCTGCACTGCGCCCAGTCAGCCAGGCACATACAGCTCCCCAGCTCAGTCCAGGCAGGGCCATCCTGGGGAGGAGGAGGGAGCCCTGAGCAGTCACCGCAGTCACCACGGGCTCCACCGCCAGACTGGGGCTCAGAGGCCCTCGCTGATGTCCCAGTCTGGAGACACCAAGAGCGCTAGAGCACCCTACCTTCCTCCCTGGCCTGCAGCCAAGGGCTCACTGCTTCCTGAGTGACCCCAAAGCATGGCCCATGATGGTGGAATCTGCAGTCTCAAGAAGGGCATGGGGTGACCAGGCATAGGGTGCACACCTGTAGTCCCAGCCATCAGGAAGCTGAGGCAGAGGATCGCCATGAGCTCAAGGCCAGCCTGAGCTACATTTCGAGACCCTGTTTCAAAAAAACAAAAACAAAAACAAGAAGGGCTTGGGGGTGCTGAGCCCAGTTGGCATGGTGTGCAGCCTTAGGCTGGTTGGGGGATGGGGAGGTGGCATCCCTTTCTGTCCTCAGCAGCTCTGCAAAGCTGTCCCAGGGTGAGGGGAAGGCTGTCTCTCTCTCTCCCTCCGTCCCTCCCTCTCTGTCTGTCTGTCTGTCTGTCTGTCTCTCTCTCTCTCTCTCTCTCTCTCTCACACATACACACACACACACACACACACACACACACACGCACACGCACGCGCACGCGCGCACCTGCCCTGCCTAGGAGTCCTGTAGCCGAGCAGGTGGGGAGAGAGGGAGGGAAGGAAGCTCACCTGCGAGTGGGACTCGAGTGCCACCTGCGGAAGGACTTCCCAGGCCCAGGGAGGAAGGGCTGGAGCCTGTGTCCTAGGTTCTGGGGGAGAGGAAGCAGAGGGCTCCCTGAAGGACGCGCCTTAAGCTCTGGCCGTGGCCACCGTGAGCCCTGCCATTGCCCCACTCGGGTCTCCCTTTGCCCATGGTCCTCGCCTGCCAGGAAGCCATTCTCCCCCGGCTCCTGCAGCCCACAGCCACCCCGCCTCACCTCCTCCTGGCCCCTGTGCCCAGCCCAGTCTCCCCCACCGCCCAGCGGGCCACAGTGGACCACAGCCTACACCGCCAGGCTTCTCCACCCAGGGCCCTCCTCCACAGCTCCACTTGCTGGAGTAAAATGCATGGGCCCAGCGCCCCGGGGACTGCGGGTTGGCGGTGCCTGGGAGGTGGAAGCAGAGATGAGGACTGGGCCACCGCGCCCGGGGCGGGTCGCTGACGGAGAGGCGGCTGGCAGGTGGGCAGGCGGGGATCGCCAGGAGGATGAATGGACGCTGCACGGATGCGTGGGCAGTAGACGAGGACAGGAGTGGTGGGTGGCAACCGTCTAGTGCGTGGGTAGAAGGCTGCATAATTAAAATCGTGTCCGATGAGCTAAAAATCAAGAGTTGGGTCACACAGACACGGATGGAGATCTGGCTGCACAGGCCGGGGCTGTGGGGTCAGCCCTCAGCACAGGAACCCTCTCCCTGCCCGCAGGTGGGCTGCAAGGCGGCCGTGGTGTTCTTCCAGTACTGTGTCATGGCCAACTTCTTCTGGCTGCTGGTGGAGGGGCTCTACCTGTACACCCTGCTCGCCGTCTCCTTCTTCTCCGAGCGGAAGTACTTCTGGGGGTACATTCTCATCGGCTGGGGTATGGTACCGGGGAGGGCTGCGGCTGGGGGCGGGGCGGGGCCTGGGTGGCCCCAGGGGTTCCCCCGCAGGCCTGAATCCTGCTGGTGATAAAAGTTCCCGGGCGTATGACCCTGGGCGGCCTGAGGCTGCTCTGCGGGGGACCCCAACACCCTTCCCTCCCCATTGGCGGGGTGCCCTGTCGGAGTTAGAAAGGACCGTCCTCTGGAGCTGTGTCCACAGCCTCTCACAGGAGCATCTGTGCCCAGTGAGCAGCGCAAGCAGCTGTACCTGGCAGCCCTGAAAGCTCACCCCTTTCTCTCCCACCCATTCTTTCTCCCAAATCCCTCCCTCTGCCCTCTGCTCACGCCCTGTGCCCTCTTCTCTCCTCTCCTCCCCTCTCTTCTCCTCTCCTCTCTCCCCCCTTTGGCCTGGCAGGGGTGCCCAGCACTTTCATCATGGTGTGGACTGTCACCAGGATCCACGTTGAGGATATCGGGTGAGTGGTCACCCTGCCCGCCCCCTGGCTGCCTGCACTGGCCCCGCCCAGCCTGGGGCAGCCCACAGCTCCTGGTCCAGAGAGGCAGACCCAGGCCTCGGTCTCTAAGGCCCCATGCGGAGCAGGACAGGGACTGGGACGGGGAGGGGGACAGGGTGGGGCGGCCAAGGACCGTGTCCCCTCCCCCCACGCCCCACGCAGGTGCTGGGACACCATCAACTCCTCCTTGTGGTGGATCATCAAGGGCCCAATCCTCACCTCCATCTTGGTAAGGGCTCCTCCGCCACACAGAGAAGGGGAACTGGGCCACCGCACCCCAGGTCCCACAGGAAATGAGGGACCTGGCTGGGACGAGGCTTCCCAGTGCCCCATGCCACCAGTCAGTGGAGTAACCGGAGTGGGGGGCCGGGGCCCAGACTGAGCGGGTGCATCCCGAGGGGCAGGAGATGGGGGTGGCGCTACAGGGGGTCCCTGGGAGGAGGAGGAGCGACCAGAAGGCAGGGCAGACACCCAGTGCCTCTCCTGCCACCCCAGGGGAACTTCGTCCTGTTCGTCTGCATCATCCGGATCCTGGTGCAGAAGCTGCGGCCCCCCGACATCAGGAAGAGTGACAGCAGCCCCTATTCGTGAGTATGGCCCGGGCCCTGGCACCCCGTGCCACCCGTGCCCCTCTGAGGACCCCGCCCTGAGCCTCGGAACTCACCAAAGGCTACAGTGCCCTTGCCCCTCACCCTGGAGTCCCCTGCCTCTGGCCCCCATGAGGCTGTACTGTGCCCCCTCCTAGCACAGCAAAGGGGCACAGTAACTGTACTCCAGGGGTGCCCTGGGGAGCCCCATCTGCCTGGGAGGGGGTCATGTGTAGGGCTCTGTGATCCCTGACTCAGCTGGGGCAGCGCAGCTTGCACTCCTGGCCTGTGCTCTGGTCCTGCACACTGTCCTGGCAGTGGTCCCCACCTACAGGGACACCAGCAGCCCCTGCGGGGCTCAGTGCGGAGTGGGCGGGGTGGGTATAGAGTACCCTGAGCTTGGGTGCAGAGAGGCTGGCAGAGGCCAAGGGGCCTGTGCGCCTCAAGGGGAGGCGGAGCCCGAGCCCTGCCCCACAGGAGCCTTTGGGTGCAGGGAGCCTAGGACGCTGCTGGCCCAGCTTCTCGGGGAGAACAGGCGGGCCTGAGGCTCCAGCAAGGACGTCATGCGCGGCTGGACTTAAGGATCTATTCTGGAATCATGAGCTTCTTAGATGAGACACAGCTCATTCTCCCCGCCCACACTCGGCAGAGCATCCCTTCCCGCTGGAGGAGGGAGGCCCCGTGGGGGCCTGCACCCCGCCTGTGCACCCTCGCCCTCGCCTTTGCTGGGGACCTCGTCCCCCCACATGACGCTCAGCGGGGCTAGAATCTGGGAAAGGCCTGGGCTGGGTTGGCCAGGCCCATGGGCGCGAGCAGGATGGGGAACAGCTGGCAGCAGGTGCAGGGGCCGCGGAGCAGGGGATGCTTTCCCTGGGAGGGGCTGTGGGCTGCCGCTCCGCCCACCCGCCGTGAGGCTTCCAGTTAAAGAAGGCCTCCATCTGTCAGCTGCATGGTGCGTGGGGTAGGTTTGTGCTAGGAGGGCAGGCAGCGCTCAGGATCCGCTAGGCCCCGGAAGGAGGGCAAGGGCAGGCAGAGGTTCCTCTGCCCAGGGTCACGATGCCCCCGCTAGGCCCTCCCAGAGCTCCCCCGCTGGGAACTCTGTGCTCCCACTGCCTGGACCAGCTCAGAGGCCAGCTGCCCAGGCCAGGACCAGGACAAGCCCTGTGCACTGCCCTTGCTGGGCACAGGCTGCGAAGGAGGAGCAGGCCCCGCAGGCCATCTAGGAGTGGGGTATCCGTGGGCCTGGGGAGCAAGACCAGGAAAGGCCACGTCCTGGAGAAGCAGGCACAAGAGCCCAAGGGTGGCACTGGCCAGTCCCAGGCCCCCTGGTAACCAGGCACAGCGTGGCACTCACTGCCCTCCCAGGTGGCCTGGGACATCGGGGTCAGCACGCCAGGTGGGGAGACCTCCGTCCAGCAAGGAGCTGGTCTCTCGTGGAGGCTGCACGGTAGCACCCGGAGCCCTCCTCAGTCTCCAGCGGCCCCAGGTCTGCAATGCAACTGGTTGAGTGTGCACTGACCCAGTGTACAGATTGGGGAAACTGAGACCAGGGTGGGGGAGCCAGGGTCTCTTGTTGCCCAGGAAAACCTCCCTGGTAGCTGAAAGCCCGCCGTCACGTGCCGTCCTCTCTCTCAGGATGAGTACCAGGGATCCCGTCTCTCCAGGAGGCCGGGCACGGGGCTGTGACGCGGGTCAGGAAGGAGCCAGGCGGCAGGAGGTGGCGGCGAACGTGTGGGCGCTCACCCGCCTGTCGTCCCTGTCCTCAGGAGGCTGGCCAAGTCCACGCTGCTGCTGATCCCTCTCTTCGGCGTGCACTACGTTATGTTCGCCTTCTTCCCTGACAACTTCAAGCCCGAGGTGAAGATGGTCTTCGAGCTCGTCGTCGGGTCTTTCCAGGTAGGAGCAGACGGCTTCTCGGGCCTTCAGGGAACTCTGCACAAGCCTGCTGGCCACTGGCTCGGCCTTCCCTGGAGCAAGCACTGGTCGAGCGCCTGCCTAGTGCTAGGCCCAGTCCCTACTGGGGAGCAGGAGTTGGAAGCAGGGGCAGGGCGCCTGGGGTTTGTGTCCTCACCTGTCCTGTCCCTTCCTCCCAGGGCTTTGTGGTGGCCGTCCTCTACTGCTTCCTCAACGGCGAGGTGAGCCCCTCCTGGGCGGGGGCGGGGGTGACCCTCTGCTACTCCAGGGTGGTCCTCAGACCACTATGGTCTTGTCACCCAGAAGCTGGTTAAAAGCACAGAACTCCAGGGCCACACCAGGCCTGCTGAGAGGGGGTCTGTATGACAGTGCCTGGGTGTGGGGCTCTGCTCCCGAGTTGGGGCACAGCTGGGCAGGGCGGTGGGCGCAGTGGGTGGACACAGAGGGCCAGCGAGCACCAGGGTCCCTCTGTGTAGACTCAGACCGGGGATGGGAACCAAGCCAGCCAAACCAGAACGGGAACCAAGCCGCGGGCCTGCAGCGGGTGAAGCACAGGCCTGACGGCCTCCCTCTCCAGGTGCAGGCGGAGCTTCGGCGGAGGTGGCGGCGCTGGCACCTGAAGGGCGTGCTGGGCTGCACCACCACGTCCCAGCCCCTGTGGGGCGGCAGCACGGGCGCCACGTGCAGCACGCAGGTGTCCATGCTGACCCGCGTCAGCCCCAGCGCGCGCCGCTCCTCCAGCTTCCAGGCGGAGGTCTCCCTGGTGTGAACCGCAGGCACCCTGCACCTCAGTGCCACTCCTGGGGCCTGGGAGCCCAAGGCCCAGGGCAGTCAAGGTCAAAGAATCTCAGCCTCTCCTCCTGGCTCCGCCCCACGGAGCGCTTCTGGCCTTGGGAGGACAGTGGCCCAGCCTTCAGCGAAGTTCTCAAGACCTGAGGGCGGGGAGGTCACCACCCTGGGGGCCGGGCTCCCCAGTGGCAAGTTTCTTTGGGTTAAGCCTTACCATCCAGTACTCCCCTGCCCAGTGCCCCCGGGCCGGCTCCTCCAGCACAGGCAGGCTCATGATGGGGATCTGAGGTGTGGGGTGTGGAGCGTGCACCAGCATCCCTCTCGTGAGAGGGACAGTTCAACCCGGGACCCAGGCAACCCTGGGCCTCTGGCAGTGAGGCCGCTGCACCCACGCACGCACACTGCTGGACCTCGTGGCTTCCGTCATGTGGGATCCATCACACCAGCCTTATGCACAACCAAAGCAATTGAGCTGCCCACTGGGCGCTCGCCCAGACGTTGACTGCTGCAGGCCAACTCAGCCTGTCTCGTGGATGGGGAAACCAAGTCTCGGAGACGGTGGGAGCTCGCCCGTCATCCAGCCAAGATTTGAGCTCAGACTGAGCTGAGGGAAGAGACTCCTCTTCACCGCCTTCTTACAGCCTCAGCAGCAGGATCCTCTCGGGCCTTTGTCACCCAGAGTCATTAGTGCCGTTATCCCCAAATCCCCACCCCTGGAGCATGGCTGAGGAGGCCCCAGCTCAGGCATGGCCACGGCAGCCTGTGTCACCGTTCACCCATGGGGCCACACGGACTGATGGCCCAGCCTCTGCTTGAGGACCCTGGGCTGCAGCAGGCGACCCTAAGGGTTGGCCTAGCTGGGCTTCGTGCCCTGGAGCTTCCAGACCCATGTGGCCTGGCTTCCTGTCTGTAGGCACCGCCCCCTACCCCGAGGAGGGGTCCAAAACATGCCAAAGCCAGAAGCCGCCCGGGTGGGGGCCCACATTTCCGTGTGTCAAGCAGCTCATCTCCTTCGGAGGCGTATCCTCCTCTTCCGGGTGTGACAGTTTTTATAGAGCAGGTCCCCAACTGACCCTCAGCCTCTGAGCCAGCCCAGAGGTGCCTCGCCCAGTCCTGGGCCAGGATGGACTGGAAGTCCCAGAGATGGTGAAGCTCTGGGCCACGGTCACTCCTGGAAACAAGGAGCAGCCGGGGATGTGGTAGCCAGGTCGCCCCTTCCCAGGGATCAGCCAGAAGAAGCCAGCGTGGCTGTCACCAAGGTCACTGACCTCCTAGGGCCCAGGGCAGCCTCCTGGAACCCAGCTCTCACCTCTGCATACCTGGAGGGGCGACCTCGCTGGCGGGCCAGACGGTCACCATGCCAGGAAAGGGGGGTGGACGAATGGCAAGGCTCCTTGAGAGCCAGCCTGGGACCCTTCACCAGATGACAGGTCAGGGACTGGCAACTGCCAGAGCTGCAGGAAGGACAGCAGGGTCCCAGCCCAGAACTGGAAACGCCCGTTATGTGCCTGGCCTCAAGGAGGGGGGCGTGGGGGGACACAGGGTGACCCACAAGAGGTGGCGGTGTGGAAGCAGAGACCAGGACACAGCATGAGGGGAAGACATCTGGTCCTGTGCAGGGAGGTAACGAGGTGCAGAGGTCAGGGATGGGGAGGCAGAGACCCCCCCCCCCGGGCAAGGAGCTTGGAGAAGGGGGACAGGAAGGCAACCAGAGCAGGACTTCTCCTATCCCCTCTGTCACCTTTCACACGGCCAGCCTGTCCTTATTGCCACCTGCTGGGCGCTTTGAGAGCCGACCTAATCTTGGCCTTGGGACACCACCTCCATGCGAGTGGCTCAGAAGGTGGTCTCCGCCCGAGGGTCACCGGGGAGGTGGCCAGGCACAGGGTGAGTCTGGGACAGGGGACACCAGGGCCCAGGATCTACTGCCACAGGCTGGACCCTGACCCGCCACCCTACCCTCCCAGCCCAGATGGCTGTCACCCCTTCTCTGGGAGAGGCCACCGGGTGTGGCAGCTCTGCCACCCCAGGCCAACGTGCTAGCACAGCAGGCGAAGGGCAGGCAGCCCCTCAGCGGAGGAGGGCTCCAGGTCCTAAGGAGACATGTTGCAGGCCAGGGACCCCAGAGCCCAGGTGAGCAGACAGCAGGGCCCCTGCCTGAGGGAGCGGTGAGAGGGCTGCCCGGACGAGGCCAAGGGAAGCCCTGGGAAAGCTGCAGCGCCCCCCGCCAGGGGTGGAAAAGGAGCCCGAGGCTGCTGCATGAGCACCTAGAGTGACGGGGCAGGCCAGGCCTCACCAAGGGCGGGGCGGGGTGAGGCGTGGGGTAAGGAGCAGCCCTGCGTTCCCACTGCTGCCGGGCCTCCCTCGCCCCTGTGTGGGAACAGGAACTGGGCTTATCTGTCCCGGGGGAGGGGGCCGGAGCGCAGCTGGCAGTCATTACGCACCCTGCTCTGGCCAGGAGGCCGAGCTATTAATAGCCAGGAGTTGGTGGCCCTTGAGACACAGCCTCTGGGGAGAGGGACAGTGACCTCGCTGGCTGTGGGGATGAGAGGACCATCGTAGCAACACCCCAACCTCTACGAGCGCACGTGGGGTCCCAAAGTTCTGAGAGGAAGGGGGTTCGCTTGGAGTTACCGTGGCGTCACGGCCAGAGCCTCAGACCCCAGCGCGGCCCGGTAGCGGACTCCTCAGAGGCAGCACTCATGCAAACAGGAAGAGCAGGTCCAGCCAGCGGCACGGACTCCCATCTGTATTTAATCTTCCTATTTTATTCATCATGTATTTTTGCATTAATACTTTTTTAAAAAATATTACATTAAACTGTTATTTACCTGGACTGCCCAGTTGTTGGTTGTGTGTTCCCTCTTAGAGTTTGCCTCCTGGCCTCACCCTGACGCCGGGGTCCCCCGCCCCTGAGGTCAGAGATCAGCGTGGAAGGGACCTAGGAGCCCTGCCAGCTTCCCTGGGCTAGGAAGAAAACCAAGCCTCCGCTCCACGGGGATGCCAACCAGCAGTGGAAGCTCGAGGCCGGGTCAGCGGCTCCGTGATGTCCTCGTGCACCACGTGTGACGCTTTCCGTGGGTCCCCTCTGCCCGCCTGTGTGACTTCGAGACCGCTGTCGCTGTCCCAGGCATTCTGCTCCCCCAGCGCCTCACCCGCTGGCAGGAAGGGTGTTTGCTGCCCACTCTCACTCGGGCCGCCGTGCTCAGGAGAATCGCCTCCCTGTCCGCAGCCTCTTGACTCCTGCTGTGCCTGCCCTGCACTGCAGCCGTGCAAGGGGCGGAGGAGAGGCCGTGTGCCAGGGCCTGCACAGGACAGCAGCACCGGGCCAGAGCCCCCCGTGCACGACAGGCCCAGTGTCAGGCAGGAGCTCTGCGTCCTTCCTCCTCTGGGAGCCGAGGGGGCTGGGGTCCGCACCCAAACCTGGCGTGGAGTCTAGCTCCAACTCTGTCCCCCAGGAGGGCCACCGGAGGACGCTGGCTGCGGGACTCCTCTGGCACGCGGCCTTCCCCGCCCCAGTCCCGCTCCCAGCCACGGCGGCCTGCTCCCCAGCCCTCCCGTCACGGCGGCGCGGGGGCTTAGGGACTGGAACTCCAGTACAGGGATGCGAGTTAGAGTGTGTAGTGTTTTCAGAGTGTCGCCCCACATGTTCGCCCTGCAGACCAGTCCCGAGCACTGGGCAGAGGCGAGCGTGAGTCCGGTGAGCTCTGCATGGAGATGAGGACTCGGGAAGCTTGAGGAGCTGCTCGAGCGAGGCAGTGGCGGCCCTGTCTGTGGAGCGGACATCAGTGTGGGCCTGGCAACCTCACGTCCGGGCTCTGTGGACACGGCCTGGACAGTGTCAGGGACAGCACTGGGGACGAGGGGTGGCGCAGGGTTAGCACAGTTTGAGCCCCCGGGCAGGGGCAGGGGCAGGGGCAAGCAGTGGTCAGTGCACAGGGGCCTGTCCCTCCAGCGACCCGGCTGCAGGCTATCTCTGGGTGGGGACCCGTGGGCCCCCTCCCGGCTGTGTCCTCTGTGCCGAGTGACAGAGAACAGGCAGCTCTTGAAGAGACTAATATTTACTCTTCCAACGGGGCTGGCACGGGCTGCTTCCTGCGGCTGGCGCTGGCTGGCCCCGGGATGGAGATAGGGAGACGTCCCCTCGGACGCCAGCGTCAGCACGAGACAGTGCCTGTGTGATGCGGACAGCGTGTTCCAAGACCCCTCCAGCTGGCCTGCCTGGGCTCCCGCACCTCCGTGGGGAGGGCGCAGCACCTCCCCGTCCCTGCTGGACAGCTCCGTGAGAAAGTTCACTCCAGGGTTGGCCCCGCGTCCGTCCGCTGCCCCCAGCCCTTGCTCGGCCCTGGGGTCAGCACAGGCTATTTCTGGGCTAGAAGGACTTGCATGGGGGGCACCCCTGCCCCCTGCAGCTGCATCCCCCATCCCCAGAAGAGCCCTTCCTGGGAGTGCCTCCTGTGGGAAAGTCTGAGGCGGGAACCGCTGTCAGGCGGCCGGGTCTGGGGAGGGCAGTTCCCCACCCAGACTGGCCTCCACCCCCAGCCACCCCTCTTCGTCCCTTCCCCACTGGGCAGCCCTGGAGGTGCAACCCCTCTGGCAGTGCGAGGACGAGTCCTGGAGCTCGTCCCCTGCGGCCGGGCACAGGCCACCTCATTCTACCAGGGCGCTCAGACTGGCGCCTGGTAACCCACCCCTAATTCGCACACTCCTGCCCCACCCCAGGTGACCATTCCATGGATTTCACACGTTTTGCTCGCATCTATTCTAACAAAACCTCCGATTATTTTGGTGCACATAGGAGCAACTACACAGAAGTTATTTTGCACTCAGCTCTAAGTTGAAAAGCTCCATACACAGGCCACAGGGCCATCTCAGTCCAGGGTGCTCCGGGTGGGCCAGCACAGGACACTTCCCGATGGGTACCACGTGACTGTGCACTGTCACAGGTCGTGTTCTGCTTCCATGGAAGTCTTTGTACCTGTTACCTAAGTGTCTTGTGTTTTCCCAGACACAGAACCCAGACTGAGATCTCCACATCACAAGGTATGAGCACACACGATCTGGCTGTTGGTCGGCGAGGGCTGTTGGGTGATTTAAATAACAGGCATTTACTTCTCATGACTGGAGGCCGATGTGTGAGATCACAGTGTGCAGTAGCTGTCTCATCCTTCACCTGGCCTTTCCTGTGTCCCAATCTCTCTTCCTCCTCTTTTACTATTTGTTTTTTGAGACAAGGTCTTGATATGCAGCCCACCCAGGCTAGGCTTAAGTTCACTAGGTAGTCCAGGCTGGCTTCAAACTCACAGTGATCCTCCTGCCTCAGCCTCCCAAGTGCTGGTCTTACAGGCGTGTGCCACACGCCTAACTCCAATCCCTTCATAAAAGGACCCACACTCATGTCCTCATCATCTGAACTTCCATCTGAACTCTTACACCTGTCTGCCAGGACTTCAGCGTAGGAGTTTGGGGGCGGCACCAAGCAGCACGGCTCTGCAGACATGCTGTGCGTCTCTCCTCGCTGTGGACAGCGCGTGGTGGCCTCCGGTTTGGCGAGTGTTCTGAGTCTTGCGTGGGGTTAGCGCTTCCTGTCGCTCCCACAGGCTTCTCCCTGTGTGCGTGCATCTTCTCGCGTGCAACAGCTCTCTGGGTTTCTCTCCCGTGACTTGTTCGTCTCTCACCGGGATTGCTGTCTGAACTTGCTGGTTTCTACGAACTGCTTTTCAAGCATTGTTTAACTTTGACCATGACACTTTTTTTGTAATCAAATGTATCAATCATTTTGCTTGCAGGGTTTTGCCTGTGACGTTTTTAAGGAGTGCTTTTTTCTTTGTGTTTTTATTTTTGTTTTTTGCTTTTTTAACCCTGGCGATTGAACTCAAGAGTTTTTTAAGGCTTTTTGTTTGTTTGTTTGTTTTTAATTCCAAGACAGGGTCTTGCTAACTTTGCCCAGACTGAACTCAAACTCAGTCCTCCTGCCTCCAGCCCCAAAACTCGGGGCTCACAGGCGTGCCCACCAGGAATGCCGAGACGTACCGTTCCAGCCTCGGCCGCGAAGATACTCTTCATGCTCTTCAATGAACGCCGCAGATGTTGTTGCCTTCATGTCTGACCCAACCTCTCAGGGCCGGCTCAGCAGAGCCGGGTAGGACGCTCGTGGGCACACAGAGGGGGGCCCTGCTGCTCCACGCCCATCCTCCACAGGCACTGCCCAACAGTGGGCACTACAGGCAGGGCCCACAAGACAGCAGCTCATTGGCCATGCTCCTCACCCAGAAGGAACCTTGTGGGGTGGACCGTGCCTGGTCTCAGCCCAGGGGTCAGAGCTCTGGGCTACTGCGACCAGCTCTCGGGGGCAGGACGCAGCCTTCCACCTGCTCTGCCAGCCTGCAAACCCCAGAACCCCACCCATTGGAGGCTTACTTAGGAAGCTTCGCCTCCCTTCTGCAGCCTCGGGCTCAGGACAAATGGTGTGGAGCTGTCCGCCCTGCACAGGCAGCCGGGGCAGGGAGGATGGAGCACCCGCCTCCTCTCTGGGAATTCCGTCAGCTGCCACAGGACAAGCGACCTGGGCTGGGAATCAGGCTGTGGCGGGCAGCTGCGCCCCCTGGAGGCCATCGGTGACGGCCTGGGCCTGAGAGACGCTGTGAACCCACAGCCCTAGGTAGAGATGGGGTCCCAGGAAACTGTTGAGGAGAGAGCTTAAAGGTGCCTTCGGGGGTCTCTCGCGCCCGCCAGTGTGCAGGCCCCTCCTGGGTCCGGGCAATGCGCTTTCCCGGGACTAGTCGGATGTGACAAGGACCGGGACAGCAGGCCCGTTGGGGGGGCGATCCCCTTTGGTAGCCCGGACCCAGCGCCAGGACCACTGCTGTGTTGGCCATCTGAACCCTGCACCTGTCTAGATATCACTGGAACAGGACAAGGGCCACAGCACCACCACCCTCCACACCCACCCACCCACCCATGAGAAAGGACCTCTCACAAAGACACACACACGTTAGTAAACAGCTCGCGTTTATTCTGCTCCCACCCCTGCAGCCCCCATCGAGCTCTGTATACACAGAATATAAATGGCTGCACAACTGCTTCTGCGACCAATACAAGCTTAGGTCTCACCAGTGCGAGGCGGTGAGAGAGTGCCGGTCCTGTGCTCAAACCAGACCTTCATGGCTGCATGAAGCAGCTGGCAAGCGGGCGCCGGAGAGGAGGCCGTGGAGGAAGTGGTTCTCCCCAGGCCAAGTCAGCCTGGGTGCTTCACCCTGTGAGCAGAAATGTCCACCACACAGACCAAACCCAGGGTGAAAGCCTAGAATGGCCCGTGAGAGGGTCTGTCGGGAGCCACCTCAGAACCACGGAGAGAGAGGGCCAGAGGCCGCGTGTATCGAGCACAGGCAGGAACAGCGCACACTTGAGTCTTACCAGAAATAACGGTGGACTGAGCCCCAACCCCGCCGGCAGTACCGGGGCGGATGTTCCCTCTCTAACCGGTCCAGGTTTTAATGACGCGCATACTCCGTGGCCCCTGCTGATGAGATTTCCCCGGCAACAGAAGTCTGCCATCCCAGGGCTCTGCCCTGCAGCAGGAGGCAGTCCGGGTCTGGGACGGAAGACGAGCCCCTCACACTGCAGCACCGTGAACGCACTCGGGGTGGCCGGCAGACGTGGCCACGCCAACAGCCTGGTGGACGTGGAGCGGTGGGGTCGGGTGAACTCACAGCCCTTCTCCGAGGGCACGCTGACCCTGGGCCCACCCCGAGACCCCTCCACTACCACAGAGCATGCCAGGGCCGCAGATGATGTTAGCACCATTTCCCAGAGAGGGAAACTGAGGCAAAGGGCAGCCACCTCCACTGTGATTCCCGCTGGGCTCCAAGCCAGCAGGCAGCTGCCCAGGATGCCCCCCGCCCCATCTCTCAAGGGCACATCCTGCTGTCCCCCAACCTTCAGCACCCACAGTGCACAGGCAGGGCCTCCCCGGCGTGGGTGGGGCTCTGCATGGGCCGCCTGGGGCGGGGGCCACACCCGCACAAGCCCCACCCCCTCCTGTCCACGTCTGTCCACACCTGTGCCACGCAGTGCAAACTGCAAGTGGGTTCCCCAAGCGCGAGGAGCAGCCACAGAGCCCCCGGTCTGCTCCCCACCTCGGTGTCCCCACGGCTGTCATCTGTGGCAGCGCTGCGCACCCACGCACCCTCTCCACCTCAGTGAAAGCCACTCCCCCCAGACGCCAGGCCCCCATGCCCATGTCCGGGGCTGGGGGTGCACAGGCGGCAAGAGGAGGAGCGGAGACGAGAGAGGGTGGCCAGCGGCTCCTCCGACACCCTTTCCCCAGCCTCGGAGAACTTCAGATGCTCGTTCACAATGCCCATCCCAGGCTCCTTGGTAACGGGGCACAAGCGCAAGCAGCAAGCCCAGGAGTCAGGCCGTGGGCCTCTGGTCCCAAAAAGGATAGCCGTCCCCCGCCAACGGGCCCTGCTGTCCCGGTCCTTGTCACATCCGACTAGTCCCGGGAGCGCACTGCCCTGACCCAGGAGGGGCCTGCACACTGGCGGGCGCGAGAGACCCCCGAAGGCACCTTTAAGCTCTCTCCTCAACAGTTTCCTGGGACCCCAGATCCGGCCCTGAGGATATGGGAGGTAGCATCTGACCGCAGGAAACAAAGGCCTGCCAGCAGTGAGCCCAGGGCAGGCGGAGCCAGCTTCTGGGTGTGGAGCCAGCTTTTGGCGTCAGACTGAATAGGGTGCTGCAGCCTCCATGCCTGAACCAAGTCTGCCCAAGCCCAGGACTCCCTGGAACAAAATCCCCACACTTCCTTTCTGTCCCCAGCCTCCTCTCCGGTGAGCAGGGCCTCCTTCAGGTGGACCCCAGCGATGCAGAGCTGCTGCCCTCACGGTACAGTTTCTGTTTGCAGAAGTGAATTCCACACCATCAAGATGCTGACCGACCACACCCGGCCAAGGGCGGGACGTCTCCGCGAGTGTCTGCGCGGGCACCAGCGAAGGCCACCTTTGGGGACCGTTTCTAACCTGCTGGCTGCACAACCATGGTCACAGCCCAGACACCAGAGCACATGGGGCACAGGGCCACGGGACAAACCAAGCCACGCGAGCTTCGAAATAAGCATGTTTCTGTGCTGCTTCTACCAAGCTTTTCTGTGCTTCATTTAAAACGGCTCTTCTACCCTTCATGGCCTCCCTTCCTACTGGAGCTATCCTGAGAGTTATCTCCCAGGAAGACTGAGTTCACCCGCTAAGTATAGGGAAAATCAGCGGAAAGCAACTTCGACGCCTATACCTGACGATGCTGCCAAGATGGTTTTCACATCCAGATCCGTGTTAGGCTAAGACAGAAAATTCCCGTACAAGAGAAGAAAGTTGCTGTGTAACGTTTTCCCAGTCCAGTTCCGAGCCAGAGCCTTGTTTCTCCTCAGATGATTCTAAGGTAGTACAACGACCACGAATACAGTAATAACCAAACAGGAGGGGTTCTCTCAGCCGCATCCTCACCTCTGCAATGGCTTCCACCTTTCTAAACTATCAGAACAGGCCCTGCAGCTGGTCAAGTCACACAACCCAACGGCAAGCGCTCTGGGCAGCTATGGTCGAGCTCCTCAGATTCCCGACTTCTCAGACAATCCAAGGGGGCTCCCAGAGAGCCTGCGGCAGTGACACTGCTAAACAGGCCACCGAGACCTAAGGGACCTCACTCAAGAACTGTATTTTAGAAAATGATAATCAATCTTTTAATAATGTGTCAATAACACCTTTATAAAGTTTTGGAAAGTTAAGATCTACTTTTGTTATTTGTTTTGCGGTACTGGGTATGAACCCAGGGCTGTCACACTGAGCTACATCACAAGCCCTTTTCAATTTTTTTTTTATTTTGAGACAGGGTGTTGCTAAGTTATCCAGGTTGAACTCAAATTTGCAATCCTCCTGCTTCAGCCTCCCAGACTGCTGAGACTTCAGATGTGCACCACCACATCCAGCTACATCCTGGGTTTTGTTCATTAAAAATGAGGCTAGGATCTAATTAAGATTCTTGGGGAAGGTACTGAGGAGTCATTAATTTGAACAGTACTCTGGGAAGAGGTACACAGGGTCACGTATTCATCATCAGCAAAACGCCAGGCAGGGACAGAGTGACAGCACCCGTCCTGACCGACCAGGTCTGGGCCGCGCCAGGGAATCAGGGAATCACCTTCCCTGGTCTCCACCGGGTGGCCGGCGTCAGGCACCCTGAGGGCCTTCTTCCCAGTCATGCCTCCAAGCTGTTGATCCACGGGACCGGCGCTCAGCTAACTTAGAAAATCTCATACACCCCACAAGTGAGTATAAAGTGTGTCTCCACCCTCTGTCCCTCCACCCTAGAAGGGTGAGATACCCTTTTAAAATTAAATAAACTCAAGATTTCTTCACCATTTTCTCAGTTTAAATTTGTTCTCATCCTACTCAGTTCAATTTATATCCAAAATATAAATATTCCAAAGGTACAGCAAACCTAAGTTCTCAAAAATGTAAACAAAATTTATCTAGCTTGTATTTATGAACCACATTTAAGTTTCTAATTCACCCTGTTCTGACCCTCTTATCAAAGGAAAAGAGCTGAGTCATATTTAAAACTGAGTCATATTTAGACTGCAGAGCAGACTCGGATTTTGGACCGGTTCCTTGGAGACAACCGCGTGGACAGAGTGCTTGCAGCCTGCTTCCATAAAGACCAAACGCTCGGCCTGCTCTCCCACGGCACCTTCCTGAGAGCCAGGCCGGGGCACAGGCTGTCATCCTCAGCGCAGCGGAGGGGCACCCCGACCCGACCCTGCCAGGACCCTCACTCCGGCTCTGCACCGGCATGGCCCAAAGTTGCTTCACAGACAGAAGCAGGTAAAGTCAGAAGGAGGAAGGCCGGCAGGGACCAACCCTCAGAGGAAGGCAGCGCCGCCCGAGGGGCCTCACACGCTGCAGTCCGACTGCTTCTCCTGCAGCTGCCGCGTGAGGATCTGGTGCGAGGACAGGAAGGCCACGCCGACGTGGAAGAGGATCTGCCACAGGTTGCGCAGCCCGTGCAGGTACGCGTTGCCCAGGCAGATGAAGAGCAGCAGCAGCAGCACCTTTGCCGTGCGGCCTGGGCTGTAGAACAGGTACAGGTAGCACTGCAAGAGACCACAAGGCCGACCTCAGGGACTGAGTGCGGGCTATGTGCAGCTCGGCCGCGGCTGACTCCAGGTGCAGGCGGGCATGGGAGAGGGCAGAGAATCAGGTGCGACAGAAGAGCCAGGGGCTGGCGCCTCTGCAGCCCTGGGAGGTGCAGGTGGCAAGGGCCTGGCCGGGAGACTCCATGCAGCTCTCCCCCAGTTGGCCTGCAGAAGGAGCTGTGCCCTCCCTGGCCCCGCTTCCCCACTCCTGGCCCCGCTGTCCCTGGAAGCCTCTCTGAGTGAAGGAAAGTCTCCTTGCAGGCAGCGTGGCTGGGATTCCCTGCAGGGGTCCCATGGGAGGAGGGAGCTATGCCCGCTCTGCAAATGCTGGGAAAATAGCATTCCAGTTCAATATTGTTTTATAGCTCCTTTTTTTTTTTTTGTACCGGGAATCGAACTCAGGACCTTGCGCTCGCCAGGCAGGTGCTTATGCTGCTGAGCTATATCCCCGGCCCAAAAGAGGATTCTTTTTTTTTTCCTTTGCTACCAGGAATTGAACTCATGACCTTGTGCTTGCCAGGCAGGCACTTGTGGGGCTGAGTTATATCCCCGGCCCCTTCACAATTATGCTTTTTGGTACCTTTTTTTCTTTTTTTTTTTTGGTACTGGGAATCAAACTCACGACCTCGCACTTGCCAGGCAGGCGCTTGCGCCGCTGAGCTATATCCCTGGCCCCAATACTGTTTTTAAAACAGCACATTCTCAGAACACAGAGCAACTCAGTGCCAGTTCTGGCTCTGGAGGGAGGGAGGGGCCATCAGAGCAGGGACTACAGGTGTGTAACACGCACTGCTAAAGCCCCCACTTAGTGATCTAACTTTTGTTTCATTCCCTAAGGGACAGATTTGAGAAGGTATCACTATTTAAAAAAAAAATTGCAACTTTTGGCCTGGTCATAGGTTTACAAACCACATCTTCATTGCCACTGCCTATGCCAGGCCACCTGTGCGCTGGACTGTCAGGGTCACTGTCGGATCGGCTGCTCTCAGTGGCCTGTGGCCCTGAACAAGTGGCTTTCCCCTTCCATGGTGCCCAAAGCTCCTCCTCCACAAAATGTGAGGCTCAGCAGGATGGGCCAAGGTTTTTCCATGAAGGGCTCAGGGGTCCGGGATTTGAACCAAGACCAGGCGGAACAAACCCGGTACCAGAAACTTCCTGGCAGTTGTAACAAAAGGACAAAAAAGGCCACAGGTTTAACCCACTCACCCAGGCACCAGCATTTCACCCACCTGGAAAACGCAGGCTACAAAAGGAATGAGGAAAGCCAGGATGTTCCCAATTTCCTCCTGGGCCACCTGGAGAGATCAGAGGAACACGGGGAGGGTGCAAGGTGAGAGGGGCCACCCGAACCCTCCCTCCCCGACAGCCCTGCACCTCAGCAACGCCCAGACCCTCTCGGCTCCCTCTGCTCTGGACAGCCACTGCCTCATGCTGCCCACGGCTGGTGCTGTCCACTCTGCTCTGTGCCGAGGCCCACAAGGCAAGAGCCATGCCCCAGCCATCTTGCTGGCCGGGGGCTGCTTTCAGTGTCCAGACAGCAGCAACAACCCTCAGCAGTAAGAGGGGACGCCACACCCCCCACTGGGATGAGGGGAGGCGGTGACAGGCGGCTGCCGCTCCGGACGGCCCAGCACCCGCTACGCTCCAGACGACGGCCGCAACGCGGGAGAGGCGAGCATCACAGTTCTGCTCTGAGGTACACATGCTACCTATGGTCCCATTCCTAATCCAAGTACTTGAAATACTTCAAAATTTACAACTGTTTTAAAACAGGATTGAGCTGGGCATGGCGGCGCACACCTGTCATCCCAGCACTCAGGAGGCTGAGGCGGAAGGTTCGCTGAGAGCCCAAGGCCAGCCTGGGCTACACAGTGAGTTCAAGGTCAGCCTGAACTGCATAGTGAGACCCTACCTCAAAAAGAAAAGTCAATCAAGCAATTAGTCAATAAGGAAAATTTAAAAAATAAAACAGGGTTGAAATAGAGCATTGCTCTGAGACAGCCGGCCCAGCGGAAGGAACTGCATCACAGTGTGCTATGGACACAGCTCTGTGGCAAACACACAAGACGCTCCTGTGGAATTATTCACGTAGGACTGTGGGGAGAAAAGAGCCTGAACCTTGAAGTCTGGGAACCTGACTTTTGCTGTGGGTAAATAAGGCGGTAGCCCCTGGCGTGACTCACAGGTCCCCAGGGAAATGCCAGCCCATACTCCTCGTAGCAAGCTGCCTACCTCTCACCACTGTCTCTGCAAGCCCACCCTGGGCAACCAAGCAAGACACTGTCTCACAGTTTAATAGGGTGGGCTGGGGATGTCATTCAGTATGAAAGCCCTGGGTTCGATCCCCAGTTCCACACAAGAGAGGAACAGAAACCTTAGTGTAGAGTAACTTAACAGATGCAGTAACCCCATCGGCTCCTTCGCTGCAAGCTGGAAAGCCCGGGCTACCTGTAAGGAGTGCTCTGCGAGGTGAACTCCGCGGATGAGGTTGAGAGCAGCGCACATGATGTTGAGGACGAGGGACAGGACTCCCAGGGCAGTCACAGGCTCCATGCGGAAAGTGGGAGCTTGACGAGGAGAGACGCAAGCGTCTGCTGAAAACCACGGCCGTGAAAGAGGTGGCAGAGGCACCGCCCCCACTCCACAACCCCAGTCTGCTTCCTGTGAAAGTTAAGTGCTCTCCCAGTGTAAGTTGTTCTAATTTACACTTAAAATTTACTAGGAATTTACCCCTTAAAACATATTACACCAAAACACAAAGTCAGGCCCAAAACAGGGACATTTTTAATATATCATTTTAAAACTCCAAGCAATGAGTTTAATATTAAAATTTAAAATAATTCGACTGTTATAGTGTAGCCAGCTCTATCGGATAACGATCCACTCTTACACTGTGACAGGATTCTTCGGCCGTAAATGTCTACTTTAGTTAATAATTAGTTTATGTAATTGTAAAACAAGAAATACAAAATAATTATGCTTTGTCGGGTGCTAAACACCCAGTAGCTGATGGCACTAACCCAGGAGTCCCAAGGCACAGGACACCACCCAGGCTCACGCTCTCTAACCACCTGGCAACAGGGTGAGTCTGTAACCCTCCCACCCCAAACGCATTTCTAGCCTGTCACACACAGCAGCCTTTCACCAGCGACAGAGGGGGGCCGCTCACCAGGCTCCAGGAGCACGGGCACGTGGCCGTTCGCCAGCCTGCCGGCCGCGTCTGTCTCTTCCAGGGAGAGGACCACTGGGGGCCGGAAGTCCAGCTCCTCCTGCACCTTCTCCAAGCTGCTCTGCATTTGAGAGGCGCTCGCGTGGTTAAAATGCCGCTTCACCTTCTGAATGGTGCTGTCTGCAGGAAGAGCAACCCAGGTCGGGCGTGTGCACCAGATGCCAGTGCGAGGCAGCGAGTCCAAAACCAAGTTCCCGTCGCTAGGCGAGCGCCTGAATCTGCCGGTCTGGGGGCGGGCTACACGTCCAGGTCATGACTGCCGTGCGGAACCCTAGCCCGGTGGGTCCCCCGTGACTGGAGAAGGCCTCACTGATGCGTCACGGGACCTCAGTGGCTGCAGTCTGACTCACCACACCTGACAGGAGGCCCAAGGCACGGCTCGCACAGCTCTGAGCCGGAAAGGAGCGGTTCCTCCTGCCTTGATTGTCTCAAAACAGGCTTCTTTGAAAAGAATTACAAATGAATACAAACGTGTTCTGCAAACCAGGGTATACGTCTGAAAGGCTGGTTTTAAGGCTCCCATTTACGTTAGTATCAATCCATTACCAAATCCTAAAAAGTATGTGAAGTGAAATCTCATACACACGGGCAAAGCAGACTCATGTCTGACACTAGCACCATGCAGTCTGCCCCAGGCTGCTCCCAGCAGCGAGGACGCGAGGTCCCAGGGGGGCCCCACCAGGTCCCACACACCGCCTGGAGGACGGCAGCGCGGGGACGGAGAAGAGCGGGCGTCCACAGCGCTGTGCTGCAGCCCGTCAGGACCTACAGGAAGAGGGGCTGAGGGTGACCGTGAGACTCAAGGTTCTCGGGGACCCTGAGGCAGGGCTCTTGGTCTCCCCAGGGGTCTGCAGCACCTCGCGGGGTGGCACCGGACCACGCCAGTGCCACCGCTGAGGGCCGGCGGAGGGCCACATGAGGCTGCACTGGCGACGGCAGAGGGACCAGGACTCATGGGCAGAAACACCTCCAGGTGCTGGCCCTGCGCCAGCCTGGACCAAGGGCCGTCAGTGCCTTATTCAAGGACATCACAGAGACAACAGCTGTGACACAGGACCCCACAATGCTCCCAGCTCCTGCCTCTACTCTCGTCCCCCAGGAGCTCGAAGAGGACCCAGGCTGACAATGGTCAGCACAGACCGTGTTACTGTGTGGCTTCCCGAGCTCCAGGCCTCTCTGCCGAGCCG
Source organism: Chinchilla lanigera (assembly GCF_000276665.1). Lineage (NCBI taxonomy): Eukaryota > Metazoa > Chordata > Mammalia > Rodentia > Chinchillidae > Chinchilla > Chinchilla lanigera. The sequence continues at coordinate 28,221,818 of NW_004955420.1, read as the reverse complement.
GGGAAGAGGCAGCCTCCTGCAGAGCAGCGCTTCTCAAGCGCCTCAGGAAAGGACGTTTTTCCAAACTGCACTGATACTTTGATAAAATACAATTTAAAACTCCCAGGGAATTACCAACAACCTGCCCGCACTGTTCCTCCCTTTCCTAGTCCCTTATGATTGAAGAACACGCCCGCAGGGGCCAGCAAAATGTGCTAGGCTTCCGGTCGGCAGGCTGCTTGGGGGCAGCGGCAGCCACAACGGCGCAAGCAGGAATGAGCACAGCTGTGCTCTGCCTGGGCGGTGTCTGAGGCCATCCTGAGAATCCCCAGGCCTCTCCCTTCCTCCCTTGCCCAGCTCTGCAGGTCTGAAAAGCCAGGTGCTGGACCTGCAGGCTCCCTGGTGCTGGCCCCGCTGTGAAACCTCGAGGGGGGTCTGACGTGGCTTCATGGCATATGGCTGTGCCTCCCACGTGTCTCCTTGAGGGTCGAAGCCCCCAACATAGCGAGCTCTGCACACACCATGCACAGGAGAGGAAGGAAACGCGAAAGCAAAGTACAAACCGAACTCGAGGAAGGCGTACGGCCTGGAGGCGAGGCTGACTCTGGTGGTGTCGAAGGACGACGTGAACTCCCACCACAGGGTCTCCAGGAAGCAGAAGGCCATGGCTGCGGGGCACTGGCGGGAGCAGATGGCCATGCAGGCCACATCCCCTGCAGAAGAGAAGCTGCAACACAAGGGCAGTCTGTATCACCAGGAGCAGGCCCACTCACCCCGTGCTGTGGGACCCCCAAGCCGTGCCTGTCGGCCTCCCACAGTCCAGGGTGCTTTCGGTGCACGTCAGCTCTTCCCCTGGACCGGTTTCTAAGACTGAGCCTTCCTCCGGCGGTGCCGGCCCCACAGCGTAATGATGCAGGCGGGCGGGGCGCGCCTCGGCCTTCTCTGCTCCCACTTCCATCAGTCACTTCCCGAAGTGAAAGCGCCCCAGCCCGTGGCTCCAAGGCTCTGTAAATTCACACACATACAACGCTGGGTTTCATCCGCTCATGTTTCGTCTAGCCCGTTCCCATCCAGGTAGAACAAGACTGGCCTGCAACCCTCCCTCCGTGCCATCTTCATCTGCTTGTGGCATTAGGTGATTCTGGTTTCTTAAAACAAATGCCTTTCTGGCTTTTCTGCTCCTCTGCAGGCTGCCCCTCCCTTGTCAGTCAAGTTCTGGGGGCCGACGCCCATCTGGCTGGGCGTCCGCGACGGACCCGGGTGGATACTGTACCCGCTCCTGTTCCACCATTTTCCACTGAGGCTCATCATCGAGGGCGGCTCCTCCCTCAGAACCCCAACCCGAGCTCCGCGCAGGTCAGCTCCCCAGGGGCGTCAAGGGTCTGGGCCAACACTGACGGGGTTCCCAGACACCCCCTCCAAGCCCCGGGCCGTCCGGGTGCAGAGGTCCCAAGCCCCTGGTGCGATTGTGTTTTACATCGCATCCCCGGCCCGGGAGAGACCAGTGTCCCCTCACCCAGCGTCCTGTCAGCAGGACGGCGGCCCGGCCCGACTCCGTCCTCTGTGCAAAGGCCTCATCCTGACCCCGGCCCACGAGTCCCCAGGCCTCGTCCCTGCACCATGCTGGGGGCAAGCCCCGAGCTTCCCGCACAGTGACCAGGACCCTGCGTATCACCACACACACACACACACACACCTCGCTGGAGTGTGCGCACACACGGGCACACCAGCATCTGGCTCCCTTCACCGGGGGAAACCCGGGGCTTCCTCCAAGTTGGACTGTAGGCGTCGGGTGACTCTTTGGATCTATCTGCCCACATCGCTGGCCACTTCCCGCAGGAGGTTTCAGGCTTTAATGTTCTGTCTGTTACAGCGGGAACGCCCTACCAAAGACCTTTCTCAGCTTGAAGGACAGGAGGGCTCCCTGGACAGGGTCCTTCAGAGGGCCTCAGCCTTCAGGATGGAGCTGTTCCTGCAGGACAGAGGCCTCAGCTGTGGGCTGAATGTGTCCCCAGAGGACGGCTGCAGCCCTTCCTCCACGGGCTTTGGATGGGGCTTCACTTGCAAACTGAGTCAGCAAGATGAAATGAGGTCATCCGGATCAGGGGGGGCCCTCTTCTGACGACTGCTACCCTCACAAAAAGGCCGCGTGACCACGGAGTGCATCTACTAGACAAGGAAGCCAGGGTTGCCACCAGGGGGCAGTGCAGGCCTGAGAGAGTCCTCCTCACAGCTTGCAGAGGGGACACCCGCGCACCTGGAGCTCAGACTTCAGGCCTTCAGAACAGAGAGAAGGCATTTCTGTCAGGGCACCCTAGGAAACACCCCGTAATTGTGAAGCACTATGTACTACACACCTGTAATAAAAGTCTCAGCTTCCTCTTTGGAAACAATGGTGAGAGCTAGGTGTGAGAGCATCATCTGTAATCCCAGCACCCAGAAGAATGAGAGAAAGATCGCCATGAGTTTGAGGCCAGCCTGAACTACACAGAGAGACCCTGTTTCTACTACTACTACCAATAATAATAATAATGAACATTTAACTCAACATAAATAAGGTAGGTATGGCTCCAGGGGCTCAGGAGGCTGAGGCAGGAGGATCAAAAGTTTGAAACCAGCCTGGGCAACTTAGTAAGACTGTCTCAAAATAAAAAATTAAAAGAGTTTAGGGATATAGCTCATTGCAAAGGCCCTGGATTCAATCCCCAGTATCACACACCAAATAAATACTGAGTAAAACATATTATATTCTTCTCCCCCCCCCCTTTTTTTCTTTTTGAGACAGGGTCTCAATATGCAGCTCAGGCTGGCCTTGAGCTCACTTTATAGCCCAGACTGGCCTCAAACTCTCGATGATCTTCCTGCCTCAGCCTCCCAAGCGCTGGGATTACAGGCGTGCACCATCACACCCAGCTAACATATTACATTCTATATCCCCTTCTCAAAAAGCTAGGAGCCCATGATTTCACTGGGAAGTCACAGGCTTCTTTCTGAGCAGACGGGTCCTCACAAGGGAGGGGTACCGACAGAGCGCAGCGCAGCAGGCAGAGCCCCCCAAGGAAGGGTCTCGGGCTGTACTTACTGTATCCGGAAGTCCTGGCTCTCCGCGGAGCCCCGGCCCGGGTGCTGGGCCAGCTGCACAGCTAAGGCCTTGAGGCGCCGCCTGCTTTCCAGGAAGGCCGGGGCGTGGTAGAAATCGGTGGAGGCCGACAGGGGCAGGCCGTCCCTCACCCGTACCACGCTAGTGAAGAAGATCATGGACATGGTCCACGGGAGGAGGCATGGGGACACCTGTGGGCCGAGGGGAAAGCAGGGGACCTGGTTACTGAGGCACGCCAGACGGCGTCCTCCCTCCACGCACCACCCAGCTCTTCTTTGCGAGACCCTCCCAGCTTCTCTCGTGAATCCTCCCTCCCGGGTTCAGTCCCAGGGGATGGGAGGGAGGAGGGGGAGCAGCCAGCAACAGCAGGGCCTGAGGGGACAGGAGGGCCTGAGAGCCAGGGAGAAGGTGCTAAGCAGCTTAGTGCCACATCCCACTGGCAGGAGCCAGAGGAAGGCGGGGAGGCAGCCCCTAACCTATCGCTGGGGGCCAGGGCAGTAGGCGCAGGACAGAGCCAGGGAGCAGGTCCTCTGAATCCCTGCAAACGTCTGACACACAGCCAGTCTTCAAAAGGATGACTGAGTCCCACAGAGGGTGAAAGGAAGTCACTGAGAAAGTTATATTACAGCAAGACACTAAATGTTTGGTCATGATGTGTAAGCACAGGAAACCAAAGGAAACAGATCTGAGCCTGGATGGTGCCTTTGGCAAATAACAACCGGAAACCCCGGCACTATACACAAGGTAAGCAGGACCCAAGGAGCTCAAGTTTGCCGCCTTTTCTTCTGCATCATAAATCCCAGACTTGGTGTTGGAGAAAACACAACACAGAAATGCCAGTGAGCAAAGGACCCAAAAGCCACCACCACCACAACAAAGCTTCTCTCTCTCGTCAAGGAACTGCGAAAGGTAGTCTAGCAAAGTAGACAGCGCCTCAGTAAAACCACTCTATCCTCGGCAAACACCAAGGGAAAAAGTCTGCAGCCACCTCCCGCACACCAGGGAAGGCAGGTGACGAGCTACGTGTGTGCCCTGGCCCATGAGGCCGAATGTCCTCTGCCTTGAGGGGGTACAGGGCAGGAAGGACCCGCCCTCCCCGCCAAATGCCCATCTATCCCCAGGAATTCTGAGCAGCTCACTGCACTGGAGGGTGCACAGAGGTACGTGGGAATGGACTTTTACTCCCTCCTGGCAGATTACACCCCCGCTGCCCTGCAGGAGCGAGGTACACAAAGCCTGCAGAAGCAGGTGGTTTCTTTGTTAGTATCGTGATTATTAACACACACGAGCTGTGCACACTGCAGCTCACTGTGTATTTACGAGCATGCGTATACTGTGCACTGACCACTGCCATCTACCCGTCCACCCTCTCCCCTCCTGACCCCGTGCCGTTCCTTAGCAGTGCCTCTTCTATTGTCAGATCATTTTGCTTAAGTTTCTACATGTGAGAAAAAGGGTGCAATACTAGTCTTCCTGTATCTGACTTATGGCCTAACATGACATCCTCCAGTTACATCCACTTTTGTGCAAAATGACAGGATCTTGCTCTTCTTTACAGTTGAGTAACACTCCAACGTGCATATGTACTATATTTTCTTTATCCATTCATCTGCTGATGGCGCCCAGGTTGGTTCCACACCTTGGTGGTTGTGAGCGGCGCCAGAAAACAGCCACGCAGGGACCTCTCTGGATGTAACCACATTTCCTTTGGATGTACACCCAGGAGCGGAACAGCTGGACTGTGTGGTGCTTCTGTAGTTCACCCTTTCCTATGCTGTTACCCACAGTGGCTGTGCCAATTTACATTCCTAATAGCAGTGTATAAAGATTCCTTTCTCTCCACATCCTCCTGGCAAGTTCGCTACTACAGCTTGAGGACAGCCATGCGCACTGGGATGAGAGGGCATATCCCCAGGTTTTGATCTGCAGCTCCCTGAGGGCCAAAGACATCAAATGTTTTTTCATGTCTGTTCGGATGACTTGCCCATACTTTTTTACTGGATTACTTTTCGCTGTTCTTTATGCATTCTGAGTACTAACCTGCTGTCGGATGACTGGCTGTCACAGACTTCCTCCCATTTCGCAGGCTCTCTGCAGTCTGTGGCTCTCTCTCCCATTGTGCAAAAGCTTTTTAACTTCTTTATGATCCAATCTGTCAGTTTTTGCATTTGCTTTCTGTGCTTTTGGAGTCCTACCCTGGAAATGACTGCTTGTGTCAATATGCTCAAATGTCTCTCTGTGTTTTCTCTAGTAACTTCAGAGTTTGAGGTCTCACATTACAGTCTTTGATCCAATGTGAGTTGATTTTTGTACAAGGAGAGGATCGGGTCTGATTTCTATCCTCTACCTGTGTGTATCGTTTTCCCAGACCATCTGTTGAAAAGGCTGTTCTTCCTCCAATGTGTTTTTGGCACTTTTGTTCAAAATCAGTTGGCCAAAGATATATGGATGTACTTCTGGGTCCCCTCTTCTGTTCTAGTGATCTGAGTCTGCTTTTATTCCCAACCATGGCATAAAAACACCATGTCACAGTGGCTCTATGGCATGTCTTGAAACCAAGTACTATAGGGCCAGCAGCTTTGCTCTTTTTTCTCAGGATTGTTTTGTTTCTTTGGAGGCTTTCATGCTTCTATATGAATTTTAGGATTTCTTTCTAGTGCTGTGAAGAATATCACTTGTATTTTGATGGGGATTTCTCTGGACTATACATCATTTTGGGTAGTATGGCCATTTTATTAACATTAATTCTCTGAATCCATGAACATGGGAGGTCTTCCTATCTTTTTATATTACAATAAGATCCAGATCTTGTAATACAATACCTGAAAATATCTATGTTTCAACAAAAAAAAAAATCACTGGCCATCCTAAGAACCAGGAAAATCTCAACTTGAATGCAAAGATGCTAAAACTATCTGACAAAACTTTAAAGCAGCCACATAAATATACTTCAACAAGCAACTTAAAGAAATGTTTAAAATATTTCCTCAAAGAAATCTTCTACAATATAAAAAAAACCCGGAAATTTAGCATTAAAATGTTTAAGAGTTAAAAATAACTGAAACCAAAAAAAACCAACAGATGAGCTCAACAGCCCAATGAAGACAAATGAAGAATGAATCAGAAAAAGTGAAGACAACACAGAAATTACCTAGTCTGTACAATCTGAGAGGAATGTGGCTGAAAAACACTGCACAGAGCTCAGAGATCTGCGGAGCTGAGAAATCGTCTATCACCCCTAGAAGACAGGAGGAAAAGTCTTCAGGGAAATACCCGAGTACTTCCCAAATGCAGCAGAAGACACAAATCCTAGAAAGGATCCGCCCAAGGAAATCCACACTAGCACACACAATGGCCAAACTGAAAACTGAAAACAGCAAGAGAAAAAAGACACCTTACATAGTGGGAGAACAAGCCAAAGTCAGCAAAATTCTCATAGAAACCATAATGGACAGAAAGAAATAATACATTTTTCAAGTGCTAAAAGGAAGAGAGCTGGCAACTCAGAATTCTGTATTTAGCAAAAATATCCTTTAAGAATGAAGGAGAGGGGCTGGGGATTCAGCTCAGTGGCACAGCGCCTGCCTGGCAAGCGCAAGTTCATGAGTTCGATTCCCGGTACTGGAAGAAAAACAAAAACAAAACAAAACAAAACAAAACAAAAGAATGAAGGAGAAAGCTGGGCATGGTAGTGCACCTGTAATCCTAGCACAAGGAAAGCTGAGGCAGGAGGATCGATATGAGTTCAAATCATAGGCTACATAGTGAGTTCAACGCCAGGCTGAGTTATACACCGAGACACAGCCTAAAAAAAAAAAAAAAAAGTAAAGGGGAAAGCAAAACATACTTAGCTGAAGGGACACTAACAGAATTTGTCACCAACACACCTGCTCTACAAGAATAGCTAAAGGAGCCAGGCATGGGGGTACACAACAGTCATCCCAGCACTCCGGGACCACAAGGTCAAGCCCCGTGGGGGCCACTTAGCAATTTGGCAAGACTTTGTCTGAAAAATAAATATATTTACAGAGGGCTGGGGATGCAGCTCAGTGCCAAGTCCCTGGATTCAATCCCTACTACAAAAAAAAAAAAAAAAAAAAGCTTAAACATAAGAAGGAAAAGCATAATGTACATAAGGACTTTAAGCTAATTCTTTATACTTTAATTATTAACATAAGTATTGCTCTGGTTTGTGTCTGGATGTCCCCAAAGCCTCATGCAGTCAAGAGAGGCACACTTTTTGGAGGCGGCTGAATCTAGAGTGTGTGATTGGCTCACTGTCTGGTGCTGGGATTGGCGGTAGGAGTGCTGCACCTGCCCTGGGGTGGGCAGCCTGCACACACGATAAGGGAAGGAAAGAGGCTTGTTCTCTCTTTTGCCGTTTTCTATCACATGTATGGTAGCCCCTGACCATGCCACCCTGCCTTGGAGCCGGTCAATAAGAGACTGAAACCTCCACAAACTGTGAGCTAAATAAACATTTCCTTCCTTAATTTTGGACATTGGGTATTTTGTCTCAGCCATGAGAGAAAAGTAACCAAGATAAGCATAGTCACAGAGACTTACAAGGATGGTACAGAGAGGTCCCATGTGCCCTTTACCTAGTTTCCCCCATGGATTACCTTTCATGTAACTTAGTGCAATACCAATTCCAAGAAACTGACATTGGTATAAAGTGTGTATATCCAAGTATACCTTTTATTATGTGTTCATCCCCATAAACACCACCTCAACCCACACACAAAATCACTCCCTCACAAACAGGGTGTGGGGGCACACACCTGGCTTCCCAGCACTCTGGGAGGCTGAGGCAGGAATATAACTACAGGACATTTTCAAACAGAAAGGTACTATAACCTCAGGATTCATTAAAGTAAAGCCACTCAAAGATAATTAGTATTCAGTTCACAACAGAAAAACAGTGGTATGAATCTGGAAAATCATGCCACAATTACAGAAAAATATCAATTCTACAAGGAGAAGTTCAGTTTTAGAGTCCTCTCACAGAGACGCTGGCTCAGCATCCAGGTCTTACCAGACCCCATATGGGGCACGGGGCACTGGGCACTGTACCCTAGCACCAGGCCTGGCTGGAACCAGGAAACACTCAGCTGAAACTGCCAAGCAAATGAATGAATGAATGAACAAAAGAACAAACAAACAGCTGCTGTATTTTGGTTCACTGAATTGAGAACTGCTGGTCTGCACATCCCTTTCCTTACTTCTGAACTACATTTTGAACACTCGCCCACAATAAATCTCTACTTGAGAGAAAATGAGAAAGATTTAGTCTATATAGCTGGTATTTTAAGTAGAAGCACAAGGCTGCAATAAACACACCACATCCACGTTACTACGTTTTATTTAAAAGTATTTTAACGTGCCTCCCTCGTTTCCTAAATCCTGACCCAACCACCTGTTTACAGACTATCCAGGCCGTAGATTATCCCTACTTCGCCGGCAAAGGCCGTGCCCTGCGCCAGAGGTGGCTCCTTCTGTCTTTTCTCCCCTCTTCCTTTTCTCCCAAATCTCTACCGCAGGCAGGAGATGATCAGGTCTTGTAAGACAGGCGTTTAAACTAGGAAAACAGCTAATAAGGCTTAATGCCCACTACCAGATTCACCATTGGCCACAGGACCTGAGAAACAGTCGCCTAATCTGTAGATCCTGGAGGCTCCAAGTGTCTGGGGAGCAAGAGGAGATAAAGGTCAACACAAGTCGTCTGTGAAGATCTGAGAGGAGCGGGCAACGGAATGTGAGAGAACTCATATTACATTCCTCCCTCCCTGTGCCCTGGTTCCACACCAGCAGATTCAACCAACTTCCAATGCGCGGTATTTGAAAAACAACCCCATCAGTCCTGAGTATGCACAGACCTCTTTCTTGTCACTACTGACCTGGGTACACAAGCAACCCAGAAATGCCTGAGAGGTGTGAATCCTGCAGCTCTACAGCTTAAGGGTATTAGGTAAAACTCAACCCTGGCATGGTGGCACATGCCTATAATCCCAGCACGCAGGTGGCTGAGGCAGGTTGATCACCATGAATTTGAGGCCAGCCTGGGCTATACAATGAGACCCTGTCTCAAAACAACAAAAAAGAAGGTGTAACTGGGATTCAAACTCGAACTTCCTTGAAATAGCCTAAGATCAAAAGCCTACGATCTTTCTACCACATCCCACTTCTCCGAATCCAACTTCTGGGATTACAGCTACTGTATTTCTCTAATCCCTTTCCTAGAGTACTAATACTAAAACTAGTCAGGGATGAGTGGCTGGGGGAAGGAGCTGAGGTTAGCGCCACCACCGCTCCCTATCACTGTATCGCTTTGACGCCTGTCTTCCTCTCCGGCCATCAGTCACCTTCTGGGGACAACTGATCTCTAAATTCCTTCTAAGAACAAAACACACTGACCCCAAGATGTTCTCTATGTTACAAATGCAAACATTTAAATCAGAGCTACAGAGCCAGTCCTGGTGGTGTATGCCTGTGATCCCAGCGACTCCACAGGCCGAAGCAGGAGGATCCTAAGTTCGAGGCCAGCCTGGACAATTGAAGGAGGCCCTGTCTCAAAAACTAAACCGGAGCTCTAACAACACTGTCAGCATCTCCCCGAGGAAACTCCAGCGTGCCAATTCATTTCTATTTAGCAGCGTTAAACCAATGCTGCTTCTCTCCATTTCCGTCTCACTAAAACTGCTTTCCCAGGGTTAGCTCTTCCTTGTAAAGGTTAATGAAGATTCACCCTACTCATCGGCTCTGGGGCGTCATATCTTTCTCATCTCCCAAAAACCTCACCCGGGCTCTCAGCCCGGACTGCTCTTCCGCGGCGCTGGTGTCTGCGCGCCTGGTTCCCCGGTGCCTCCTTCTCCGGGGGCTGAACACCCGGCCCTCGGCTCAGTCCCCACAGGGGCCGGGGCGCGGGGAAGTCTGTGTCACAGCGGCGCGCACCCTTGGGCGAGGATCCGCGGGTCCTGGTCCCGGCGGGAGGCGACCCAGACCCCGACACGGGCGGGTGGGCCCCGCCGCCTGCACCCAG
>NW_004955420.1:28193941-28211598 GCF_000276665.1 Chinchilla lanigera | reverse complement strand
GCCGCCCACCGCCGTCGCAGCCTCCCGGGCTACCTCTGCCCGCGCGCCGCCCAGCGCAGGTCACCGGCCTCCGAGCGCAGGTGGGCGGCGGTGCGCATGCGCCCGCCTCGAGCCCTCCCATTCGTTGCTGCTAAGCAACGCCTGCACCCAAACTGACCAATGCCGGCGCGCCTCCACCGCTGTCCCCCGGCGGAATTGCCAGTCAAACCTTCTTAAAGGGCCGCGCCGCCCAAATCAGGGTGGACGCGGCAGGGGCGACACTTCCCACGTTCTTCCTCCCGCCGCTCACCTGCGGGTCGAGGTCCAGACCCGCATGGCTCACCGCTGGACTTCGGGAGGTGCGCTCAATTCCTGCCCGGGCGAAGGGCAGGAAGCCCCGGCGCTGCGCTCTGCTCCGGACGTGGGGTCCGCGGCCGCTGCCAGCGTGGACGGAGGCAAAGTCCACGGGAGCGACACGCCCGCGAGGGCGCTGTGTCACGAGAACACGGCAGCGTGACAGCCCCACACCACTAACAGGTGTATAAATGCACATTACCGTCGGAGTGGGCCAGGGATGGGTGGCTTTGTGATCTGCGGGACGAGAGATGGAACCCTGAGCCATATCCCAGCCCTAATGTGTTTTATTTACTTACTTACGCAGACTGACTCTCACTTAGTTGCCCAGGCTGGCCTCGAACTTGCGATCTTTCTGCCTCAGCCTCTCCGGTAGCCACCGAGCTCTACAGGAGCAGGTGTTGGAGAGAATTTGCAAGCGCTTCCGGCCGGCAACTTGGGATTTGGGCGTCAGAGGAGGCTTCACTGAGTAGCAGCTGAATGGGCAGAGGAAAGAGAAGTGTGTTTCAGACGGACAGATCGGCGACTACAAAGAACTCTTGTGCTCAAGGCCGCAGGGCTCCTCTGAGGGGTGAAAAGTAAACCAGAGGCGGGGATGTTTTAAAGGGCACAGAATTTTAGTTGCGGAGGATTAAAAAGCTCTGAAAAGGGGTGTTGGTGACAGCTGCACAACCGTGTAAGCGTACTAAGTGCTGCAGAACTGTACCCTTAAAAGGGCTAACATAATAAAGGCTGTTCTGTACAACGTGCCACCAAAAAACGAGAGAGTTTAGAGAACAAAAGAGTGGGGTAGGAGGCCTTCGAGAGAAAAGAGGAGGCCGTAGTGGAAGGGTTAGGGCAGCAGGAAATGGGTCAAGCATTTTGTAAAAATCAGAAGCAGAGACATCTCAGCTGTAGTGAGACTGGCCAGGAGGCCGCTGCAAGAGAGGATGGAGCTGGGATGTGGGTGGGGTGACCGGGAAGGGGAGAGAACTGGAATTCCCATGTCTGGAGACTGCCGGAAGGGATCTGACTTGGGAGAGAAGAGATCACAGTTCTCTCTTAGACAAGTTGAACCTGAGGCACCTCTGAGACCTCTGGTTAGGATGCTGTGGCGTTTGTTTTAGGTGTCGCCCTGACTGGCCGTAGGGATACCCTGATAGGCGCTCAAGCATCGTTTATGAGTGTGCCTGTGAGGCAGTTTCGACAAGAATTGGACATGGGAGTCCATGGGCTGAGGAAGAAAGATGTGCCCCTTGCTCCTGTGGATGGGCACCATGTAACCAGCAGAGGGCCTGGATAGAACACAAAAGCAAAGGGAAGACACACTCGTTCCTTTAGAGCTGGAACGCCGTTCTTTTCCTGCCCTTTGCATTGACTCCAGATTCTCCAGCATTTTGACTCTTGGCCTTGTCTCCGCACTTCCTGCCCCCAGGTTCTTAGGTCTCAGCTGTGGGCTAAAAGTTACACCACCTATTTCCTTGGCTCTGCAGACACGTTCTATCAGGATGGACTTGCACCAAACCATGCTACTAGCTTCCCTTGTTCTCCAGCTTGTACATGACCTACCATGGGATGTCTCAGCCACCTCAACTGTGTGAGCCAATTTCTCTAATAAGTCCCCCTCATATAGGTGAGATGCCCTATTCATTTGGTCTCTGCAGAGTCCTGGCTAATATAGATGTCACCATAGCAGTGGAATATACAGATTTCTGTTCAGTTTAAAGGCCTGAGCTGGACTTGAAGTCACCATTACATGAGTGGACAGTGGACTCACATAACCAGATAGAAATTACAAAACGAAAGCAGGAGAGTTGTGATGGAGTCCAAGAAGCCCCCGCTATCGCTATCTCTTGGTGTTCAGGCTCTTGCACATGGTCCCCTCCCATACTGGGCAAGGGCTAGCCTTGTGACAAGTGATAAGGAGGCTAAGTCACAACAGACACAAAGGAGTAAACCCAGGAGGTTTGGGGTTGGTAGAGGAGGTCAAACCCCAGGCAGTAGTATATGTGCTACAGTAACAGAAAATGCCCCTGCCCCAGCAAGTATACTTCAGTTTGTTAGTTGCTCAGGTAACAGTTCCTGTTCCAGCTCTGGTTGATTCTGTCTCTTAGAAACGGCTGGTCACTGTGATGCACAGCTTGTCACTATGATGTACATTGTATAAACCAACCCCCAATTGACAAGCCATGCTGCCTCTGTACTTCCTGCCTGCTTATCCCATGTAAGACCTAGGCCACCAGAGATCAGGGCTTGATATTCTGGAATGATCCCGATCAGTGCCCATTGATGTGAATAAATCTGCCTCCAAATCCTGGGTGTTGTTTTGGTGTTTCTGTTTGCCATTGCACTGGGATGAGAAACAGGGAGAGAATTTGGTGCCAGACTATAAAGCTGGAGCTTTTGAATGGGGAGGGCGGGCCTTTCAGAACCTGCAGTATAGGCGCTTTAGGAAAGGTCCTTACTTCTGACGGGCACAGCCAGGTGGCTTTATCCAAGAAAGAGCAACCATCAGAGTGATGTCTGTGAGCTCCCAACAGCTCCTCTTTCCTCCAGCTACTGCCTTCTTGGTGTTCCCTTTACAGCCAAACCTCTAGAGTAAGTGGTTCCTTTGAATGCTCCGCTGCTTCCCTTCCCAGTTGCTCAGTCCTCTCAAACTCCGACCTCTGCCTCACGGCTGACACTGCCCTCATCAAGGACATCAAAGGTACAGTCTTTATATTGCTTGACCTTTCAATATATCATTGCTGCCCTAGCTTTCCTTTTCAGTTGCTATTTTCCCCTTAAATTCTCAGACTCCATGATCTTCTGGTTTTGGTCTCTCTCCCCCTCAGTCTCTTTTGCAGCCCCTTTTCCTCTACCATGAGGGAAACCAGCACATTCGCCTTTGGCCGTCTTACCCACTGCATAGTTCTAATCAGTTTCCACAAGTGATGTTGCTCAGAAATACATCTCCACCCCAGCCTTTGTCCCTGAGTTCCAGCCCCGAGTATCCAGCCATGACTTCAGCCTTTCAGGGTGACATCACATCCAACTGTACATTTCCACTGCAGTGTAAGCGTCACTCTCCTCCTGTGTCATTCAAATGCACGCCTTCGTCACTGTGCTCAGTCTGAACTGCAGACGGTAGCAGCCTTCTCACTGCTCCTTTTGTTTCCCATTTCACTTCCCTATCTACCTTTCTCCATCTTGCAGCCAGGAAAATTTTGAGAGACACTGCTGACATCGCTTTGCACCTAAAACCATCCACAGCCCTCCTAGGACAGGGCCCAGGCTCTGGACACTCACACAACCTCCGCTTCTTCCCAGTGAGACGGCTCTTCCCTCTGTAGTGGATCAGGCTGGTCGCCTGCACCCGCCCCGCCTCAACACTATCTTATGCTGTTGTCATTCCTTGCCTGTCTAAACAGGAATGGGGCTGCGGAAGGCTGGATGGGAAATCCACCCTGTGGTTCCTTCTCTGCCCATTCTGTTTTTCTGTAGAACCAATTTGTCTGGGGAAGGAGCCAGACGCGGGCAAACAGTGCAGGCTTGGCAACCACAAAGTCCTGAGTCCTTCCCCAGCTCAGGCATGTCACCTCACTTCTCTCACTGGTTTCACCCCTCTGTGGCATGAGAATGAAATGAGATGAAAGATGCTGAATTCAGACGAGCCTTCTCTGGATCCTGGCCACCACTCAGGATAGTGAAGCTCTAGGACCCACCCCATTGAGGAATGCAGACTTCCAAGATCTCCCTTCTGGATGAAGCGGCCTCCTCACACTGTGTGCTTTAGGGAAAACCATCTTCGTTAACATGTCCACCAGGCTGGACCAGAAGACCACAGCCACCTCTTCAGAGCTTCTGTGGTCACTAGAAGCAGCTGCGGCCTAGGAGGGTGAGCACAGCTTCCTTCCTGTCTTGAAGCAAAACACCTTTGCAGTACTGAGACAGTGAGGCTACCTTCACGGGGCCAATGAACACAGCGGGAAAGTGCAAGCTTAAAACGGGAACCGGCCTAGGCTATGACACTGAGGGAACACAGCTGGAGACAGGAGAATGAGATGTCAGCTCTGCCTTCAAAGACTATGTAGGTGGCAAAGATACCAAGGAGCAAGATCCAAGAAAAACAAAATCACTTAAATCAAACCCACTGAGGGGCTGGGGATTTAGCTCAGCGGCAAAAGCGCCTGCCTGGCAAGCGAAAGGTCGTGAGTTCGGTTCCCGGTACCGGAGAAAAACCAAAAAAAAAAAAAAAAAATCAAACCCACTGAGGAAGGGGTGGGCTTCCAGGTGGCAAGGGTCACATGTAGAATAGTTGCCACAATAAACCATGCCTGTAGTAGTTGACTGAATATGTCAATTTGAGAAGTTTAGAAGCTTAACTAAACTTGGCTCAGCAATTGGTTCAGCAATTCTACACCCTAGGGTGTAGAGGAGCCACCGTAGGGTGGACCATCACCTAGATGATATAAAAGGGAAATGAGGAAGGACAGAGGAACTTCCATTCCTTTTGGAGGAGCTCCAGTCTTCACCTTCAGCTTGGACTTCATCTCCTAGCTTGTAGTGCAGACTCTTCGGCTTCCACCTTGGAACTTTCAGCCTTCTGTCGCAGACGCACCGACCTCCTGGTATGGACTTGCACGGAGCTCTGCAGTGAACTCGACCCTGGACTGATTCTTTCAGTGTTCAGTGTGCAGACACCCTCTGCATGCTTCCTTATACAACTCTGGCTGACGTCGTAAGCCAATCTTGTAATTTCTTATACATTTGTACATCTTGTGTTTTATCTGTGTCTCTAGTAAAATCCTGACTGATACAATTCCTGTACATTCTTAGCTTAGCAAAGAATCACACCCTGAGGTGTAGATTAAAGATGGTAATGAGACATGTCACGTGACATCACATGACAAACAGAGCAGGCATAAATAAACTCTACCTCTGCACCGGGTAGCATCAAAAGACTGGGTCCCTCCCTGCCCCATAGATGCCGTAAAAGCAGTACTGTACTCCTCTGTCCTTTGTCTGGGTCAGCCTGGGGTTCCTATCCACCCACAACTTTCTCCTTTGTACTCCAGCATAAAAATAAAAGCCTGTTCTGTGCCGAGGCGCTTCTGTCTGATTCCTAATAGCACAAAAATCAGCCAGGTGCACGTCTGTATTCACAGTACTAAGAGAGGGTGAGGTAGGAGGATCGCAAATTCCAGCTAGCCTGAGCATTTAGCAAGACCCTGTCTCAAAAAGAAAAAAAGAAAGGAAGGAAGGAATGAAGGAAGGGAAAGAAAAAGAAAGAAAGAAAGAAAGAAAGAAAGAAAGAAAGAAAGAGAAAGAAAGAAGAGAAAGAAAAAAAAAAAGAAAAAGCAAGCCAGAAGGGTAGCTCTGTGCTGCCGAAAGAACCCAAGGAGTCGGTAACGGTACAGTGCGCTAGCAGTTAGAGTAATGGGCGGAGCTTCCATTCTGACTTGGCTCAGCTTAGCTGCAAACATTATAAGCATCGTTATCGCCCCGAGGAAACCCACAGCAGACACCTGTGTTGTCTAGCCCTGCAGATCTCAGAAGTCATTAAGGTCGAGAGGCCAGTGAGGTTGGAGCCATAGCTGTGGGTTCCAACCACCAATCCTACAGCTGTGCACGTCTGGCACGCTGAAGACCTGTGCGCGCGCGCGATCACACGCTCAGCCTCAAAGGATAAAGGCTTAGCTGTGCAGTCTGCGCAAGCGCATGCCGCCCCGGATCTCTCAGGGCAAGGGCTCCATGCGTCATCTCTTTGCGTGTCCAGTCACGAGTGATTTCCTTGTCTCCCCTCCCCCTTAGGCGGGAGAACCAATCAGCTTCGAGAGTGTACCGTCTCATGTTGTTTGCGTCATCCGGAGACGCGACGGCGAGCCGCGGAGGTTGACTTCCAAGCCGCTCCTGGAGATGTCTGTCGCGGCCCATCGTAGTGGCGCACACCCGTAATCCCAGCACTCGGGAGGCTGAGGCAGGAGGATCCTTGCGAGTTCGAGACCAGCCTGGGCTACAAAGTGAGCTCAAGGCCAGCCTGAACTGCATAGCAAGACTGTGTCCCAAAAAGACAAAAAAAAATAAAGAAAAAGAGATGTCGGTCGCTTTCGTCCCCTACTGGATGAGAGGCAAGGCGGTGGTTGATCAAGAAACGATCCAGCGAGTGAGCGTCGTCGCGTCACGGGCAGAGGGAGGCGGGGAGCGTGGGGAGTTCCGCGAAGCGGCCGCTTTCGGTGGAGACTTTAGGCCTGCGAAGCGTGTGGCCATGCGGGCGCGGGGCGGACGGGGCGGACGGGGTGGACGGGGCGGACGGGGCGGACGGGGTGGACGGGGTGGACGGGGGCGGCGGCCGCGGAGAAGCCCGGCCTGGCGGGGCGTCCCTGACGGCTGCCTTCGCGTCGCTCGCGCTGAGCCTTTCTTTGGTCCTGCAGCTGCTAGAGGAGAATGACCAACTGATCCGTTGCATCGTGGAGTATCAGAACAAGGGCTGCGCGAACGAGTGCGTTCAGTAAGTGCCCCTTCCCGTGCGGGTTGACCAACGAAGGGGAAGCCAGGCGGAGGGTGCAGCGCTGTCCCGAGCTAGGGGTCCTAGCGATGGATCGCAGGTGAACCTCGCTTTGCAGGCGAGGAAAGGGAAGCCCAGACCGTACAGCCAGTGCTTTGTAGAGCCTGGAGGTAAATGTGGTTTCCTCTTGAGAACTGGGTCATTCTTCCTGCTGTGATTTTTAATGCAGGGTAAGAAAGTTACCAGAAGCTTTCTATAGTGCTTTTCCATGTTACCCAGGCTATGCTTCTGAGCCCTAGTCTGATTGACCTTCTGAACAGAGAGCTCTGCTCCTTGACTGAAAACACTGGGTTAGTAAGCTCACGTTGATAATGGGAGCGTCTCATTCCTTTCTGAAGTTTGTTCAACAGTACTAGAGTACTGGCTAGTGTCGGTAGTAAGAAATACACGAGCTCTACTTCCATGGAGCTGATACTCTAGACTCTAGGATCTAAAAGAAGGAAATCTATAGGTACATAGCAGTAAGTACTTTAGGTGAAAATAAAACAGGGAAGTAGAGCACTAGTGCTTAGGTAAAGCACTAGCATGCATGAAGCCTTGGGTTTGATTCCCTAACATTGTGAAATAAATAAAGTAGGGCAAGCGAGGAGAAGAGTACTATCTTACACAGTTCTTGTAGGAGGTGACATTTAAGTAGAGATGAGGGAATTAGCTAGGCAACTGGAAGTCCCCATTATGTAGGGCTTTGTAGGATACAAGAAAGACTCGGGGAAAAAAAAAAGTTGATCTACAAAACACACTCAAAGGGCTGGGGATATAGCCCAGCGGCACAAGCACCTGCCTAGCAAGTGCAAGGTCCTGAGTTCGATTCCCAATACCAAAAAAAAAAAAAAAAAAGTTGATGTACGAAAGACTCAGCTTTACTTTGAATGAGATTGGGAGCCTTTGGAGGGTTTTAAACAGTTAATGACATGATCTTGACTTAAATGAGCACTGAGACTACTGTTTGGAGAATGAAACAACTACAAGTGTAGATCTAGGAGACTATTGCCATAGTCCAGGCAAGACGTAACAGTGGCTTTGTCTAGAGAAGTAGCTCTGAACCTCGTGAGAATGGCCGAAATTCTGGATATATTTTCCTTCAGTTTGGCAAGAAGATTGATAACACTGAATCAAGTTAGTAATAAGCCATCCCACTAGAGTGAGTAAATTCTTTTCTAGGATTTATTCGTGGTCAGTAAAAGCAAGCTTTTACTAATTTTTGCTGTTTTCACCCATAGGTATCAGCAGGTGTTACACAGAAATCTCATTTACTTAGCTACCATAGCAGATGCCAGCCCAACCAGCACTGCAGAAGCAATGGAGTAATTTTCTAGTTGTCTGTTGTAAGAGTCAGCGGATATAACCTGGCTTCTGTGAAATGGAAACAGGATCTTTGTCATCTCAGCTGCTTAAAACATGAACGAAACCTCCGTGCTGCTTTTTCAAATGTGAAAATGTGAAGAAACCTATTAACTTCGCTGGAGTCTCAGTGTAAATATTTATTTTCATAATAAATCAGATCCCGCACTGAATTGACTCCAGGCATCCTCTTTCCTGGAACGGGAATATGTTTTGGGACATCTTTAAGATTACATCTTAGTTTCAATCTAAAGAGGAAAGTGAGTAGGTTCTGGCAGCCAGCAGGAATTGGAGGAGCTAGGGATGTAGGTTAGTGGGAGAGCACTTGGCTAGTGTGCTTGAGGCTCTGGGTTCACTTGCAAGTACCTCCAAGAAAAGGTACATTATGTACCTGTACCCACTCTCTATGATGAGTGTAATCATTGTGGACTGATAAAAATTTAAAATTGAACTATGAAAAAAGGAGTTGTTGGGCCGGGGATGTAGCTCAGTGGCACAAACGCCTGCCTGGCAAGTGCAAGGTCCTGAGTTCGATTCCTGGGACCACAAAAAAAAAAAAAAGAAAAAAGGAGCTGTTAAGACTCCTGACTCAGTTTGCCAGATGGAGAGGTACCTGTCTGCTCTTCACTGGCAAATGTGGTCCCCCTGGCTGTCTTCTCAGGTTATTTTTAAATAAACCTTGAAAGCAGGTAGCCTATTCCTGGGTGATCATAGAGGAGCTGCCTTGCTGACCTGACCTTGCGCTCTCTCTTCAGGCTGCAGCTGTGCATGCTCCTGGCCCAAGGCCTTGCCATTCCTTGGGAACGGTGCCTGTGGTGTGGTGCAGCTCTGCTCCGCGCTGGACTTGCACTGTGTCTGCAGGAGTTGCAGCATAGCAAACACCGAGTCCCACTCAGCATCTGTTAGGGTTCCCTAGCAGCGTTCATGTAACCCCAAATTTGCCTCTAAGTTGCAAACCTTTGGATCCTTCCATGTGAGAGGATCCCTGAGGAAATGCAAGAAAAATTCCTGCTGCTTTTAAATTAAACTGGAAAAATATGAGGATCTGGGGTTGATTGAAGAAAGGAGTTAGGGAATGTGAAGAAGTATAGGAATAAAGATAGTGGGAGAATTGTAGCTGTGAAGTTCTTAGAATGATGACAGAATGGTTTAAAAATTCCTACGTGAGAAAGCCAGTTACGGAAGCAACTGAGGCACGAGAATTTGTTGACTGTTGGGAGTGTATAAGAAAAGGATGGCGTCTGGTCTTTTAATTTGTTGATGCCACAATTCCTGATGGCTTGGAACTCTGCAAATAGATTAGACTACTGAGTAGTTCAAAAGTATTTCAGATTTTAATTGAATTGGATTTTGTCAGTCACAATATACATGGAGGTGTAAAGCCAGAGAATATATTAGTCTCCCCGAGTGGTGTGGATTTATATGGCTCTGGATTTGCATGGACATTGGCAGCTCCTGGGCAGGTTTATACAGATTGGCAGCCAACCAAGTGGCACAGACCTCCAGAACTATTGGTTGAAGATGTCACGCGAAGCAAGGATGTTGAGTCATTGGTTGTCTAGTAACTAAAATGCTCATGGAGGAGCCACTGCTTCCTGGAGACTTGGCTGTTGATTAGCTCCGTCATATTATGGTATGTTTAGGCAATTGCAAGATACCAAGAACTACTTTATAAAAATTCTGCATTTGCTGGAGTATGATTGCCTAAATCAAGGAAATAAAACCTCTTGAAAGACACTATGCTAAACTCTCTGAAGTTGCAGGTGGGTTTTTTGTTTTTTGATTTTTGAGACAGGGTTTCACTATGTAGTCCACACTGGCTTTGGAGTCATTGTGTAGCCCAGGCTGGCCTCAAACTTGCAGCAGTCCTCCTGCCTCAGCATTCTGAATGCTGGGATTACAGGGGTGTACCACCATGCCTGGCTTCAGTTGTAAATTTTTTACACATTGACCCAGACAAAAAGCTCTTCTACACTGAGCTCCTACACCATGATTTCCTTCAAACAGATGTATTTGCTGAAAGATCGTCCCAGGAACTACGGTTAAAAATACAGAAAGATGCCAGGAATATTTCTTTAAATATTAAAAGAAATACTTTGGTGTAAAAAAAACTCCAAAACAGAAAGAAAAGGAAAAAGGATCAGGCATGGTGGCACACACCTGTAACCCAGCACTTGGGAGGCCGAGACAGGAGGATTGCTGCAAATTTAAGGCCAACGTGGGCTAAATAATGAGTCCGAGCCCAGCCTGAGTTACAGAGCAAGCCTGTCTGAAAAAAAAACCACAAAAAAAAAAGATGAATCTTTAGGTGAAGAAAGAAAAACCTGTAGTACAGGATACCAATATGATACCAAAATTAAGGATTCTAAAGTATTTTAAAAGATTCAAAAATTGATGGCAAGTTGAAAGGCACTACAGCTTCAAATGCTAGCCGGCTACCTTGGTAACAGTGGGACAAGCCACAGCAGTGCCTTCAGACTGCCTCAGAGACTGCTGCACTGCTCCAGGGCCACACCCCACTCATGCGCAGTCTCACAGTGGCTCCTGGTGTTAATTCTGGAATTGGGGCTATCCCAGGAGTTGAGAGTTACAGAATATATGAGAAAACCAAGTATTGTATTCCACTTGTTAAACCAAATAAACATTCTCTACCAAGAATTTATATTATTGTGACCGTAGCAGTCTCCAGTGAAAAGAATCTCCTTCGGGCAAATAAGAAAAGAATGAAGCCGGGTGTGGTGGCACATGCCTGTAATCCCAGCACTTGGGAGGCTAAGGCAGAAGAATCCTTTCGAGACCAGCCTGAGCTACAAAGTGAGCTCAAGGCCAGCCTGAACTGCACAGCAAGACCCTGTCTCAAAAAGAAAAGAAAAAAAAAAAAAGAAGAAGAATGGTCTACTCCAAAACAGATACCTGTTTGCCTATAATCATTTCCCTGAACTGAGAGCCTTGAAAGGCACAGTTTGAAATTCTAGACTAATAAAAGAGAACAAAACTCAGAATCTCAGATACCTTCTGTAGCTGTTACTGACCTGCATGCCCCAGTGTGGCATTTCAGGTATTTGCCTCAGATGGAACAGATCCTAGGATGGATTGTCCTAGTTCTGAATAGGGCCCTGCACTTGAGATGACATCCTTTTCAGTGAGAGTGCTGATATCCTAGGAGGACAGATTTACAGTTTCGAAGGTTTCCTCTGGAACTGCCTGCTTTTTCTAAGGCTTTGCAGAAGGACAAAAACTTCAAGTGTTTCAGAGGAGACTGAACAAGTGTTAATCTGTCACCCTTCCAGTGTGTTGATGCTAAGGTCTATCCACTGAAAGAGCAGCGACAGGGTTCTTAGCTGAATGCATTTCCTGTTCGCAGGTCATATATTTAAAGGTAGCCAAGATTAACAGTAAAAAAGGAGGAGCGAAACACGGTAAACAGTCATGTTAATTCATGGATTGAAAATAATAATAATAAACCTTGTTTGTCCATGAAAACATGGAGAGACAAGTTTCCATAAGTGTTCCGTTTAATTTCCTCAAAAACCGTACGGACTAAAAACTAAGGTGTTTTTATAACTACAATGTGTAACAATTACGTTATCATTGCCAAAGAAATGAACAGTGATTCTTAATTAGTATCTAATAGCATCTGATAATAAGTGTGCATTTTCTTCAGTTAGCACAGAATGACATTTTGTTGATTCATCTAAATTAGGATCCAGCCGGACGTGGTGGCGCACACCTATGAATCCCAGCACTCGGGAGGCTGAGGCAGGAGGATCGTTGCAAGTTCGAGACCAGCCTGGGCTCCAAAGTGAGCTCAAGGCCAGCCTGAACCACATAGTGAGACCCTGTCTCAAAAAGACAAAAAAAAAAAAAATTAGGATCCAAATGACACCCACATTAAAAGTGTTTTAACAGTTCCACCCCTTTCTTTCTTTGTCACTTGTTGAAAAAACTAGGTCATCTGCCCTTGAATTTGTCTGGCTCATCCAGCGTTCCTATAAGCTTCTAGGCCTGAGGTTCACAGAGACTGAGGCTAGAAACTTGGTTGGGTTGCTATTTTAGGCAAGAATGCGTCCTAGGAAGGGCAAGTGCTTGCTTCACATCCCAGCAAGAAGTGGCCTTGCATTCAAATGCGATCTACCCAGCTTTGTTCTTTAATTCCTGAGTGGTTGTATAATGGTGATTTTCTAATTTTGTCATTCCTTCTGCCTTTGTTAGCTGTGTTCTATTAAAAAAAAAAACTTCCCTCTATAGTCTCACCTCTAAGAGGAGGCAGGGGCCGGGCATGGTGGCACATGCCTGTAATCCTAGCACTCGGGAGGCTGAGGCAAGGAGAATCGTTGCAAGTTCAAGACCAGCCTGGGCTACAAAGTGAGCTCAAGGCCAGCACTGCATAGCGAGACCTTGTCTCAAAAAGACAAAAATAAAATAAAATAAAAAGAGGAGGCAGAGATTCCTGTTAATTGAATCCAAAATTAGCCCAGTTCCCTGTTCCTTTTGCTGGAAGCAGGGGTTGTATCCCAGGGTAGCTATAATATGTAAATGGAGAGAACTCATTTTGAATTCCAGATTTGTCACTTAACCATTGAGACCTCTGTTTCTTCACCTCTAAAAGAGATAAATCCCGGGCATGGTGGTGCACACCTATAATTCCAGCACTCAGGAGGCTGAGGCAGGAGAATTGCTGCAAGTTGGAGGCCAGCCTGGGCTACATTGTTTAAGGCCAGCCTGGACTACATAGCAAAACTGTCACAAAAAATAAAATAGAGATAATGGCAACAGTATCTGCCTCCCAGGCTTGAGAGAGTGAGATAACGTAGTAAATACTCCCTGCTCTGACGGGTCACCTGAGGGCACTGGCCTTCCCAGGCATGGTCTGGGAGCCAGCCTGTTCCCCTGCCCCCCTCTCCATCCTCCCATTGCCCACTCTGTTCCAGCGGGCACACACGGGGCCCTCTTGGGCCTCATTTGGTCAGCAGATGTGTCGGGCTGTGCAGTGCTTTTAGTTCTGAATTAGTTGCTAATATTTAAACAAGATTTCTTTTTGAGGTCTGGACTCCCAGCGGTGCCGGGCTTGCAGATCCACGCAATGACTGTCAGCTGGTGTGGGAGGGCAGCTTGACCCCTCCTGGCTCCACAGACTCGGGCGCAGCCGTCAGACCAGCTCCAGCGGGAGTGAGCAACGGCCGGCATTTACATCTGAGCAACCCTTGAATCGGGTCCTCAACTGAGGCCTGTGGAGCAGGGGGATTTGGGAGGTGGTCTCGGGAAGCAGAGGAAGAGCAAGGGGAAAGTGAGACGAGGAAGGAGGAAAAACCACTATGAGGGTGTGGAACTAGGTCACCAAGTCACTGCTGCAGGCATCGGGCTCCACGGAGAGTGTCCCGCAGCTGAGCACCTGAGAGGCACTCGACTGCCCAGGGCGTTCCTCCCCTGCACTGACAAGCGGCCTTAACAGGGGTCACTAAGCAACAGAAGAGACAAGCCAGAAGCCACTGGAAGTCCCCTGACTGCCAGCGCGGGTGACAGCACCCGAGGCTCCTCCTCGGGATGACCCTGGCTCTGAGCAGCCCTGGACCCTCAGCATTAAGCGCAGCTTTAGGTGTGGGCAGGGTGGAGCTCTGCGCAAAGGCCAGGCACCCTGGGGAAGGAGGTTTGCCACAGCTGTGTTTCCTTCTCCAGTCTTGGCAGGATGCTCTCCACTGCAGGCGGAGAGCAAAAGGGGAAATCCAAAGACTGCGAGCACGGCGGGGGCTGCTTCAGCCACCACTTGCCCGTCAGACAGCCCTTCGCAGGGAGAGACTTGGAGCGGCGGGCGCAGACCAGCTCGCTCTCCGGACGCCTCTCCCCACTAGCTCCACAAGTACCACAGCTTGCCTTAGAATCCAGCTGTTCTCTGGAGTTGCTAGGACCTCCTTCCTAACTACATTCAAGGGAAGGTCGTTTTCATTTCCGTTGTATTTAATTGGTTAAAAATGCTTATTGATCGGCTAGTAGGTGCTGAGGAAACTGTAGTGAGGAAACCAATGTTCTTGCTCATAAAACCTTGGGAGAGAAACAGTAAAGGAGGCAGCCTCACATGGTGATCATGCTCTCCAGAGAGTTACACAGGGTAACACGCCAAGGCTTGTCTGGGCAGCTACGTTAGAGGGCAGAGCCTGAGATCACCTGAGGGGATAACATTGCAGCTGAGCCACGGACACAGGGGACCCGACACATGACCATCAAAGGAGCTAGACGTGCGGGTAGAGGCCAGAGTTAAAGACCCTTCATCCAACTGTATTTTTTTCTCTTGAGTCCACTTATAGGGCAGTTTCATCTCTGTGTCATTGACTCAGTCATAACACGAGCCCTCATTGTGCTGAGGAAAACAGAAGTGGAGGGGCCCTGGGCCCTGTCTTTAGGGAGCTCCAAAGTGTGGCAAGACCGAAGAGACCCACACCCTGGCATGGACCAGAGCACCATGCTGGTTCTGAGATGCCTGACAAACCGCCCAGACGCTGAGCTGCAAGGACTCTGGAAATTACTGGGTGCTTTCATATGTCACAGAAAAAGTCTAAGCTTTTCAGCCCCTAAGCTCCACCTGGTCAGCAAACAAAAACCTGACTTGTCAGTTGTAGCTGAGGTGATCAGCTCTGTCTCAGTCACTTTCTCACGGGGAGGCACCATTCCCAATGCCCACCCCTAATGGAGGGGCGGTTTAGCTTAGCTCAGGATCTCAGTCCCCGGCTGGCTCCGAGGCAGGGTAGGGTGGGTTGGAGGAAAGCTGCTCCCTTCAGGGAGGGCAGGCAGCAGAGGGAGAAGGGAGGAGCCGGGAGGGAGGGAGGGAGGGAGACCCTTTCAGGCCGTGCCCTAGGGACCTGCCTCCAGCTGGCTCCTACAGCAGGTCAGCTATAGCCCCCATAACCCAGTCACCTTCCAGAACCTCACCTCTGAACACATGAGGCTCTGGGGATACCTAGAGCTGCAGGCTAATAGCACCCCACTCTTATTCTTGAGCTTTCCTCCAGAGCCACTGGACATTATTCCTTCTCCTGTGCCCCAGCTGACTCCCGACTGTCTGCGCCTCTGTGCCCAAGACTGTATCCTAAGCCCGAAGTCTGCCTTTGCCCAGGTATGGAGACCAGAAACGGGGAGTCACCACCCAGGAGCAGCTCTCAGCTTAGGGCTCTCAGGAGACAGCGCGAATATCCCCTCCCCACTGCAGAGGAACCATTGTTAGGCGCTCCTTCTGTGCTGCTGCCCGGTAGGATGAAACTCCAGGCACCCACTGTGCGGCTGGGTTAATATTACACACTTCCTTAGTCACGATCCTCATTTTACTGTCTTGTTCCCTGAATGCAGTTTCTTAGGGTTGCTCCTTCTTAGCCCTTTGGGGTTCTCATAATGAAATACCATAACCGTATAGCTAATAAGTAACAGAAATTTATTTGTTAATGGTGGTTCATGCTGTAATCCCAGCAGCTGGGAGGCTGAGCCAGGAGGATCACCATGAATTCAAGACCAGCCTGAACTACACGGCAAGACCTTCGTTCTCCAAAAAAATTATTTCTCATAATCTTGGACACTAGGAACTTCAAGTTCAAGGACTCACCCTAGGCACAGGGGATGCACCTGTAATCTCTTCTACTTGGAGACTGAGGCAGGAAGATCATGAGTTTGAGGCTACCCTGGGCAAAAGAATAAGACCTCACCTGAAAGAAATAGAAAAGTGAAAGATCAGAGCCCCAGCAAACTGGGTATCTAGTGAAAGCCCATGTCCTGGTCCACAGACATGCCTTTTCCACCAGAACCTCACGTGACCAGGAGGTCTCATTCGGGCCTCTTTTTTCTTTCTTTAGTACCAGGGATTGTTGTACTGAGCTCCACCTTTATCCTCTTCCTTTCTTATTTTTTACTTTGAGTGAATTTTGCCAAATCACCCAGGGTGAGCTTGCACATGAAGTCCTCCTGCCTCCACCTCCCATGGTTCTGGGATTACAAGCCTGCACTGTTCCACCCAGCTTCAGACCTCTTGTTATAAGGACTCTAATCCCACTCCTGAGGGTCGGGTGTCATGATCTCATCCCCTCACAGAGGCCCGCTTCCTAATACCAGCACTGAAAGGGCTTGGATTTCAATGTACATATGAATTTTGGTAGACCCAAACATCAGACCACAGCAATTCCTAAATAATTTCCATTCACATCATCTTCCTAGAGCCTGCTTCTAGAGAGAAAAGATAGCCAGGAATAGTGGTGCACGCCTGTAATCCCAGCACTAGGGAGGCTGAGGCAGGAGGATTGTTGCAAGTTTGAGGTCAGCCTGGGCTATAAAGTGAGCTCAAGGCCAGCCTGAACTGCATAGCCAGACCATGTCTCAAAGAGACAAAAAAAAAAAAAAGACAGTGGCTGTCTTAAGTTTGATTCCTATGGCTTCCAACAGCGCTAAAGTACTTGAAAAGTTTGTACCCAAACCCAATCTACTTGCAAAGGCTAGTGTCCAGAAAAAGGGTCAGAGCTGAGGGCTCAAAGAGGAATTGAGAGGATAAAACAGTAAACAGGCTCCTTGTACAATGAGTGAGGAGCCTCTCTGACCGGCAGGATTGACTGCAGTGGGCTACAACTTTAATGTGATGGGATTGGGGACCATTCCTATAGAGGATGTGCCAGCAGTCTTGTGACAATAAAGCCATGCTTTAAGACAAATTAGTGGCACAAGGGCCAAAGGATGGGTGTAACAGTCACGACAAGCGGCTTCTTAGATCCCAGCCTTTGCCTCTGCGTCCAACGCGGGGCCACCACGCTCCTTGCCTGCGTCCTGGTTCTAGCTTCACCTTGAGCTGATCAATCAGCACCTGGCCATCCCCCTGGGCACCAAGACTGATCCAGAGGCGGGCAAGCGGACCTCACCAGGCCAGCCAGTCTTTCCCCAGGGTACTCTGGCAGGAAAAATCCTTTCTCCTGAGACCGTCAGATTATAAGACGTGTGCAACAAGCTACCGTGACCATTCCCTACTCGGTGGAGAGCGTCCATCTTAAATAAATAACATGTATTTTCCTTTTGGCAGCGCTGGGGACCAAACCCAGGGAGAAGTCTCAGGCTACCAGGAAGGGGAAGGCTACCGGGCCGCAGGGAACGGCCGCCCGCGCGGGGCACGAGCGCGGGCGCGCGCACCCCTCGGGAACCCGCGACAGCCACGGGGCGCGCGGTAGGAGCACGCAGGGGCGGGAGCGAGGCACGCCCGCACGCCCGCACGCCCCGCCCCGCCCGAGGCTGTGCTCTCGCGGTATTTGTCCCCACTCTCGCGGCGTTTGGCGTGGCACTGGGCGCCCGCCCGCGGGAGGAGGCGGTGTTCCGTTAGTGGCGTTGGCTTGTGGCGCCCGTGGCGGCGCTTTCTCCTCAGCCGACGGGGAGCCGGTCAGCCCGGAGGCCAGCCAGGTGCGTGCGCGCCGCCGGGAGGGGAGGCCGGGCGGGAGGGCCG
>NW_004955420.1:28147658-28193735 GCF_000276665.1 Chinchilla lanigera | reverse complement strand
CATGGGGGCGCAGGACCGGCCGCAGTGCCACTTCGACATCGAGATCAACCGGGAGCCGGGTGAGCGGCGGGGGCGGCGGGGGCGGGGGCGGCCCTCCTCGGGAAAGCCCGGACAGCGCGGCTGTTCTCCTCCCGACCCGGGGCGGGGGCGGCGGGCGGCGCCTCTGGCGGCCTCGGCCCTCCGATGGGGCGGCTTGCTCCGCACCGTCAGGGCGCGGTCGCGCGCTCTGCATGTCCTAGTCCCTGTGTGCGTTAGCCCCGCTCCTGTTTCCCGTGAAGAATCCCCCGGATTTCTTGTTCCGGGGAAACGCCTTGGGCAGCGCCTGGTGTGAAGGGTACACCGGGCCTGCTCACCTGCGGAAGAGCAACCTGTGTGCGCTTACCTGGTCTCCCTCGCGGGGAGCCCCGCCTTCCGTTAGCGGGCGTTCCCTGCAAAGAAGGTGCCGTCTGGGGGAGCTGTGCCGTTCTTGGCAGTGGGGCGGGCACGGCTCCAAGCGTTTTCTCACCTCCTTTTGATAACGTGCGACGAGTTTCAGTCGGAGGCACACATACTGCGCCTCTGGGTGCGACATCCTGCCCTGCAGCTTCGTACCAGAGCCTTTCACTCTTCCCGGCTCTGGAGATAACGAGTAAAGCAAGGCCGCCTTTACAGTTCATAACCTGTTGGGAAAATGAATGCACAGGCGCACAGCAGGAGTACTCTGAGTAAGTTGGTGAGACAAGGCCATTTGGCGAAGACGACATCCAAGCAGTGAGGTGTGTTTATAGTTTGGGAAGAGCATTCAGAGTATTCCCAGTAGAGAGAAATTACTTAGCAGAGGCCTGAGCCAGACTGTATTTGTGTTTTTGTTGGTTTTTGGTTTTGGAGCGGCCAGGAGCCAGATGGGGCTGGAGTTGGCGAAGGGAAGAGAATTAGTAAGGGAAAGGCCTGTAGGACTTGGACTCCACGAGATAGGTTAAAGGGTTTTGAGCGAATATGCTTGGGAGAGTTGCTGCCTCTTCTCTTTTTTCCATATGCTGAGAATTGAATCCAGGACCTCGCAGGCTAGGCAAGCATTCTACCATTGAGCCGCCACCCCCAGGCCCACCTTCTCATTTTTTTTTTTTTTTTTAAATATTTTGAACATTGCTGGACTCTAATCCTTATTCAGTAGTGAACCCTTGGCCCAGATAACAACGTTCATGTTCTTAAATATTTAAAGAGGCCTATGAAAGATAGAAATAAAACAAAGGCTTGTTGCCATGTTTAGTACTTCTTTCATAGTATATATTCACATCCTAGATTTGTAAATAACCGGTTTGTGAAAAATCTCCAAAATATGTTTGGTAAATGTGGAGTGAACTTCAGCCCTCAACATCTAGAAATAATCTGTGTAGAAGTGACTAGCACTCCTAACTGCTGAATCATGTGTGAAACAAAGAATGCTGCCATTGTTTAGGTTGAATCAGGTGATAATTGTCAAATTCATAGGGTTTAATCTTATTTAATACTACTGGTCACTTCAGTCTATTGTTTTAACTAGCCCTCAGTTTGTACCAACTTTAAGGATCACTTCGATGGTAAGAAGTGAAATGTCCTGCTTTGTAGGATTTAACCATTATCCAGGTAATACTCTTGACTTCTTGGATACTTAATGTAAATACAGAATAGTATCTTTGATTTACTTTGATTAGCAAAGGTCATCTGAGTGGTTATGTTATTCACATTGATGAGAGATGAAGGGGTTTTTTTTGGTGCTAGGAATTGAACTCATGACGTCACACAACCAGGCAGGCGCTGTGCCATTGAGCTATATCCGAGGCCCTTAGAGAGATGAAGTATTGATAAAAGTTGAGTTGAATACTGTGCATATGTGTTCTTTCCCATTACCAGCAACATGAGTGTATATATTTTATGGTAGACAGTTCAACTTTTGAATTATAAAGGCACTGAATGAGTGCAAGTACATATTACAAGAGGAAAAGTCTTTAAATTATATATAAATTTTTCTCTGAAAGTAAGATGGCTTCTGTTTTAAATAATTCTAGGGCTGTTCATTTATAAACTTCTTAGGTTTTTATTTCTTTAATAGATACAGGAGTATTGGTATTGTCTTTTCCCCTTGGATGAGTTTTGGTGGTTAACGGCTTTGAAGAGATTGGTGCATTTTACCTAAGTTGTCAATTATTAGAGTTGTTTGCCATAATCTATAGCAGTGACTCCTCTTTCATTCCTGATACTGATAATTTGTACTTGTTGTCTTCTCTTTCCTTGGTCTGTCTAGAACAGTGATGGTGAAACTTTCAGAGTTTTCAATGATAACAGCTGGCTGTGGGCATGCATGCCATAGGTTCCCATCACTGATGTAGAGGTTTATCAGTTTTATCTTCAGATTTTGATCTCATTGAGTTTTTCTCCTATTGTTTTTCTGTTTTCAATGTCATTAATTTCTATTTTTTACTATTGTTTTCTTTTTTTGTTTGTTTGTTTTCTGGTTCCGGGAATTGAACTCAGGACTTTGCACTTGCCAGTCAGGCGCTGTGCTGCTGAGCTAAATCCCCAGCCCTTTACCATTGTTTTCTAATGCTTGCTTTGCTCCTTTTCCAGTTCCTACCTTCTGTCTGTCTGCCTGTCCATCCATCCTTCTATCCTTCACAGTATTGGGGAGTGAACCTAGGGTCTTCACAGTAAGCTACATCCCAGCCCCTCCTGTCTGTCTGTCTGTCTGTCTATTTTTTAGGTGTTTTTGAGTCAGGTCTCATTCTCATTCAGGCTGGCTTCAAACTCATAGCAGTCTTCCTACCGCAGCCTCCCAAGTGCTGGGATTACAGGCATGCACTATCATACCTGGTTCTCCAGCCCTTTCTGTGTGTGTGTATGCAGTTCAGGCTGGCCTTGAGCTCACTTTGTAGCCCAGGCTGGTCTCAAACTAGCCACAATCCTCCTGCCTCAGCCTCCCGAGAGCTGAGATTGCAGGCGTGCGCCACCCCTCCTGGCTGTCCAGCCCTTTTAAAACTTCTTTTATTTTAATTTACTTTATTTTATTTTTATTTTGAGTGAGTTTCTCACCTAGTTGCCCAGGCTTCTGCATCAGCTTCCCTTGGTGCTGGGATTATACGCCTGCACACTGCACCTGGCTTTCCCCCCACCAAGTTTCTTAAAGTGAAAACTTAGATCACTGACTTGCTACCTTTCTTTTGTAATATAGCATTTAATTATATTAAATATAGAGGTAGGTTAAGATAGAGTCCACAAATTTTGATGTGTTCATTTTTTTCAGTTCAAAATATTTCTAATATTCCTTAATACTTAGTCTTTGATTCCTGAATTATTTAGAAGTGTTTAACATCTTTTATTTTCCTCGATTTCTTTTTTTTCATTTTGCCATGTTGGGGATCACCCAGGCCTTGTATATTTTAAGCAGGTGGTTTACCACTTAGCCACATCTCCAGCCCTGGAAATGTTCTACTTTCCAAGTAAAGGCTAGAGATCCCTTATCCAAAATACTTGAACCACAAGTTTCAGATTTCAGATTTTTTTATTTTAGAATATTTTTATAGACATAATAATATATCTTGGGGTTAGGTCCCAAATCTAAACACAAAATTCATTTCTGTTTCCTATGCATGTTATACATGTGTACTTACATGGCATTTTAAATTTACATACACATGATTTTGTATCATATTTTTAGTGTGCCAGTGTTTTGACTGCTACCTGTCATATGAGATTATGTGGTGTTCAAAGTTTTGGATTTCTTTTTTTTTGAACTGGGAATCGAGCTGACAACCTTTCGCTTGCCAGAAAGGCGTTATGCCACTGAGCTATATCCCCGGCCCCTTTGGATTTTTTTAGGGATGCTCCCTCTATACGTTACTTTTTCTAGTCTTTCTGCAGTGCTCTCTACTCTAGTTCAGATCCATTATGATGGGATGAAATACTTGATTTCCGTTCTTTTAAATTTGTTTGATATGGTCTATTTTGGTGTATTTCCCATATATTTGTAAAGAATCACCAATATTCTGTTGCTTTAGTGTAGGGTATTCTCTAAATGTCAACTAGATCAAGTTGGCTAATAGCGCATCTCATTTCTACATTGCTGATTTTCTACTTAACAGTAAGGCAGTATTGAAGTCTTTGGCCCTAATTGTGAATATGTCTTTTAGTTCTATGAGTTTTTCCTTCATTTATTTTGAGGCTGTTGTTGCTGGGGATATAGCTCAGCGGTGCTAGTGCCTGCCTGGCAAGCACAAGGTCCTGAGTTTGATTCCTGGTACCAAAAAAAAAAAAAAAAAAGATACACAACTATTTTGAGACTGTTTGTTGAGTGGGTACACGTTTAGGATTGTTGTCTTTGTAAATTGATCCTTTATCATAATGCAGTGATCTATTTTATTCCTGGTAATTTTCTTCAAGTTTAGTTTGGTGTGAGTGTAGCTACTCCAGCTTTTTCCCATCTGATTCTAAGCCTGACCCTGCTTAGCTTCTGAGATCATATGAGATCAGCCTTAGTCCATCTTTTCTGTTAGCATTACCATGTCGTGTAACTTTTAGTTCTTTCACTGTTAACCTATTTACATCATTTAAAGGGGTTTCTTGTAGATAGCAAATGTTGATGGGTCTTATTTTTATATCTTCTTATGAGCTGTTTTAGTTGCTATTTAACTATTTAACTATTTACATTTAATAAAACTATTGCTGTGTTTGGATTAGCGCACTTTTGTTGTTTTGGGTGTTTTGTTTTGTCTTTTGAGATGGGGTCTCACTGTGTTGTCCAAGCTGGCTGACCTCAAGCTCCTTTGCACACACATAATTTTTTGAACCATTTGAGGATATGTTATTTGTATTGTGACTCTCTAGCTCAGCATACTTCAGTGTGTAGCTCTTATGAATAAAGGTGTTTTCTTGGGCCAGGGATATAGCTTAGTGGCATAAGTACCTGCCTGGCAAGCACAAGGTCCTGAGTTCGATTCCGGGTACCAAAAAGAAAGTGTTTTCTTACATAATCACAATGCAGTTATCAGTTTTGTAAATTTACATTGATACAGTATGATTTTTATTTTTGTCATTTTGCCTAGAAAGTTATTTGTAACATTCTCTACCCTTCAATACAAAATCCAGTCTAGCTTTCTCCCATCCTGGTGTATTTAGCTGTCATGACCTTTAGCCCTATTTCTTCAGTGTGTTTTGGTCTTTGTTGATGTTGACATTTAAAATGTTTTTCACTTTTTTATTGGTTATTCACATTAATGGTTTCATTTTAGCAGATTGTATATGTGTGTAACATACTTTCATTTTTCACTACCACTGCTACCCTCACCACCTTGCTTCACCCTCACTCCTAGTTTCACATTTTTGGGGAAAGGATTTTAATGTGTATATTTTGCCCATATCCATCTCCCCATTGCACACCCTTAAACACACCCCCTTATTCCCTTCTTGTGTAATCATGGCCTCCCCTCTGCTTTGTCATCCTTTTTAGATTGCACATATTAGGGAGAACATGTGATATTTGTCTGAGTTTGGCTTATTTCACTCAATATGATGATTTCCAGATCCACCCATTGTCTTACAAATGACAGAATTTCCTTCTTCCTTGTAGTTGGATACTACTCCATTGTGTATATGCACCACATGTATGTACCCATTCCACCTTTGATGGCACCAGAGCTGGTTTGGTAGCTGGCTCTTACAAATAGTGCTGCATAAACACAGGGATGCAGGTGCCCCTGTAGCGTGGTAACCCTTGGCTACTTCAGGTATGTTCTTAGGGGTGCATAGTTGGGTCACTGGATTTACATTCCCACCAGCAGTATTTGTTGTACCCCCTGCATCCTTGCCAGCGCTTGTTTTTTGGTGTTCTTGATGACAGCCATTCTGATTGGAGTAAAATGGAATTTCACTGTAGTGTTTTGTTTTGAGACAGAGTCTTGCTGTGTAGTTCACCCTGGCCTTGAACTCGCTGTGTCGCCCAGGCAGGTCTTGAAATTGAAGCAATCCTCTTACCTCAATCTCCTGAGTGCTGGAATTATGGGCATGTGTCACCACACCCAGTACAGTGTAATTTTGACTTGCGTTTCCCTAGTGGTTAACGATGTTGAACATTTTTTGCTTATTTATTGGTCCTTTATATTTCTTTTGAGAAGTGTCTATTCAGTTCATTTGCCTGTTCATTCATTGAGCTGTTTTATTTTTTGTTGTCAGCTTTTTTTTTTTAGTTCTTTATATATTCTACATATAGCTGGCAAAGATTTTCCCCCATTTGAGCTAGATTTGGTTGTGCGCACTTGTCATCCCAGCACTACGGAGGCTGAGCCAGTAAGATCTCCACAAGTTCAAGGCCAGCCTGGGGTCCATGATGAGTTCAAGGCCAGCCTAGAGTACACAGTGAGACCCCCTCTCAAACAAACAAGAAAGAAAGAATCCTTTTATTTGATGCAGTCCCGTTTATTGATTCCTTTTATTATTCCTTATGGTGTTGAAGTCCTGTTCAGGAAGTGTTTACTTGTGCCTGTGGTTTCAAGTGTTTTCTCTATGTTTTTTTAAAGCAGTTTTAAATTTCAGAGTTGTGTTTTTTGTTTCTGTTTTTTGTTCTTTTTGTTTATTGAGATATGGTCTCACTATGTAATTTATGCTGGCCTTGAACTCACTGTGTAGCCCAGGCTTGCCTTGAACTTGAGGCAGTGGTCCTGCCTCAGTATCCTGTGTGCTGGGATATATGCCACCATACCTGCCCAGAGTTTCAGGTCTTATAGCGAGGTCTTTGATCCATTTTAAATTGATTTTTGTAAAAATGAGAGATAGGGATTTAGTTTCAACCTTCTTTAAGAGCTCTCCAGTTTTCCCAACACATTTGTTACAGACTCTTCTTCAATGAGTGTCTTTGACACCTTTGTCCAGAATAAGATGGTTGTGATTGTGTGGATTTGTTTCTGTCTTCTTTTCTGTTCCATTCTTCTGTGTGTCTTGTTTTTATGCTGGTAAAGTACCATGCTGTTTTTGTTTCTGTGGTTTGTAGTATAATTTGAAATAAGGTATTATGATGCCTCTAGCCTTGCTCTTTTGGTGTAGGATTACTTTGGTCATTTGGGTCTTTTGTGTTTCTGTAATGAAATTTAGGATTGTTTTTCTAGTTCTGTGAAGAATGTCATTGGTATTTCAGTGAGGATTGCATTGAATCTGTAGGTGGTGTTTGGTAATATGACCATTTTAACAATATTCTGCTAATCCAATATTCTGAAATCTGCCTTCAAGTGTCTTCTTCAATTTCTGTCTTCAGTGTTCTAAAGTTTTCATTTTAGAGGTCTTTCACTTTCTTGGTTGGATTGATCCCTAGATATTTTACTTTATTTGAAGCTATTGTGAATGAGTTGTTCTCCTGATTTTTTTCTGATCTAGTTCACTGTTGGTATATGGTAGAGCTATTGATTTTTTTTCTCCTCACATAAAAAAGCAGCCTTTATTGCAATATTACAAAACACTTTCCATTTTGGCAGTATTTTACAACACACTTTGCTTCAAGGGTTGAGGAGGCGAAGGTGGGAAACTAAAAAGGGAAATTTCAATGACATTTATAAAAGAAAAACTGTCCCAGCCCTCCCACCCAAATAAAAATCTAAGTGTCACCTCATTTCACTACCAAGAAGAGGCCACGAGGAAAGCAGCAGGCAGAACTCTGTCAGTTTCACTGTGGATCGTGTCAGAGATAAAAGAACATTCAGAACAGTCACCAGGATGGTCAGTTTTGCTGATCATTTCTGTAGTCATTTCTTCCTCCCATTTTGCCTCCATAGCCACCTCGATCTCCATAGCCACCACCACTCCTGTTTCCTTGGTAGCCTCCACTGCGGTCTCCACCATAGTTTCCACTGCCACCAGCTCCACAGTCTCCTGCATAGCCCCCTCGACTTTGATCTCCTCCATAACCTCTTTGATCTCCTCTGTATCCTCCTCTGTCTCTGCCATACCCCTCAGTCTCTACCATACCCCTCTCCATCTCCTCCATAGCTTAAGTTAAGCTTTATCTAGTCATTCTTAGTGGATGTATAGTTAACCATCATGTGAAAGTATCTTACAGGATAGGGCTAGTTGCTAACGAGAAGGCTCAGTGACAGTGATGGAAAGAAGTTTTACCTTTCTCTCACACAGCACTTACTCAACCAGTCAGGGCTGTGGATGTCAGTGATTCAGACTCTGTTTTGTTTGTCACTCTTGAATGAGGTGGGTAGGTGAAGCTCTTAAGAGAGAAATTCAAGCTGGATAAATGTAGGAGTGATGGAACTAGAAGAATCATTGCTTTGCAACCCCTTTCAGAAAGGATCATCAGTGGCCGTACCTGTACTCAGTAAAGAGCTGTTGTGAAATATGATATGCACATCTTTTCAGTCAGGACTCCCAAGTGGAATTCATAGTCAAGGGATTGTTAATTTTTTTTAAGCATTGACTGATACTTTTATTATTTACAATAATAAGACATTAGAAATAATACAAAAGTCCACCAAATAAATCATGGTATATTCATATACATAATGGGATAGTGTAAATAATGAACATGAATGAAACCTGCTATGAACATCAGCAAGGATAGATGACAAAAACACAATGTTGAGTGGTGATGGAAAGCACTATGGAGCAGCCCTGAACAGGACTTAAATTGGCTTTTTATGTTTACTTGTGAATCTATCCAAAGCCTAGGCCACTTGTCTGGAAGTGGGCAATGGACTCATAGTAAGTGAACCTCTGTGAGTCAGTAATCCCTACTAAGGCCAGTAATAGTGGATGAAGCTAGGAAACCTTAAAGGATAAGACACGATCACAGCCAAGGATAGCTGGGTCCGATCTCAACTAGATAGACTATAGCCTTAGGCATCTCACTCCTGGGTGGATTAATTTAATCCTTATTAAGGGTTACTTTAATGCCTTACTTGTAGAAGACCTTAAGTGATTCCATCCTACTTGAGTACTTCCCTCCCTTCTTTTTTTTTTTTTAATTTTAGAGAGTAAAAGAAGGATAACATAGTAATGGGGGGGGGGCTTACCGAATTACAGACAACCAGACGTGATAGGAAATTATCAGTGGTTGTTGTTTTACATATTGTTATCTGCAAGGTAGTTTCTCAGGAAAATAAATAGGCAAATAATAGTGAGCTACAGACAAAAGTGATAGGTTATTATCAATGGTTGTTGTACTATACTTTGGTATCTTCAAAGCAGTTTCTAAAGAAAATAAATAGAGCTATACATGAGTGACCAATTGAATATTCATTGACTATTCTCAATGGTTGTTGTAGGAAACACATAGTAATAAACATACATTCATTTACGAAATAGCATAGGAACAATACAAACATTACAGAGTTATGGACATATTAGTAGGAAAATATCAGTGGTTGCTGTAATATATGGTGGTATCTTCAAAGTGGTTTCTCAGGAATACAGAGATACACAAGAAAGATCTAACAAGTAGTTACAGCGTAAGGGTTGTGAAAAATAGCAGATTACCTCCTCACCAGTGACTCCTTTCACTGAGGTGTGACGGCTGGAAGGAAGGCCAGGATTGAAAAGAAGGACTAAGAGACTTGCACCTTTGTCTAGCAACAAGCTGTTTTCTTTTTCCTCTGTAGTCTTGATTACCTGGGGCTCCTCCATCGAGATGACAGTCTGGCCAGAGGGAGAAGGCAGAGTATGCCCCATGCCCCCTCATTCCTGTTGAACTAACTGGTAGGATGGATCTGAGCTCTGGGGCCTCTGCTTCAGAGGGCAGATCGATCTCCAGGGGTCACCTTTGCATTCAGGGCATGGCCCAGGGTGCTTCTTAGGGCAGTTCCTCTTGAGGTGGCCTGGCTTTTAATAGTGGTAGTAGATGAATGTAGTTGTTGAGTTCTTCTTGGGGCCCCAAGAGAATCAGACTTAAGGTCTGTTTCTCTTGATGCTGCAGCAAAAGCAGCTGCTTTTTCTTGGTCTCTTTGTTTTCTCTCCTTGGCCTACTCCTCATCATGGCTATAGAATATTGAGGAGGTGGTCCTTACTAACATCTCAAATGAGCCATCTGGGGTGAATGCCATTTTTGTAGCTTTTTCTCTCCAGCCTCCCAGCACATTGGGACCCTGCAACCATTTAGTGTCCTCTCCCCAACCGTCAGCACAGGCAGCAGGAATCTTGGTGCAGACCTCTCCAGAGCTCTACGCGCTCCTCCACTGCAGCCTGTACTGTCGGGAAGAATGGCTTCCAGGGCGTCTCCCCAGGTATTGTGCAAGGTCCTCCTGATTTCTGGCTTCCAAACAGCTCTTGTGACCCCAGTCAGCTAGACCTCTGAGTCTTCAGGCATAGTCTGTATTCTCGTGTTCTTCGAGTCCTTGTTCAAGCAGAACTGCATGCCCAAGGATAGAGCATTTGCTTAGCATTGGCAAAGCCAAAAGTTCAGAGTATCTCAAAAAAGCACAGACAAACCAGCAAATGAACCCAAAACCACAAGGAACTTAAATGCTCCTCAATTGAGGAGTGGTTGAATAAAATTTGGTACAGCCAAACATTGAAATTCCATTTAGTCATTAAAAAGAATGAGAAAGTGGGAAAAAACAAAAAGGTGTAGAGGGGTAACATATGGATTGTTAGATTTTTTTTTTTTTCATAGCAACTTTCAGGCACACATAGTTCCATTCAGTTCTAACGCTGCTTGGAGAAAAGGACTCAGTCCATGAGACTGCTCCCACTGTAGGTCCACTGTGAGTTCTAGGCCATCAAGACTTCCTGATCCACTGTCTGTGCATCAGAAGTTCCCACAACCCTCTGGATAGGTTTAATAGTTCGTTTGAGCAGCTCACAGAATGCAGAAAGCCACTTTACTTAGTACTGCAGGGTTATTTGGGAAGATACAATGCAGAAGCTGTCAAGTTGTGGAGGGCCGTGAGCAAGATTTGGGGTGAGGACAAGCAGAACTGCATGCCCACCCTGAGCTTGCCATGCTCCCAGGACCTGGCAACCTTCCAGACCCTGTCCTTAGGGTTTCTGTGGAGGACACAGACTAAGTACTGCTGAGGAGTTACTGATAGGGTCTTGAGCTCTTTCCCTTCCTGGAAGCCAGGGGCAGCCCTGAAAGTTCTAGGTCTCTGTAAATTGGTCTTTCTGCTGTCCAGTCCCCATCCTGAAGCAATCTAGGTGCCTGCCATGACACACTCAAGGACATGATGAGGATTTTAGGAGTACTGTGTCAGGAACTGGGGAAACAACCAAATAACAGTATTTCTAGTTATGTCACAACTGTGTGTTAGACTGTACTATTAACCATTTGTGTCTCTTTGGTGTGATAAAGTAGGCAAATACCTGTCTTGGTCATTTT
The DNA here is from genome assembly GCF_000276665.1 of Chinchilla lanigera. NCBI lineage: Eukaryota > Metazoa > Chordata > Mammalia > Rodentia > Chinchillidae > Chinchilla > Chinchilla lanigera. The sequence goes on along the minus strand of NW_004955420.1, from coordinate 28,182,418 downwards.
CTTCACTGCTGGGACAAGATACTCTACTCCCACAAGTCACAGGAGGGTGGGTTTATTCTGGCTCATGTTTTAGAAGTGTCAGTCCAGTTGTGATTGGCTGGTTCCAGACTGAAATGACATGGTGGAAAGGTCTGGTGGATCAAAGCTGCTCAACTCAGGCAGTCAAGAAGTAGAGAGAGGCTGAGGAGCCAGAAAGGGAGATGCACCCTTTCTGGTTACATCCCAGTGAGGTCTCTTCTGACCAGACCCCACGTCTGCCCATGTGTGAGCCCGTCACCTCACAGAAGCCCTGCCTCTGTGCACACGAGACTTGGGGGACATGTAGATGTAAATCACAACGATACCTTTAGTTCTTATATTTTTATATTCTGAAGTAATTCAGCATAAAGTGTGCTGTCTCTAACTTTCAGTTACTTCAGGAAAGACTTACGTAGAGAGAGGGGGATATATATGGCAAAAGATGTTTGTGTATTTTAAAATTTCAAAATAAAATGTTTGAAGGAGGGAATATACGTGGTTTTTATCTTTTTCAGGTAACCTTTAGGTTCATTTTTTCAAATCCCTCTAGAAATTTCAGTAGTTTTTGGAGGGCTGCAATTAATTTAAAAATCTGTTACTCTAGGGAAAATTTGGCATATTTGTAATTTTCACTATTCCTGTCCAAGAACAAGGTAATTCTTTTGTTCAGATTTTTGTTGTAGTAGGTCATGCATACTTACATTAAGTAGCTAGACTTTTTTTTCTTTTTGTGACTATTGGCTATTTTATTCTATTCTACTTGTTCATGTTGGTCATAAGATAAACAATTTCAGTCTCTTTTAATATTTCAGGTGGTTATTTTGAATTTTCCATGTGCATATTTAATGTTCAAATAATAAGTTTTTTGTATACCTCATATCTACTTGGATTGGCTAGAATTTCTAAGACTTTACATAATAGTGATTCTAATGGGCACTTTCAATTTGTTTCTCTCTCTAATAGAATTGACGATGTAGTTGTATTTCACCTTTTTGTTTTGTTTTGTTTTTGTTTTTCTCCGGTACTGGGAACTGAACTCACGACCTTGCACTTGCCAGGCAGGCACTTTGCCGCTGAGCTAAATCCCCAGCCCCGTATTTCACCTTTAAATATAATCCTGATTGTTGATTTGGAGCGTGTGTGTGTGTGTGTGTGTGTGTGTGTGTGTGTGTGTGTGTGTGTGTGTGTGTATTATGTTAAAGGATGAATGTTAGATTTCATCGAATGCTTTTTTGGTTTCTATTATGGAATTTTATCTGGCTTTTCTTTCATTTGAATTAGTAACTGTCTTAATACTGAGTGGTATCTCTTTTAAAATGAGGTTGATATATTGAGTTTTAAAATTTTGTTTCATCTTGTCTTTCTCAGCCTTTGGTTTCAGTTTAATTATTGCTTTATAAAATTTGTTAATCTTATCTTTTGCTGTGCTCTGAAACAGTAATATGTTAGTGTTACTTGAAGATTAGAGGTGATTTACTTAAGTCTGAAGAGTTATAGTATTTAGCAGCACTCCTTTGGGTACTTTTTTTTTGGTATTATAAAATTTTTTTATTTTAAAGAGAAAAAATAACAAGGACAAAAACAAAACAACGTAAAAATGATACAGAATTTCAAAACAAGATGATAGGAAATTAACAGTGGTTGTTATATTACATTTTTTTTAACATATTGTTATCTTAAAGGAAGTTGCTCAGATTACCAGATGTAAGAATGCAAGATTGATCAAACAATTAAAGAGAATTTAAAAAATTTTAAAAAGTAGAAACAATACAGAGCTTCACTAAACAAGATAGTAGGACACTGGCCATGGTGGTGCATGCCTGTAATCCCAGCACTTGGGAGGCTGAGGTAGGAAGATCGTTACAAGTTTGAGACCAGTCTGGTCTACAAAGTGAGCTCAAGGAACTACATAGGAGACCCTGTCTCAAAAAAAAAGGTAGGCATTCAATGATGGCTGTTATATTGCATGTTGTTGTCTTCAAATTAGTTGTTCAAATTACCGGATACAAGCGTGCAAAATTGATCAAAAAAATTTAAGCATTAACTGTTCCTTTCAACAAACCAGTAGACATCAGCAGTACAATTATCCCAGCTATCCTTGTATATACATACATTTTTTTTTTCCCCTTTTGTTTTTTTGGTCCTTTTGAGACACCGTTTCACTATGCAGTTCAGGCTGGCCTTGAATTCACTTTGTAGCCTAGGCGGGTCTCAAACTCAATGATCCTTCTGCCTCAGCCTCTCAAGTGCTGGGATTACTGGCATGCACCACCATGCTCTACTTTTTCTTTCCTTCCTTTTTTCTTTTCTCCTTTCCTTCATCCCAGTTTTTCCTTCCCTTTGAGCAGTTTCTTTCCCTTTCACAATATCTGTTGTACCTTTCAGGTTGTGTTTACATTTCAGCTTCTCACAGTAGGAGACAATACGTTGTTTACATGTGCAAGTCTGATTTATTTCACTTATGAGTATGGTCTCTAGTTGCACCCATTTACCTCTATAAAAGGCTCAAGTTTAGCTTTTTTAATAGCTGAGTAATACTCCATTATATAAAAATACCACATCTTTTTTATCCGTTCCTCAGTTGATAGGCATTTGGGTTATTTCCAAGATTTAGCTATGATAAATTACCTTTGGGTAATTAATTAATGGCATTTTAGCTTGCTTTTTAGTCTGCTTTGCAGTCTATACCACACATAATTGTCATCTCTGTTTTCTTACAATTCTTTTCTCAAATTTTGGCATTCCTCTTTTTATTTCCTTGAGTTGAATGATTGATTTCTCTGTGTCTTTTTCACTATTATAAATACTTAGGGTTGTGTGCACTGACTAAGACAAAGAAGTAAGGGTCAGCATTCAACTGATACCTGGACCCTCTGACATCTGGTTGCATTCCCCTGATACCCTGGCTCTTTGATTCTCTTAACTGTGCCCATATCCTTGTCTGCTAACTGCAGAAGCCAATAAGTAAATTCTCTTTTGAATGTTGTACTATCTGCAGGACACTTTTAAGTGGCTGCTGATTGACATCATAAAAACACTTCTGTGGCTAACTGTAGAGCTGTTTTGGTCTTGTCTTTTTGTATGTTTGTTTTTTAGACAGGGTCTCTGTAGGCAATTCAGGCTGACCTTAAGCTCTAGAGATCCTCCTACCTTAGCCTAAGTGCTGGGAGTATAGGCATGCACCACCACGCCCAGCCCTGCTATTATTTTGTCTATTGAGCTTTGTTTATGTTTTCTTGTTATTTCATTTTTGTCTGTATTTTACCATGAGTTGCTTCCCTTTCTACCACAGAAACTGGAAAGTACATTTCATTCTGTGGGTAATAACACATTTAAGTATGCTTATACCCTACTACCTGTATCTACTTCAGCAAAGGCTACCTTTTGATTCTCACTGAGAAATATGAGGATAGGTAGTTTCTGTCACCAATTCAGCCTTCTCTGTTTTTTACTGATAATGTAATTCCTTACTTCCGCCTTCCCATGTACATTATTTTCGCGTTGAAACATGGCAGGTTCTTTATGATGTATTACTAAGTGAATGACAGGGTTTAGTGCAATATACTATCTTTAAAAAAGGGAAGACAACAAAGACTATATCAGTGTCTTCTTGTGTATGAGAAGAAACTGGAGAAATACAGGGGAAATTAGTGATAGTGAGTACCTGTCCTTAGGAATTGGAACAGGACTTCTCATTCTGTACCCTTTCCACTGTTTGATTTTTCAATCATTAGAATAGTTTAGGTGTACAAATATAAAAGAAAATTTTTCCTATTATATAAATTTGTTTCCTAATACTTATAGTATTTACCTTTTATTTACAACCATAGTTACCATAGTTACTTAGGTTTAATCTGACATTATAATGGATTCAGTCACCAGTGCTTCAAATAGATCCTTGAGAGTAAAAGCTATTTATTGTATTTCCTTTGCTAGGCATACAATTTGTCGTTCATAGTATATTATTCCTTTTAAGAAGATAGTGCTCTGTTGTCTCCAGTTTCTAATATAAGGTATCTGATGTTGGTCTTCTCTATTTTTAAGGATCTGCATGTTCATATTTTGGGATTAGTGTAGAAACCAGTTCTACATGGTGTCATTTTTATCTTTAGCCATGTATTTTTTTTTCCCCACTAAAAGCACAGTGCTAATGCTTGCAGGAATCAGTGTTAGATTTACCATTATAAGGCTATGTATTTATTAGAGTAGTGAGTAATTCTGAAGAAGAAATAGAATATTATGAATAGTATTAACAGATTCTGAAGGATTACTAAATGTCATTAAATTATAAGTAATGCTTGTTGAGTAACAGATTTTCCTTAGATCTTATTCATTCAAAAAAGCTATTAAATGAGGCAGTAGGATTGCTGCAAGTTCAAGGCCAGTCTGAACTGCATAGTGAGAATCTCTTTTGCACATTCACCCTGACCTTTTTCTTACTGTAACTACAGGTTTTTTCATAATCAGAGTTTATGCCTCTTGTTACTGAAAATAACTACACTACTGCTGATTGATTTTCTCTTTAAGGAATACACCTTCAGAATATCTTCTATTTTGAGTTTTAAAAATAAAAGTACCAAAATTAATTTTCTTTCTTTCCTTCTTTCTTTTGAAAAGTCTTACTGTGTAGCTCATGCCGTCTTCCTGCCTCAGCCTCCTGAGTGCTGGGATTATAGGCCTGTGCCACCATGCCCTACAAAAGAGGACTGGGAGCCGTTTTCTTTAAAATAATGTAATTCACTTAAAATGTTGAAAATCTGCTGTTTGCTTTACCAGTGAGATGAGTTTAAGCTAATACTTGATGATATATATCCTATAGTGTTCAGTTTCAGTATTTGGTTTTACTTTGGGAGAATTAATACCAGGTTACCTTTTCATAAGGAGAACTTAAAATATTTCTGTTTCTTCTTTTTTGATGAATTTTGACCTTGCTTTTTGTTTTTATTTTCATTTGTTAATTATTGCAGACACTTTCCTCTTTTAATAATCAAGTTGCAGGGGCTGGGGATTTAGCTCAGCGGCACAGCTCCTGCCTGGCAAGCACAAGGTTGTGAGTTTGATTCCCAGTACCGGAAAAAAACAAAACAAAAACAAAAACAAAACAAACAAAGTTGCATTGTGCAAGTAGTCATTAACTGAAGTGATCGCCCAATGAGGAATTGTGCATGGTGTGTGCACTGCGCTAGTCAGAACAAAGAGAAGGTCAGAGGAGACACTGACCTGGTGACTGTGCTTTTATTTACGTAGCTCTTACATGCAAGACTGTGATGTATAACAACATAAAACAACAGTCCTGTAGTGTGGGCACCATCAGCAAAACGTGCAGGGCTTGCTGTAGAAGAGGCCACAGTTAGGCCACACTGCGCTTACTGCATCGTAAGTCTGAGTGTGGGTCGTAAGTCTGAGGGGTGGGGCAAAAGTCTGAACAGTTGTTAAACAGTCATTAAAATATCTATATAATGACTTGCTCCATAGTCCAGGCTGGCTTCAAACTTGGGATCCTCCTGCCTCACCCTCTGGAGTGCTAGGATTACAGGTGTGCACCACCAGATCTTGCCTTTTGTTTTTAAATTCTTCATATTGCATATATATATTCATATATTTAAAAAGGAGGGGGATATATCTCAGTAGCAGAGTACATGCTCAGCATGAGGGTCTGGTTCAACTCCCAGCATTGCCGAAATAGACAAATGAAGAAAGCTGTCTTTTTTGAGACAGAGTCTTGCTGTGTATTCCAGGCTGAGCTTGAATACACTGTGTAGCCCAGGGTGGGCCTGAACTCACGGTGATCCTCCTGCCTCAGCCTCTGGAGTGCTAGGATTACAAGAGTGTGCTACCACATCCAGCAAGAAAGCAGTCTTAACCAATGTCTGAATATTCGTAGTTCAGCCTTTATTATGCTCTGGGCCTGACCGGGTTCGCCTGTCCTTTCCAGGGCATTTTTTTCCTGGTTGTGCCAGTGCCTTCAACCTTTTGGGATGGAATTGAGGCCAAACCAATTCAGCTTTATTTTTATGTGTTTTTTTGTTTTGGTCTTAACTCAAGCCAGTGTCATAGAAGAGACAAAACCTCTACTCTGAGCCTTGCCTCATGAGAGAAATATTGCCACCAAGTTAGAGGTATTTTCGAGCTACCTCCACATCCCATGCTTTGGAGACGGGATCTTTCAGAGTGCCGAGGTTGGACTCAACCTGCGGTCCTAGTGCTACAGCCGCTGGAGAAGTTGGAATTAGAGGCTGTGCCACTGAACCAGCTAGGTTATTCTGTCTTTCTCTTTTCTGCCCTCCGAGGGAACAGAATAGTGTTCAGTGTGGGTGATGTAATTCGGGAAGTTGGCTCCAGACAGCTCCTACATAAAGGAAGAAGGCTGGAAATAGAGTACAGCAGAGCTTTTTGCTTTTTGCCAGGATTGGCTGGAACAGTCTGTCTTAAGGTGTGATGTGCAGTCATTCCTGGAGGGGTGCAGCATCTTCCAGTTTATTCTGTTTGTGTTTTCTTTCTCACATAGGACACGTGTTATATTTCCTCACCTTGCTTATTCCTCCCCACCCTGTGTGTTTTATTTCAGTTGGTCGCATTATGTTTCAGCTCTTCTCAGACATATGTCCAAAAACATGTAAAAACTTCCTTTGCCTATGCTCAGGTAAGTGAATTTTAAAATTATTTCCAATAAAAAGTTAGGCTTACAGTTTTACCTTGGTTTAACAGAGTAGATACTTTCCTTAAAAAACAAAGGTCGGTGAACTGTTTGTAATAAGAAATGTTTTTTACTCTGTTATATGAAATTAAATAATCATCTCTTTAGGAAAAAAGAAAATAGCCTTAAAAATGAAAAAAAAAGTAAGACTACTTCATATAATGAAATCTTCTCTCTACATTGTAGTTTATAAAATAATAGACATGGGGCTGGGGATTTAGCTCAGCGGCAAAAAGCGCCTGCCTGGCAAGCGCAAGGTCGTGAGTTCGGTTCCCGGTACCGGAGAAAAACCAAAAAAACCAAAAAAAAAAAAAAAAAAAATAGACATATTCAAAATTGATTGGTCTTCGTAGAATTTTACAAATTTCAGTACTGTCAACAGATATAGCATCTGTATATTGCACAAGAAATTTAGGCCTAAAAGGTGGAGAGGCAAAACAAAAGGAAATTTTTCATTATGTGTAATTGATTTTACATTGTGAATAAGTAGAAAAAATGGAGATAGGCTTAGTTTAAAATTAGAAATAGCAGACTAATAGTTTAAAGCCAATACTTGAATATACATTACACCCCTCCCCCAATTTTTGCACCAGTTTCTTTGATTATATTCTTTACAGAAGCAAACGTACCATCTGTAGCATGTAGAGTCTGTACCATACCACTCCACACTCCGGTGCTGTGTGGCTTTACTTCCTGATTTGTGTGTGTGTGTGTGTGTGTGTGTGTGTGTGCGCGCGCGTGCGCGCGCGCGCGCACGCGCGCACGCATGTTGATTTACATTTACTCTGATTTTTAGATCTCATACAGATGCCAGCAATTAGGAAGTTCTTTCTATAAAAGATGGGTTTGTAGCATATTTGTTTTTTTTTTTCCCCCAGGGGAGAAAGGCCTTGGGAAAACAACTGGAAAGAAGTTATGTTATAAAGGTTCTACATTCCATCGTGTGGTTAAAAACTTTATGATTCAGGGTGGGGACTTCAGTGAAGGTAGAGCTAAAAGTTATATTCCTAATAATGCTCTGTCAGTGTCTCATTATTACTATTAATTGTAAATATTACATCACACAGTGGTAGACATATGTAGTCGCATAGTTTGATGAATGTTTTAGATCAAGAATGTATGAAAAAGTAAAATACTGTGACATTTTATTTTGCTTGTTTATAATTTATTATAGGATTATCATATAATTACTTGCTGAATTGCCTAATAATGAATGCCAAAGTTCTGTCCAGTTGCATTTATTCTATAATTTTGTTGATGTGGTACTGCTTCAAATAAATGTGTCAGGGAGATCATTTTTTGATAGCATTTGTTGTAATATTTTAAAGATGAAGTTAATTGGGGATTCGGAATTATGATCATTTATAGCAGTTGCAAGGCTCAAAGTTTCCTTTAGCAAATTGAAACCATCCAAATAATTTGTATGTATTAATTACTGTATTTTTCATTTCTATTGTGACTTAATGTAACTCATTTTCAGGTAATGGAAAAGGTGGAGAATCCATTTATGGTGGATATTTTAAAGGTAAGGCCTAGTATTTTATGTTCTTTTCTTTCAGTTCTGTTATTAAAGCAAGTTTGGTCATATACTTTTAATGACAAGAAGTTTACTTATAGTTCACTTTTTGCATGAAACTAATGCTTGCATGAAAGTACTTTATTTGCATGAATTTGGGGATAAATTATATGTTATATGTAACTTTAAATTGACAAGATTAATTAAGGCTAAGTTTATGGTTAAACATGACTTTCAGCATGGAGGTTAGGCAACTTTATACATGAAAACTCCTATCTTCCTGCCTAAAACTGTCAACATATTCTTTTGTTTATAGAGAATGTGGTCTTTTGCAAAATGAAAAGGTAAGAGAACAAAGCTCAGTAACACAAACTCCAATTCTGTTTCCTTGCACCCTTCCTAATGAATTTATGGACAGTCTGAGTCAGGTTATGTCTGGATTTCTGTATTGCTTGAAGACTTGGGAAATTCTTTGTTACTTCATACGTGCATCTGTATATTTTTTCTTTTCCCAATGAGTAATTAATTCTACACGAGGATAAAGAATCTAGTTGTGTTCTTCCCCCTAAACCACACAATTTCTTTGAGTAGAAGTTGGTATTTTCTCCTTTCTCAAAGGTTTGTATGTTTTCTTTTGTGTACTGGAACTATATGGTTGTGTTTTATTCCTACAGTCATAGCATTTGCATTAATCTAACTATTGCACTATCCCCAAAAAGCCTTAGAAAAGTCAGTTGCAGAGATTTATAATGGGATCCGGTATTGCTAGGTTTTAATACTTAAAAAGCTTCAGTGTTATAATAGTCTTTTATATTTCCTTTGGGAGAAAATGGATTACTACTCTTTTTCAGAAGGCTGTTCCCAAGGTAATCATTTTTTAAAGTTTTCTATGTTTCTGTTTGTTTTAAAGAAGGATTTGCTTGTATGAATATTAACAGGAAATTTTGGTTAATTTTAAGGATATTTCTGCTGGAATTAAAATAATCTCCAGGTGATTTTTATAACAGTTTTTCTTTGAACTAGTAGGAAGCAGCTGTTTAGCTGACTGTATTAGTATTTAGCAATTTGAACTTAATGTTAGAGCCCACTTTAATGGAGTTGTTCCCTGCGATGATACTTTTGTACCTTAAAATTGTATTTTCTTTACATTTTATTTTTATAAAATTTTCTTCCTTGTTATCCCCCATGTACTTAATTTAGACAGATCCCTAAAGCTGATGTGCTTTCTGCTCTCACAGTCTACTTCATCAGTTCAATTGAGTAATAAATTTACCACCTGAGAACAAAGCACATAAGGAGTGTCAAAGTCCACACATGTGTAGTGCATCTGTCAGACTAATTGAAAAATTTGGAAGAAATAAGCTTTACTATAGGGATTTTTCTAAAAAACCTTTCTAGTTTACCCTGAGAGTTGATAGTTTATATATCATTTAATCAAAAAATGTTACTACTAAAAGTGACTATTCTAAGGCTGTTTGTATAAAGTATTAAATACATGTTCTTTTCTTTAAGGCTTTAATTAGTATCCTTTGGCCTTTTGTACTCTTGTTATTTGATTAGTTAAAAATTTTTTTCTAAATATTGTCAAGTATCTGTACTGACCAGAAGAGAAATTTCATCCTTTGCTTTCTATTTACTACATAAACATTACTTTAGAAGTGGCTTATAATTGGAAACTGACAAATTTGTGTTTTCTTCAAACAGATGAAAACTTTATTCTCAAACATGACAGAGCGTTCCTTTTGTCAATGGCAAATCGAGGGAAACATACCAATGGTTCCCAGTTTTTCATGTGAGTAGGCATAATTCAGAGTGAAGTTTTTCCTAAACAGAGAAGCGCTATTCATGAGGAAGATGGTATAGTTAAACCAACTTCAATGCTAAAATTTTGTCAACTTGGGTTTTATTATTCTGTTACAGGGTAGCAGGTAATCTCTAACATCAGCATTGAATATATATCCTGGATTTGAAGAATGGACTAAAAAAAAAAATAGAACTTGAAGATGCGTATCATTTTCAAAATACACTTTCATCATGAAAAGAAAAATTGTTTTAATTGTTTTCAGCTGCTACCAAATTTGAGGGATCAGTTTATAAAACCTGGATTAAACATAAAAGATGGAAGAACATTTAAAAATTGTTCATAGTATAGGACCAAATGTACCCTTGGTATGAAAGGCAGTTGGTTTGATTTTTTTTTTTTTTTTTTTTTTTTTTGGGTTTTTCTCCGGTACTGGGAACCGAACTCACGACCTTGCGCTTGCCAGGCAGGCGCTTTTGCCACTGAGCTAAATCCCCAGCCCCCGGCAGTTGGTTTGAGTAAACCATTGTATGCTTTTTTTTCCTTCTTTCTCTTTTTACTGTTGCTCTTTGAGCCAATTTTGAGAAAGGTACTGTTTTGTACTATTGTATTGAAACAGGTTCTATTGAGCCAGCATTTTTAAAAAACTCAAAACTTTGTGAGGTTTTTCTCCGTAGTTGAATTAACCTGGTGTTCCTTTCATTTCTGCCAAAATTCGTAATGAGGTTATCACTCAGGGAATTTAAGACTGCTATGTTTGCTTTGTAAAATACAAATATCTTTACATGGTTGTACATGCATGCAGAACTAAAAACTTCTCATGTGAGAATTCTAAAAAAGATCTTTGGCATACTTTTAGGTATATTTTTATCTTTTTTTTCTTTTTTCTTACGGTTTTTTGAGACAAGGTCTTGCTATGCAGTGCAGGCTGACCTTGAACTCACTAAGTAGCCCAGCTTGGCCTTGAACTTGGGGAGATCCTTGTGCCTTAGCTTCCCCTAGGATTATTAGGTACACTACCATGCCTGGCTATATTATCTAAAGCTACTCCCAAGTCTGTCTGTATTGAAATAAGAAAGATGACTGTCCAGCAGGAGGTTTTAATGCTTTTGATTAGAAATAAATCTCAGTTGTGCTGTATATGTTGGGGAAATATTTTATTCATGATTTATCAGAAGTTTTCTTTGACATCTTTCTGAGTAAGCATGAATAGCGCTTCCCTGTCTTTAAAGGAGTGAGGTGTCCATATTTTATTAAAAAAAAAACCCACATTTTAAATTTATCTGAAAAGTAGATTTCCAACATGATCTGATAAAGTTCAGATAAGGGACATTCTGTTTCTAAGAATGTTCTAAAAATGGAAAGTTGTAAGCGATGATTGTGCTTGGAGCTACACAGAAAAAAGCCCAAGACAGCTATTCCTGTCTCTTGATTTCATAGATTATTAGTTATCAGACCTTTTAGCTAGAGTAGTTTTCTACTCCTAACCTTCTTAAAAGGCCAGTAAAAAGTAGAGAAAAATATTTCCAAAACTTTTCATGGTGACTTACATAGTAGCTGTTTACTCTGAGGTTTCTATTTCCATTTTTAAGCTTATCTGAACTGTGAAACTAATGATTTATTGGTCAAGAAGCTACCGAGGGCTCTAAAATTTCTTTTAGCTTTCCTTTTTTATGTCATTACATTTACAATTTTATTTATCAGGTAGCAGCAGCTTCTTGCCATTATTACATACTGATTAGCTTGTTTATAAAATGTTAGACTTAAAATTGATACATTTACATACATTAATTAAAATCTAATATAAAGGTACTTCAAGAAATTGATATTCTTGTTTTTATGTGACTTAGTATTTAAGTCTTTTCTAGGAATGTTTAGTAAAGGCCATCATTGTTTTCTACATGGCCTAATTTTACGCTAGACTATTTGTTTTCTTTTGTTTTTTTATTTCAGCTTTTTTGAGATGAGATCTAAGTTGCTCAGCCTAGCTCAAACTGGTGATTCTTCTGCCTTAATGTCCTGCTTACTTACTTGCATGTGCCATTAGTTTTTGAAAAATATTAAATGAAAAGTTTTAACATCAGTAAGTTAGGATTTAAAATTTTAGACTTGTTTTCATTATTAACTGTAGATAGCACTAAGATTGCTGTGAACTTGTGATCAAAAAATTTTTTCTACTTTCATTTTGAAATTGAGTTTGAAGTTTATTTCTAGAAAGAAATTTGCAGTTAAAAAAGCAGTGTTGGTTAAATGGAGGTAATTATTTTACACACACATACACACACTTCTCATCTTTCTTTTTTTTTAAAAAGAAATTTTTGTGTCTGTGTTTGTGCTGGCTGAAAATACCAATTTCCATGAATTGCATGGTAAAATCAAACTAATATTCACATTGCTGAGCAAAACATATCCTTGCTTTTTTGAAAGGATGGGTTAAATGGAGATGTGGCCCATAAAAGGAAAATCTTTGGAAGTCCTTTGCAAGCCTAAACCCTTTGGAGCTGGAAGAATAAGGCACTGTCTTTAGGTTAGGCCTCTATTTGCAGGTATTAGTTGTGCCTGTCACAGAGCTTCCTGCTAGCTCCCTGGGGGTAGTGCTTGCCTTTATCCTGGTCCCACAGCTCCTCAGGGGCACTGTGAGCAGCAGTTCTGAAAAAGATAGGGTTGAGTGGATGGTAAAATAAAAAGAACTGCTTTTATTATTCCCGTTTTATAGATTTATTAGGACTTTTAATACATTTTTTTGCAGTGTTGCACCTGTAGTTTATGTTACAAATCTGTTACTCTGCAGTTCCCAAGGACTATTTGGTGCTGTTAGTGTGGGCATTTGCAACATGTTGATGAAGGATTCCTGTGCTTTGTGCATTGTTTTCATTACTTGCTCATTTGACAACTGCCTTTCCTAAGGCGTATGTCATTTATATTAAGCATAGTTTTGCATTATTACTCTGTTTGGCTGGAACGACTGTATGATGAAAATCAGGTTTTCTTCTGTAAAGCTGTTCATAATTTTTACAGTTTTACTGCTTACATCTATCACTATATTTAGTCACAATGATTTTGTTTTGGAGGCTTCTATTAGAAGAAAACTGATGGCTTTTGGAATGGTAACTGCCTAAGAAATGTAAAAGCATTGAAAGACAGTACTGTCCCCATGAGTCATTGAGGAAACAATTGTTCACACCGAAGCATTTTTGAAGGCATTCTAAGGCTTGAGATGAAAGTTACCAAGTTAACTCAGTATTTACTCATTTAGTTCTTTTTAGTATTCCTTATTTTTTTAGGTCAAAGATTAGGAAGAAACCACAACAAAAGCTATAGGGAAGGAGATTTACCTCCGTGGTATAGTGCTTGCCTCGAATGCATGAGATCATGGGTTTGACCCCTAGCATTGCAAAAATAAAAAAGCTATAGAAGTATAGTTTTATTAGAGTGGCGAGAGATTCAGAGATCATATCGGACATGCTTTTAGTTATATAGATGATGCTAAAAAGGAAGAAAGATGATCTGAAGACCAGTGTTTAGAAACTTTGCTCATAGTCTGGGAGAAACTGTTGGTTAGGAAGAGAATGCTGCACACTATGAACTGAATAATTAACCACTGTGCTCTGAATTTATATTGTTACGCATTGGAAGTAGCAAGCATTTTGCTGGAAATTATGCCACTTAGGAAGACATTTTTTCCCTTTCTGTTACAAGTAGCACTAATTCTGGTTCTAGTTTTCATTGTTTATATATTCATTTAAAAGATGGAGAAGATACTACATAAAATAGTAATTAGGAAGATTAGGTAGTTGATAGCTTTTGTTATTAATAGCTCTTCTAGACTAGGACACTAAACTGGCTTTCAGAAAGCCATGGTTTTTATTTCCTTTGTACCTTGGGTTAGTTTTGTCTTGTTCATAAAGTATCTGTGCTTCCTTGTAAAGGTAAACTAAAGGTTTCACTGTGAAAAGATAGTCATGGAAAGAGTGATTCTTATGCAGACAATGTCCTGCCTGAAGGACTTGCTAACTGTGAGCTGATTGCCACCAGGGTGAGAGGCGGCTTATGGAGGGCAACTGGTCTCAGAACAATCCTTGTCCCTGGCCACTGTCATGGTCACAATAACCTATATACACTCGTAGTCCTGGCACTCAGGAGACTGAGGCAGGAGGACCACAAGTTCTAGGCCAGCCTTGGCTATATAGAAAGACCTTGTCACAAACAAATGTTTTGATGGGGGCATAGTGTTGGGGATAAGCCCAGGGCCTTGTGCAGGCTAAGCACGTACTTAGTGCTGTGCTACACCCCAGCCCCATGTCGGCTTCTAACAGTCCTGAATAGGGCAGAGGCTGGGTGCAGACATGGAACGTTGCAAAACTATCTTCTTCCCCTGAGGAGTTAGACTTGCAAGTGGCTGCGCAGATCAGTGAGCAGATACTCCTCACTGCAGTGTTAGAGAAGGTGGTGGTTTGAAGGGACTTATGAAGCTGTGTTGTTGACATCTGAGATAGCAAAAGTAGATCGGGGGTAGAAATGCTTTTTCCACCCACATTCATAAATTTGAGTGGAGTTTTTTCATTCCTCCCATTTTTGGAGGGGATGGTTAAAAACCTTTGTGTGTTAATTTCAGGGTTTTTCATGAGCAGACATATTTGTGACACTTAACCATGAGCAACCTCTCGCAGATCTTGTCATCCCTAACGTCCAAGCTTAATGTTACTTGGTGCTTATATGACATAGGTATGAGCAACATGGAAGAACTTTTGTTTCTAGTGACATTGGCTCTTCTGTGTTGGTTGAATACATAAGCAGAGCATGTGACTGCTGGGTGAAAAATAGGAGCTGGTTGCTCGAATAGGAGCTGTGTCACTGTGTGCAGCTTGGAGCCCCTTCCTTGACTGTGGTGAGGGTTAGCAGCTGAGCAAAAGGACTGCATGTCAAAGGCTGAGACAAGGCAGGTTATCTTTAGCTTCTTCTGTTGTACTGTTTTACTCTAGAGTACTTTGTAATTTATTGAAAACTGTACCTTATTTCAAACGTACTTCTCTTTTGCCGTTTATCATTTCCTTTACAAGAAGTTAATGCTTATTTTTAAATATTTTAAGATTTAGTGTGTCCAAAACCTCTATCAAGCATTTTGTCCATGTTATAGTAGGGCTTCTGGTCTGAGTAATACTGTTTTAGATTTAATCAGTTAAAATTGATCAGTGTGTTCTTTGAAGAAAAATCTTTATAATGGGGAAAATCAGACAGGAAAAGAAAACATGGTGGCCAAGTTTTGACAGCACATTCATACTTTCATTTCTCTTGCCCTTTTGTCCTCTGAGAAAAATCCCTAAAATTCCAGTTATGCTACTTTATTATTCCTTTATTATTATGTTTAGTGACTTACAAACTTCAAAGTGTGTATTATAGGTATAAACAGTAACTGCAGTTCAAACATTTACTCATTAACTCCTGAAAATGGTCTGTTTTGATGTGTGGCTGAAAAAAAAAAGTCTCAAATGTAGAGGTGTGAAAGGTTCTTTAACTAGGTGAAGGGAATTAGTAAAAAGTTCCTTGAAAGTTTGTTTTGAATTATCCTTACTCAGTCTTTTTCCATTGAAGGTTTTACTTTTGACTAGTAGAACTGTAACTGCTCTTGGGCATTCAGATTTTTTGTGTTAGTCTTCTTAGCTAGTTTCTGGGATTTGTGAAAGGAAGCATAATGTTTCGTTACTAGCTATTGTTGGCATCCTGTGTTAGAATATTAAGGATCTGAGCAGATTCTTATTTCAACTACAGTAAGGCTTTTCTTAAGCATGTTTCATCTCTACATAAGTATCTTTTGTGAAAGAAAATTTAGAGCCCTCCATTTTGAAAAGCTTTCTCGCTTTGCATAAAACTCTAAAATATTTAATTTCAAAGTTATATTGATATTAAAACATAGATTCAGTCTTGTGTTAAAAGTGTATTACAATTTATTTCTTGCCATTTTTGTGTAAAATTTACAGAAAGAGTGTTACACCGTGCGCTCCAAAGGTAATGTCTCATTACTCTAAGGCTCTTTTTCTTTCTTTGCCTTTTTCTCTTTAATTCTGTCATTATAATGCATTGAAACGTTTTAAGAAAAACAGCTTTGTGCTTGTTTTGTATAGCAGCAATACATGTACAGCAAGTGTGTTTTATTGTTGTGGTTAATCCTGAGAAGTGTATCTTAATTTCAGTGGCTTGTTTGCACTAAATTCTTTCTACAATCTTACGTTGGGAGAGTGGGATTATATTTTATATTATGGTTTTAGATCTTATTACAGTGTGAAACTAGTAATTTCTGCATAAGGCCAAAAGTGTCTCTACTAATGATATAGAAAATTTAGGTTGTTTTTGGGATAACAGTACCACTTTTCAGTTTCTAGGATTTATAAAGTTTAAGTGAACCCTCACTCATGTATTTTTAAAGTAGGTTCAAATCAGTGTCTCTAAGTAACAGGAAAAAATAGAAATGTGTAAATATAGCAGGAGTTTAAAATGTTCTTTAGTTGTTTCTCACTTAGGTGTTTTTTTAAATAACTGTATTGAAATGTACACATTTATGATAGTTTCTGGCCTTTGTAAGGTCTTATTTCCCAAGTATCTGTCGCTACTGCATAGTTCTTTAAAGAGCTGCATAGTTTTGAAAGATGAATACTTCTAAGAGTGCCATGGACTATCTTTGCCCAGTTTAGTCATGAGACTGAGAAAATCATTCCCTCTACCTTTTTGTTACCCTCTTTTTATAATTTTGCTAATGTTCTTTATTTATCCATGTAGACTGTCAGCCCAGTACCAGTAAGCCTGCTTTACATTGGGATTTCTACTCCCAGAGGGCTTCTTCTTAAATGTTTTCAGTATTATTAATATGTACTCTAACTCAACTTAAATACTAATTTATATTTCTGTATCATCCTGAATTGCAGTCACAGATGAATTATTCACATCCATTTAGTTAGTCTGGGCAGGTGAAAAGAAAGAGTTGGTTCTATCTTCATTTTCTTTTACTCCTGCAATCAAGGATCAAGTCTGCTTATTCTCAAGTTTTTATTTGAATTAAAAACAAAATTTGGGGCTGTAGGCATAGCCCAGTGGGTTTGTGTGCGGGCTTCTCCTGGTGCTAGGCCCTATGGAGCTGAGCGAGGAGGCTTGGGGGTGGAGTGGACCTGAGCCGAGCACCACTCCCTGTGTCCACACACACGTCTGACACGGATCCTGTACACAGTGGGAATTTCGGCCTTTTCAAATGCACTCTTTACCTCCTTCGTGCAGTGGAATCTGTCTCTAGCTGATGTACTGGTTTCTTGTTATTTTCACTGTGCTTTGGTAAAGGTTTAGGACTGTGAGAAGCACATTATCTGTTTTGAGGTTGCTGTCCACAGTGGTTTCTGGATGCCGGTATAATGGTTTCAGCATTTGGTGGTCACCAATTTGCTAGATTTTGTCTTTTTCTTTTTGTTGCTTGTTTTCATTTTTATAGTTACACTGGCTTGAATCTCTACTTCTCAGACTTCTAAGGAATATTTAAGATTTGTGGTTTTAAAACTCAAAATTTTCTTTACATTTCTGAATTTTCTTGATATTTTAATTTTTAAATTAAATACTATAGTTGTCTTACAGAAGTGAATATTCTTAATGTAAGTATAAGTATTACAATTTTTGTAAAGATTTTTAGCGTTGTTGTGAAGGTTAAAATTGTGTTTTATGGCCATATATGTCTTAGAATTCCCTTCAGATGAACATAAAAATGTATATGGGGGCTTCTGATAGAATTTGCTGCCTCAACATACTCTAATACCTAGTGACCTTCTCTCTCTCTCTCTCAAACCTACTCTTTATTCTTATAAGCTAAGATGCTTGTGTTGTACAATTGTAATTGTCTGCCTTTGGATTTTTATACTCCCATTCATGTAGTGTGAAGATCTGTGAAAATGGTGTGGGAGCATCAGCTAGGGTTGAAAGTATGTTAATCAGATGTACCTCCATAGACTTCCAAGAATGACTCTGTGACAGTTGGGGATTATAGAAGAAACTAGCTGAGTGTTTTCTGGGCCGTGGGACCCTAAGATGCCTCTAATGTTACCCATGTCACTTTGCTGTCAGAAGGATTGAAGGGAAACCCTCATCAGATTTTGAGAGTTGCAGTTAGTGGCAGAATTGCACTTTGAGTGAACAGAAGAGTCTGTTTTCAGACCCTTCGCTGTGAAACAGTTAAAAAACATTTTTAGCCAGGCATGGTTGTGCACGCGGAAAGTTGTGGGAACAGGATTGCCGAGGCCTTGCTTCATTTGCCTGCCTAAAAGCTGCAGGCCAACTCAGTGTGAGAAGTGACAGATAGGAGAGCTCACTCAGTGTGTGGGCAGATTACCCCTGTACATGTCCCTTCCCATGGGCAAATGACAGATGGTTTTCCTTGTTTATGTTGACAAATTCTGAGTTCTTTTACATGTGGTTTTTGTTGTTTTAGATTTGAAAGTAACTTTAATTTTAATGCATATTTGTTATATATGGCTGTACCTGAGATAAAAACTGTTTTGTGTATTCTATATGCATATTGTCTAATAGAGATATTTTGTAATTCATTATAATCTTGACTTTTTAATTAGTAAAATGGCTACTATTACTGTATGGGTGTCTTTAATGTTAGCTGTATATTGTGTTAACTTTTTCCCTATCTTTTTATCTTTACTTCTTTGTCCTCCACATGCTGTGTTTAAACCCTTGCACTTTCTTCACCCGAATGTGCGTGTTTGACCTCATCTTTGTATTGACGTTTATCACACAGTACTACAAAACCTGCTCCACACCTGGATGGGTAAGAACTGTATTCTTCTTAACTAGGGAAGTTGTTAGTGTGGCCAGCTTAAACACTTAACTGGTTACTCTTGTTGATGTCTGGGTTAATCTCTCATGGCCCCATTCTTCCTGAAAGATCACAAATGTGGCTTTGAGATCACAGGGCTCTGATGTCACTGAAAGGGTCTGTCTGTGGCCGCGGGTGGGCTTTCCAGCTCCACAGTCCTGAGTGTAGCTATAAAGGCAGTTTCTCACTACCAAGAACAGCCTGTTTTCAGACTCTTCGCTGTGAAACAGTTAAAAAACATTTTTAACGAGGCATGGTGGTGCACGCCTTTAATGGCAGCACTCAGGAGGCTGAAGCAAGAGGATCGTTGTGAGTTTGAGACCAGCCTGGGCTACAAAGTGAGCTCAAGGCCAACCTGAGCTGCATAGCGAGACCCTGTCTCAAAAAGACAAAAACAAACAAACAAAAACCACATTTTTAGAAAGGCAAAAAAGTTCAGGCCTGGTTTCACTGGGGCCCAAACGTTTGCTTATGTGAAACAGATTTGAAGTTTTTGTTCCCTTCTAATTGCTTCATACATCTAACACTTTGGTTTTATTTTGTGGTCTGTTGATATATCATTTATAATTGTTTTCTTGGATACTATTTATAGCTTATTAGCCATTTCTTACCTGAATTTGTATTGTGACAGGGTTCATGTTGTCTTTGGACTGGTTATCTCTGGCTTTGAAGTAATCGAGCAAATAGAAAATCTGAAAACTGATGCCGCGAGCAGACCTTACGCAGACGTGCGAGTTATTGACTGCGGGGTGCTTGCCACGAAATCAACAAAAGATGGTAAGACCTTTTTGAGGGTGGAGGAGACTAGGATGTAGGTAAAACATTATTGAAGAAGTAGAAATACCTCCTAGATTGCAGTGGTAGAAAAGGGCCTATAGGGGTATAAAGATAGTGCTTGATGTCTCTGCCTCAGCACCTGCATCCACTCAGTCAACAGATCTCCAACCTTTCATCTTACTCCTCCTTGCTGTCAGCCTGAACTGCGCCATTAATGTCTTGTGCCTGGACTGTGCAGTGACCTCGTGGCTCTTCACCTTGTCTCAGTCCCCTTGCTCTTCTCTCATCTTTTCTCAGGAGGAATGTTTCACCTGATCTCCTTGCTTACGTCTGTGGACTCATGTGGTTTGTGCTCTTACAGGGACCCGGTGATCCCTTGTCTGTGCCCTTCTTGCACAGAAGAAAGCTCCCTTCTTAGCCAGAGCGAAAGTCTGTGTGGCAGTCTAGGAGGCCCTAGATAGTCTAGCTCTCTGACCTTTTCCCCTCTTCCTGCTCTGCCTCCCAGCATGGTGACCATGTGCTACCCAGGGGTCTTGTGATGCTCTTCTCTTCCTCTAGAACCCTTGTCTCTGCATGACCCCTTCCTCCCTCCTTCCTTCAGGGCTCTGGCACATGTGATCTGAAACTATTCCCCTCTCCCTACTCCCTCTGCATTGCTATCTTCTTGTTTTGTTTTGTTTTGTTTTTTTTTTTGAGATAGTGTTTCACTATGCAGTTCAGGCTGGCCTTGAGCTCACTTATGTAGCCCAGGCTGGCTTCGAACTCACAGTGATCCTCTTGCCTCCATAGTCCCCCTTCTTTTTTGTACCAGGAAATGAACTCAAGACCCTTGCGCTTGCCAAGCAGGTGGTTGTGCCTCTGAGCTATATCCCCAGCCCTGCATTGCTCTTATGATTTACTTTTCCATCTGAGCACGTATCATTTGTCATCTTATATAGTTACTTATTTTCCTATCATGTGACCCACTTAGAATGCACGCCTTCTGCATAGTCTTGCAAAGCAATAGTTTTATCAACTTCCAAAGAGAGTTTATTTAAATTACATTTTTAGTTTGCTATACATAAAGCCTATTTTGTGATACTCAGTCATCACATTGTTTAGTCTGAAATGTGGGCACTGGAATCTAGTACTAATATTTTTGTTAATATTTATTAAAAGTTGTTGAGAAAAAAAGGAAGAAACCAATACATTCAGAAGACTCAGATTCCTCTTCCAGTTCCTCTTCCTCTTCAGAATCATCTTCAGAAAGTGAAATTGAACATGAAAGAAGCAGGAGAAGGAAACATAAGAGGAGGCCAAAAGCTAAACATTCTAAAAGGAGACGAAAGGAAGTAAGCAGTTCAGAAGAACCACGAAGTAAACGCCTTGTGAGTCCAAAAGTGTAAGTGCAAAAACCCTGAGGCTATATTTCCGCGCGCGCGTGCGCGCACACACACACACACACTCATGGGAGAGGTGCCTAGGACTGTAGAGACTCTCAGTTTCATTACCTACAGGTGACAAGGCTGGCATTTTTGGTCCTTATCCAAACTGAAATTTGGCAAATCTAGGAGTAGCATAGACATTTCATATCAAAGTTTTGTGTGTTTTTAGGTGAAAATAACCTCCGAAATTTAAAGAGAAAAAGTTAGGATCATGATAATTTTCATATCAACATTTTAGTATTCTGTGCTGATTTTTTTGTTCTTTGTGAGGAAATCATTAAATCGTTTTGAGTGAGACTTGTAAGCTGTCAATAGTTTTGCTGTTATTTTAGTGTCAAGTGTTATATGCTTTTATTATTATGAAACATAGCAGCAGTACACATCTCAACTGCTGTCTTGGTTTGTTCTTTTAAAGTCACTCTGAGAGGAGTGATACCAATGAAAAGAGACCAGTGGATTCAAATGCTAAAAGGGAAAAGCCTGTTGTCCGTCCAGAGGAGATTCCTCCAGTGCCTGAGAATCGATTTTTACTGAGGAGAGATATGCCTGTCGTCCCAGTGGAACCTGAGCCGTAAGTAGGGTGATGAATCAGTATACTTTCATTTCTCTAATAGAAACTCTCCATCAGTTCATTGCAATTTCATATTCATTTATTGGATAAGGCCTATGTTCAGAGCACTCTGAAAGGCTCTGCAGGAGATACCAGATTAATGACTAGCAGTACCTTGCCTTTTAAAATATGAATTTGACTATAGCAGTAAGGAAAGGATGTCAGGCAAATTGGTCAGGCGAGAGAGTCTTATGGGAGGTCTGAGGTGATTTCTTTACTGACCTTCCTACACAGGCCTTTCATTAAAGCACTGAGCATTTGGTTATCAGATAGAGGGCTACTTGAACTTCTGGAATCCATTTGAGGGATGAAACAGAGGTTCCAGTTTTGATTGTACAAAATTAATTGCATGCTGATTGGAGATACTTAGTATCATTAATGTTACTAGTGTTAACTTGCTCAGTGAAACTTCTCTGGTTTGTAAAAGCTAGTGTGTGACTTTCGATTTGCTCTCAAAAAATGCTATTTAGCTGGTTACACTGGTACATGCCTGTAATCCTAACTTCCTGAGAGGCTGAGGTAGGAGGATCATAACTTTAGTGCCAACCTGGGCAAGATCCTGAATCAGGATAATTTTGGGGGGGAGTGGTAATGGAGTGTGAATCTTGAGCTTTTGTGCCGAGCTATACTGCCCAGCCCCCCTTTTTTTGTTTTTTTTTATTTTTTTTGAGGCAAGGTTTCACTGTGCAGTTCAGGCTGACCTTGAGCTCACTTTGTAGCTCAGGCTGGTCTCAAACTCGCAACGATCCTCCTGCCTCAGTCTCCAGAGTGCTGGGATTACAGGCATGTTAAATTTTTTTGAAGCAGGATCTAAGTTGTCCATGAGCTGGGCTCGAACTGCAATACCCCTAGCCCTCTACAGATGTTTTATCAACAAGATGCAAAGTATAATAAAAATTGAGTATCATCTTTTTAATATAGGTCTACTAATAAGAAGAATGACATTCCATTTAAGTTTGCTTAAGAGTTCAGAGTTTGTGTTCTCTCGTAAAATACCATGTTGATGCTGTACGTCTGATAATGTTGCCCTGCACTGTGATTTCACGTACATCATGTCTGAAGATTTACTCCTGTGCCAGATGAGTGACTCGAGTTTTGCTTGAATGCTGGCAGATTGTAACAATACTGCTGTGATTTCTAGTGCCCCAAGCAATGTAAAGCAGGGGATCACCACATGCAGACAACCCAAGAAATGTGTGAGCAGATAGAGGTGGCTGTGTGTCTATAAAACCTGATTTACAGAAATTGAAACTTGAATTTCAAGTAGTCTTCATGTCAGGAAATATTTTGAAGCTGGTTTTTGCATAGTAGGAACTTAAATTTTCCATTTAAAGATTGGGAAAACTACCTGATACTTGCTGATTTAAAATTTTCATCTCAACTTCTTTTCTAGAAAGATTCCAGATGTTGCACCTGCTGTAAGTGATCAGAAACCATCTGTGTCAAAGTCTGGACGGAAGATTAAAGGAAGGGGTACCATTGTATGTGTGTTAAGACTTTCCCTTTTGCAAATTACTTAAAAGTGACTTTTTTTTAACCGGTTAGTAAAATCTTAGATTTGATCTTAGGTAAAATAGAAATTTGTTGTGGGAAATTAGTTGTATATTTCTTAGTTATGGGAGGTGTTTTTAAAGTTACTGTTTCCTTTGTGTGTACAGCGCTATCACACACCTCCACGGTCAAGATCCTGCTCAGAGTCTGAGAACGATGACAGCAGTGAAACTCCTCCTCATTGGAAGGAGGAGATGCAGAGGCTGAGAGCGTACCGACCACCAAGTGGAGAGAAGTGGAGTAAAGGAGACAAGTGAGAGAGCTGGGAGGGAGGCACCGAGCAGTGTCAGATGGCCTGAGTGTTAAGGGAATATAGCATAATCTTGCACTTTTCATTAAAGGTTTACAGTCGGAATTAGGTTGTGACCAAGGGGAACACATTGGGGATACTTGGTGAAAGTAGTACTCTTAACTAGGTAAGACAGATGGCTTTGGGGGCTTTCAAAATTGTTTTCCCTCTACTGAATGTTTTGAAGAGCTCGTACTCAGTTTTAGAAGTAATCAAGACTTTAAAATCATATACTGCAGCAGATTCTTTACTAGCCATGAGTCATCACTGGTAAATTAATAGGCAGATAGGAAAACTTGTCCTTGGTATGTGTCCTCAGGCTGTTGCTTCTTCAGAAGGGCACCTGGCTCTTACCCCCAGTAATACCTCACAGTGAGTGTCTGCTCTAGAAATGGGGTTGGTCCCAGGATAGCCAGTGGAAAATATACCAAGCTAGCCCGATAAAATTCTTTATGGAAGAATTCTCATTTTCTCTGCAGGTGTCTCACAGAGTGGCTGGACATGGGGAGAGGGAAGAAAGACATGTGTCTGCTGGGTGGGAGTAGCTGATACACAGTGGTGCTGAGGAGTCTTGATTTGAGCCCTGGTGTTGCCTGCATCAGTGTTCATGTCATTTTCCCTCAGTTTCTCTTTTAAGTAGTTTAGAGGCAAACCTTGATTACCTCTGTGAGGAGGATGGAAAACAAGTCATAATAGCCTCTTCAGAACAGAGGCTAATCTTAACATTTCAGGCAAGGACTGAATGTGTGGCTCAGGTAAAACATTTGCTTAGCATTTGTGAGACCCTGGGTTTAATCTCCAGCACCATAAAAAATACAACAGAATAATGTTGGGGGAACTTGCTTTGACCTCCCTTGAAAACTGCTTCTGGAAGAAAAGGGCTATGAGCAGATTCCAGCCAGGAATTCAGCATATCAGCAGTGCTCTTATGATGAGTTAGTTTGTTTTCCATATTTCCCTATCAAATTGGAAATTCCTTTCTTAGCTTATAAAACAAAAAGCCTTTTGGAAGTGAATCTACTACTAGTTATTACTATTTGTCTCTGAAAGTATAAGATCAAGACCAGGCCTCTGACTCTCTTGATTCAGGCTTCTTAGCTGTGCTTCAAGTTTTGATTTTGTTTTCAGCAGGAACTGTTTCAAGGTACAGAAAGCATGCTTCCCAGTAACTTCACATTATGTCCTTGTCTGTAGGTTAAGTGACCCCTCTTCAAGCCGATGGGATGAGAGAAGCTTGTCACAGAGATCTAGGTCATGGTCCTATAGTGGCTATTACTCAGACCTTAGTACAGCAAGACACTCTGATGGTCACCGTAAAAAACGCAGAAAGGAAAAAAAGGTTAAGCATAAAAAGAAAGCCAAAAAGCAGAAACACTACAGAAGACACAAACAGCCTAAGAAGAGAAGAGTTGTTGTACTATCTGACATAGAATCTTCAAAATCTTCCCCTAGACAGATGAAGTCCTCTTGTGATAGAGAAAGGAGGTCTCGCTCTTCCTCCTCCTCATCCCATCGCTCATCAAAGAGGGACTGGTCCAAATCTGACAAGGATGAGCAGAGCTCTTCAACGCATTCCAGCAGGGACTCCTACAGGTCAAAGTCTCCCTCTCGGTCCTATTCTAGAGGGAGCTCCAGATCAAGGACTGCATCAAAATCCTCATCACATTCTCAGAGTAGATCCAAGTCTAGATCGAGTTCCAAGTCAGGGCACCGAAGGACAGCATCAAAATCACCAAGAGGAACAGCCTCTCAGTTGAGTGAAAATAAACCAGTTAAAACAGAATCTTTAAGAGCAACAGTGCCACAAAATGAAAATGTAGTAGTGCAGCCAGTGGTAACAGAAAATATTCCGGTAATACCACTGAGTGATAGCCCCCCCCCTTCAAGGTGGAAGCCTGGACAGAAGCCCTGGAAGCCCTCCTATGAGCGAATTCAGGAAATGAAAGCTAAAACAACTCATTTGCTGCCCATCCAAAGTACTTACAGTGTAGCAAATGTCAGAGAGATTGGTAGTTCATCATCCTACCATAAAAGAGGAAAAAATTCAGAAAGTGATCGGAGTGCTAATTCAAAATATAGTGATAGAAGTTCTGAAAGTTCCCCAAGGTCAGGGAGCAGGTCTTCTAGGAGCAGATCTTACTCTCGATCGTATACCAGGTCGCATAGTCGTGCTAGTTCACAGTCAAGGTCTAAGTCTCCATCGTCTAGATCTCGTTCACGAGGTAAGTACAGCGATCGTTCACAGTGCAGTAGGTCATCTTCCTACACTTCTGTTAGCAGTGCTGAGGAGAGATGGGCCAGGAGGACACTGAGATCCAGTGGGAGAAAAAGTAGCACTTCCCATAAACGGCACAGCAGCAGCTCTGAGAAGACACCACGTCGTAAACGTGTCAAAGGTAAAGACATGTCTTCACATAGGAGAAGGCGGCGTAGTGTGAACCGGTCATCTGCAGATTCTTCTTCAGACAATGAGCCGGCAAGTGTTCAGGTCACACATTCGGCCCAGGAAAAAGGGAAGCAGGGCAGAATGGAAATAATGAATAATAAACAGGAGAAAGGCAGAGATGCGGAGAAATGCAAGCCTGAACGGGAATGCTCACATTCAAAAAAAAAAAATTCCAAAGAGAATCTTTCTGATCACTTCAGAGATGGCAGTAAGCCCAAAAGGAAAAATTATGCCGGGAGTAAATGGGACTCTGAGTCAAATTCAGAACGAGATGTAATGAAAAACAGTAAAAAACATTCCCGCAGGTCTTCTGATAAGGAGGAAGGGGAAGCCACCTCAGATTCTGAATCGGAGGTTAGTGCAATTCACATCAAAGCCAAACCCAAGACTAAATCTCCATTGAATGCGTCACTGCCGGACAATGGTGCCTGGAAATCCAGTAAACAGCAGCCCTCAACTTCTGCTTCTGAGGGGTCAGACTCTAACTCAGAAAACAACAGAGGAAAGCCACGGAAACACAAACGTTCATCAAAGGAAAGTCTTAAAAGAGATCATACCAAGAAAGTAAAGGAGAAAGGGAAAGGGAAAAAAGACAAAAAGCACAAGCCTCCAAAACGAAAGCAAGCATTTCACTGGCAGCCTCCACTAGAGTTTGGAGAGGAGGAGGAGGAAGAGGAGATTGACGAAAAGCAAGTCACTCAAGAGTCAAAAGAAAAAAAAGAACTTTCTGAAAACAGTGAAACGGTGAAAAATGCTTCTCCCCACACTGAGAGAGCTTGTGACGAGGGCAGGCTCTCAGGTCAGCACAGCACAGTGACTGCTTCGTCAGCCCTTGATCAGCTTCCCGAAGGTGACAGTAAGCCTGGGACTTGTCCCACTGCTTTAGATCCTGAGAACGAGGGGGCCAATTTGCCCCAAAACACGCAGCATGGAGAAAGGGCTCCAAGCGGAGCAGAGGATGTGCTTCAGACAGATGATAACATGGAGATCTGCACCCCTGAGAGGAGCTCACCAGCCAAGGGAGAGGGGACGTCCCTTCTGGCCAGTTCAAGGCTAAGCACCCCACAGATGAGTGTTGTGAAACCAGACCTGCACATGGAAGCTCCTGAAGCGGATGGATCGAGACAGGAAAGCAGCACGTCTGAAAGCAAAACGGCGGGAGAAGGCGGGAAGCAGGACAGCAGCGTGGCCAGCGCCAGTGAAGATGCTGGCAAGGAAGCGGCTGGAAAGAGCCAGGGCAGCCTCTCAGATAACAAGTGGAAGCCCCTGCAGGGTGTGGGAAACCTGTGGGCCCTGCCTACTTCCACATCCAGTGCTGTGGAGGCGAAAGCCCTGACAGTTATACCCGAGATGAAACCCCAAGGTTTAAGGATAGAAATAAAAAGCAAAAACAAAGTTCGGCCTGGGTCACTCTTTGATGAAGTAAGGAAGACAGCACGCCTAAACCGGAGACCAAGAAATCAGGAAAGTTCAAGTGATGAGCAGACACCTAGTCGGGATGGTGACAGTCAGTCCAGGAGTCCAAGTAGATCTCGCAGTAAATCTGAAACCAAATCCAGGCACAGAACCAGGTCCATCTCCTACAGTCGCTCTAGAAGTTGCTCAAGAACTTCCACGTCATCGTATAGGTAAGCAGTTTCACTTGCCTTTTATTTCCCCAAGGGGCGTCTGTTCCTTGTTAGCTTGGCAAAGTATCAGAGTTAAGGACAAGATTATCATCCCCAGATATCTGGTGAGACTGGGGGCATAGGCAGTGGGGATTTCAGGGGAAGAGATCTGGGCTTAATTTAAGAAACTACTGCTGTTAGTGAAAGAGAAGTCAGTTGCCTGATTATTGGTAGGTGCCAAAGATAAATGATTTAAAGTACAAAAATAACAATGGATCTTTTTGTACCTGTTGTCTAGCTTAAAAAGTGGAGCTCTGGTGCACTAGTACCACCCAACTTACTCTCTGCTCTCCTAGAATTAACCATTATTGGAAACTTGATTATAAGTTTGCTGGTCTTCCTTCTAGAAACCTTTCTGTCTGTAGATGGTCTTACTTTAGCATTTCTGAGACCTTTTGTAAACAAAAGCCTTTCCACGTGAAGATGCTGTCCTCGGCCTTTCTCACTCAGCGCTGTGTCTGGACCTGGGCTTCACTTCTGCAGTTGGATCTTTCCTCGTTCTGGGTTGGAGCTGGAGCTGTGTAGCCATTGCTGTGCCTTGATGGTGGCTTTTGTCTACTCTGTTCTGCTGACTTTGAGTTTCTGGATTGCCACATTAGCAGTGCCAGTGCCACAGCCACTGCAGAGAGGCTGGGAGGCCTTCCCTTGGCTGCTTTCTGGCCCATAATTCATGGTGCGAGTGGGGCAGGGTGACTGACATGCTGGTGTTTTTGCACACTCTCTTCACAGATCAAGAAGCTACTCCAGAAGCAGGAGCCGAGGATGGCAGAGCCGAGGCCGCAGCCGCAGCCGCTCCTACCGAAGCTATGACAGCCACAGGTGGGCTTGCAGGGCCCAGGGCCACTCCTCCTGGCCACTCTTCGGTGGGATCTTGTCAGAGTGGGCAGAGGCCTGCTGTGCCCTCTTCAGCCCAAGTACATTTTAGGCAGGGCCTGCTAGTCACCCTAGCCTGGTTAGGGAGCAGCAACAGGAGCACCACAGGGGACCTGGAGGAAGGGGTGTTTATGTTCTGCTCCCTGCTGCTCCTGTCTGGGATGCTGAGTGTCCTGGAGGCTGTGGCTTCACTCTACTCACTGCTGTCCCCTGTGTGGGGCCCTGGCTCCCGCCTGCCTGGGTCAGAAGCCTCCCCAGTGACTGTCTCATGCATGGCTTGTGAGGATGGCACAAACTTTCATCTTTCTTATGAAATCCGGTGGGGTTTTAGGACATCGAGCGGACTTTGGATAGGAGAGTAGAGTTCCAAGGAGCCACTGGATGGCTGAGACCTAGTCTAGACTCTGATGAGCCTGGCCACCTGTCCCCAAGATGATGTCCTCCCTGTGGTCCCACAGGACATCCAGCAGGAGCAGATCCAGGAGCAGCTCGTACGACGCCCGCAGCCGGTCCAGGTAGGACAGGGTGTGCGTCCTGCCCAGAGCAGAAGGCAGAGACCCTTCCCGGGGCGAGTGGGCATGGTATCGCGTCGTGGGTGCTGGGGCTTGGGCCCTGCACCTGTACTCAGCCACTGGCCCTACCATGTGGCATTTTTTCTCTAATAACTTCCATGTATTTTTGTCTCCTCAAATCATACTCTTTCTAAATGAGATCTTTCTGAGTTTCTATCTTTTGGCCTATTTTATTCTGATGGGAAAATGACTGTGGCAAATTGTGCCAGCAGGTGTTTGTTAAATATAATTGCTTAATAAGATTCATCTGAGTCAGTCAGACTCGTTTTTAGTTTTTGGTTGTTTTTCAATGCAGAAAAAAATCAATGTTTTTCTTTTTAGTATGATAAGTCTGATGGGTAGTTGCTAAATGTTCGTGGTACTTGTTATGCACCTGTGTCTTCATACTGTCATTAAGTGCCCATGTTCCAAGCTAAAAAATGGGAATTGGAGTTTTTGAATGGGAAAATTGAATGTGTGATGTTGCTGTTAAAGCAGGTCCTACACTTACGACAGCTACTACAGCAGGAGTCGGAGCCGGAGTCGAAGCCAAAGGAGTGACAGTTACCACCGAGGCAGAAGTTACAACAGATGGTCCAGGTGGGTCCTTCTGTTTCTGTTTTGTGGGATGGGGGCGCCTGTTTCTTTGTGTGGGGTCTTGCTGTGTGGCCCAGGTTGGCTTTGAACTCACAGTCATCCTTCCATGGGCTGGGGTTATAGATGTGTGCCATCATGCCTGGCTAAGGACCCCTCGTTTTGGATCACTCGAGTTGCTCTGGGCACTCAGTGCACCAGGCACTGACCGGTAGTGGGGAGAAAGCACAGCCTTCCGAGGACAGAAACCCTGTCTTCCTGCATGTTAGTGACTGCAGGCAGCTATGACAGTGGCTTTGGGATTAAGAGTTGCCAGGTAAAGTGTGCTGGATTTTGTTTGTGTTTGATTTCAAGTGAGCTTTAAATATTTGTGGATTATCGAACATACACTTCTTTAGAAGGGATGAAGGAGAGAAGGCACTACATTGCAGCCACTTCCTAAAGTCAGGGTCCTCGATTGCAGTAGCCAAGTTGCCAGTTTTTAAATAAGAAAAAAAAGTAATACAAGACATGTCATAGCCATTGGCTTCATGGCAAGATTGAGGTTTCTCTCTTGTCAATTTAGTAAAATAATTTTTATGTATTCTGCATATTGTGTTCTGTGTAACATTTTGGCTACTGCAGGTCTGTGATAACGTTTGAAATACCCTTTTCTGGTGGCTTCTGGCCTTCCTGCCCCAATCCCGGTGCCTGCAGTGCTCCTCTCGTGTGACCTGGGCACTCCGATGGGGCATATGGCAGGTCCAGGTCCTTGGCACTGCCTACAGGGCCATTCTCTCACGCGCTGCAGCTGCGATTCTGACCCTTTCCTTCTTCCCAGAGGTGTGGATGCCGTTTCCATGTCTCTTCTTTGCTTCGTGAAATGACCAGTTCCCACCTACCCTGAAGTCTCTGCTGTAGCCCACTGCTTAAATGCCTCCCTGCCTGCCAGTCCTGCCTGCCTGCCAGTCCTGAAATGTTCTCCCTCCCAGTGCCATGGAGGTAGCTTCTGTGTCCCTGGAGTCCTCATTGCCTCAACTTCCTTTCTTGGCAGCTGTTGTATACTATCTGTGACCCTTGGTAGGCCATACTTGGTCAACATTTGTTTGGTCGCTACCATGACTGGCTTTTTTTTTTTTTTTTTTTGAGACAGGGTTTCACTATGCAATTCAGGCATAATAAGATCCATCTGAGTCAGTCAGACTTGTTAATTTTCTGTTGTTTTTCAATGCAGAAAAAAATTATTTCTCTCTTTAGTATGATAAACTACACTTTGAACTCAATGTGTAGCCCAGGCTGGCTTAAAACTCTCCTCCTGCCTCAGCCTCCTGAGTGCTGGGATTACAGGCATATGCCACCATGCCCACCCTGTGGCTAGCTCTTCTTAAATTTTTTTCTAAGCTAACTGAAGAGTGACCATAGCCATGTCCTCTTGGCTCGGTGTTCTGATGGTCTTGTCTGTGTGCAGATGCTCTCCCACCTTTGCTAGGTGCCCATTTTAGTTCCGTACCTTTAACCAAAGTAAATGTACATCTCCCTCTTATTTCCTCAGGCAACCTGATCAATATTGGGGTGTCATTTTGGGTACCATGGAAAATTATTCTGTTCATGTGCATGGATGTATTTCAAATAAAATTTCCCAAGGTGTGAGGTTTCTTTATCTTACCGCTGATACTTTCACCACCTGTCATTTAAACACCCTTGAGAAGTGAGAGGCTTCACCAGACATGGTGGTGCAGGCCTGTAATCGCAGCACTGGAGAAACTGAGGCAGGAGGATTGCCAGAGTTCAAGGCCAGCCTGGGCTGTGTAGTCGAGTGTAAGGCCAGCCTGAATTACATAGCGAGATCTTGTCTCAAAAACAAAACAAACAAGAAGTGAGTGGCATTGCCACAATCAGAGCCCAGCGTCCACCCCTGTGCTGTCAGTAGTGTTTGGAAGCCACTCCAACCAGAAGGGAAACACTAGGAGGGATTCCGAGGGTGGGGAGTTAAGAGGTTTCTGTGCATTTTGTTTTGTTTTGTTTTGTTACACAGGAGTTGTAGATCGTACGGCTCTGACAGTGAAAGTGACCGAAGTTACTCTCATCACCGGAGCCCCAGTGAAAGCAGCAGATACAGTTGAAAACAACCTTTTTGATACAAATTACATCTTGTTTGTAAATACCTGGTAACTTAAAAGTTTCAGAAACTGAATGATAGTCTGTTCTATTTCAATTTTAGAGGTGAATTCAGAAATAGACACTTCTTACTGTCACTCCTTCATGTATGTGTGTAGAAGAGTTTAAATACAGACATGTCTCCTAGAAATATTTTTATGCCGTATTTTACAGTAGCCAACTATGGAGTTTTCATTTTCTTGAATCAAGAAATTGTGAACTTTATGTAAGTACAATTTGCAATATTATTTTGGATAGACAATTTCTCTCCATCTCACATATTCCTTAGAATACAGATTCTTTTTGCCCATTTTTCAGGTTTTAGCATACTTGCTGCCAAGCAGAGAGCTGTGCGAACCGCCAGAGGCGGAAGTGTTTGTCTCCCAGTCTCATGGTCTTCTCCAGACACACCACCCAGGCTCATGTTGGAGGTAGTAGGAGCATAAGGCAGGGGCTTGGGAAAGTGGTCAGCATGCTGCCCGTGGCCGCATTGCTTCAGGCTGGCGGTCGCCTTAATTGTAAATTCCTATACTGCCTCTAAGGAGTGCCTGTTGTGTGTGCTTTTTAATACAGAAGTTTAGATGGTAGAGAGCATTCCACTCCAGTTTATGCCTTGGTGCTTCCTTGGTGCCTTCTGGTGCCTCTTTAGGCATTATTCTCAATGCTACACAAAAGAGGATGGGTTTGTTTTGGTTTTTTTTTTATTCACTGGCACTGAAAAAGATTTCTTCCGAGCTGTCTTCACTTTGAATGTGGGAGGGGCTTCTTTCAAGCATGTACATGGGTCAGGGTCCCCCTGGAGCAGGTAAGACTGATGCTAGGAGCTTCATGGCCTCCCTGCTGTGGTCTGCTGCACATGTGCTTCTGGAAGAGTGGATTGAAGAACATCTGAAAAGCAACACCGGAATTCTGACTGCCACCATCCCAGAGACATTTCGCAGGGCTCTGTGTTTAAATCCTCCAAGGAAAGGGCATACCACATCAGAGGCAGGCTGCTCCACCCAGCTTGCTCTCCTGTTTCTGCTGAGTTCCACGCCAGCTGAATGAAGCCATGTGTGACCCAGGAAACCCAGGGCAGAACCCAGGGTGCCACCGAGATCCTGGTACATGGCTTTGAGTGGTTCTTCCAAAAATAACTTGACCTGTAAAAACTGGTGTGTTTTTTTTTTTTTTTAATCTTTAGTTTGAGGTTTTTCCCCAAGTGTACTTAATCACCTTAGTGCCAACTTAATCTAGTTATGCAGGAGAAATTCCTGTCAGAAGTCCAGTGTTGAAGTCCGTGCCCTCCTGCCCTAAGCCTTTGCATGGTGTGTCTGGGAAGTAGCAAAGACCTCTCAGTTCGGGGACCTGACACCCAGATGGATGCGAGGGTGACAGTGGATGTGTTACAGTTGTCATCTAGGGGCTAGGGGTAGAGCTCTCTGGGTTTATTCTTTAGCACCAAAAGCAAGACATGAAGCCGCCACCTGTAGGACCCTGTCTGTGGACAGGGTTGGTGGGCAGCTGTCCGCCATGGCAGTAGACAGCAGTACATTAGAAAGCGGGATGAAGTAAAAAATGAGGACTTGATAGTGAGCATGAAGCAGGCTGTGATTAAAGGTTGTCAGAAGGTGCCTGCCGAGGACACCGTCTCAGTACAGCACTTGGTGGAGGCAGAGGCGCTCAGCTACGCAGAGACCGCCAGGTCCCGCTGGGTGATAAGTGACTCGCAGCAGTGTATCGGCCTTGCTGCCACACGTGATAGGTGTGCACCTTCTCTGCTCAGGGTCTCCAAGGCCGAGGGCAGGGGCTGGCAGCAGCATTCTTGACGAAGGCTTGGGAGGGCTCTGCTTCCGGGCTCATGGCGTCATGGGCAGGGTTGTGGCCTTGCTGCTCACCAGCCAAGGGCCTCTCCTGACGCCTCTTCACAGCGGGCGCACCCGTCTGTGTGGGCTGCTCATGTCGAAAGCAGCAGCGGCCCTTGGAGTCTGTGGCTCATGCTTCGCCTCGCTGCCTCCTCCTGTGTTAAGGGTCCACATGAGTACATCAGGCCACAGAGATGACCTGTCTTAAGGCCACTTGTGCCATAGAGCAGCAGTGACCTCTCATCACAGCCACAGGTTCTGGGCACTGCCACGTGGCGGGGAGGGCTCTTCAGAATTGTGCCTACCTCGGGCAGTGGCTCTGCCCATCACAGCTGTGGGTGGGTGGGACTTTATCCCAGAAGGGAGGCCCTGGAAGCCTCTGTTTTTCCACAGAAAAGGGAGGCCCTACTGCAGTGTTGGACTTGTGTGTTTACTAAGCGAACTACAGAAATAGTTTTTTTTTCTACAGGGGATTGGTCTGTATTTTGAAGTTATTTTTTAATGAAATTGAATTATGTTGTGTAATGTGCTTCTTAATAGAAAATGCGTTATTGGACTGTTTTTGTAACATCCTGTTACTGGAAATAAAATAGCTAGTATTGTTCAAAAAAATGTAGAAAATACTTTTGTACATACTACCAATGTCTAATTTGTATACATTGGAGCTGAATTTCCCTAAACGTGACGGGGCCTTGTAGGAATTAAAATGGTCCCTTGGTCTGACTCTCTGTAGGTCTGTGTGTCTTGTCTGTCTGCACAAGCCCTGACCTCAGCTCATCGTTCTGCAGTGGGGAAGAGGAGCAGACCCGAGTCTCCTCCCGACCTGGCCAGTGGCGAGGCCTCCCCTCTCTGCTCTCTTTCTTCTCTAACTGCTCCGTGTGGACCTCAGTGGCGCTGAGACTCCCTGTCCCCTCCAGGCTCTGTCGCCTACGCACAGAGGTCTCTGCTGTGGAGGGAGGACTGTCCCCTCACCTGGGGACAGCACATGTTCCCACAGCTTCCACTTCGCAGCAACAGCTCACCAGGCCATGTGGCGTGTCACCTCCAGAGATGGGTGCGTGGTGACGTTTTCTGTCTCCCCCCGTCTCTCTCTCCCCCCTCTCCCCCCT